>NC_084977.1:16505214-16817214 GCF_963691925.1 Scomber scombrus | reverse complement strand
ATATTAAGCAAGATGATAAAAGTTAAGGGTAGCGTTGTAGCGGTTAAGGGACGAAACCACTCAATTAACATGCGTGTTATGGCTTTGGTAACAACGTACTGAAATACAGAAAGTCATTGTGTCGTGAAATGTATGTAAATGTATTTGTATTCCTATTTCAGTATTACCATACAATCTGCTTTTTTCTGTGTGTGTGTGTGTGTGTGTGTGTGTGTGTGTGTGTTTGTGTGTGTGTGTGTGTGTGCGTGTGTGTGTGTGTGTGTGTGTGTGTGTGTGTGTGTGTGTGTGTGTGTGTGTGTGTGTGTGTGTTTGTGTATTTGAAATATGTTGTTTTGTTTTATTTTGTGTACATTATGTCTTTGTTGATATACAGCATCCTGAATACCATCCAGGATACTGTAGTTGTGAAAATAGAGGATTCAAGTGAAAATCAAGACACCAGAAGGTTTTGTTCAAAGAGTAGCAGATGTTCTGTGTCTTTATAAAGATGTGGCACAGCAGAAACTTTGTGTTTTTGTATGCAAATGTAGCCCTCACAATATCTGATGATCCTCACGAGTGGCTTAGTTCTTGCTTGTTCCAGGCTCTGATTGTTCCTGTTGTGCACAAGAACACAGTGAGTCCCAGAGAGCTTCTACCTATTATTTAAGGGAAATGTTTAGGGAACCTTTATCATTTATGGTTTAAATGAGTTATCTGAAAGTAAGAAACCAGAATTTATTGTATTTCTGTACGTGTTGACATTTGCATATTCACATCAGCAGGTAGCAGATGGACCATAAGGAGGTGTCTAGAGGCTGAAGGGCAGCTGCAGGACTGAGTCCACTGAGCCAAGAGAGGACGTCTGCGCTGACCGTCTGCCTGTCTGCCCGTCTGCCCATCTGCCCGTCTGTGTGTCAAGATGAGCCTAGCTGGGGAACATTAGCAGTATTTTGCAACTTTGATCTTACTGTTGTATTTCCAATGTGCCCACAGGTGATTTATTGACCATCAAAATCACAACTTTTCAAATGTGAGTTCGATATTTACTTGAACGTCCCGGGTCTGTTCTGGAACTCTAGCTTGCCAGATGTTCCTCTCTCTTCACCAGCCAATTATTCAGTTTTGTTCCCTGTTGAGTCGCTTTTTTTTAATTGTAGATTTTTTTGAGCTTTTTTTCCTGCTTCCTACAACTTTATATTACCACAATCTGCAAGGTTCACAGAGCTGCAGAATTTGCTTTCATTTGTAACTTTTGCAACTGCAAATTGCATGTCTATAAAGAAGCCTTTTTTGTTGAATAATCTTTAATGCTGATTCTTTTGAATAAGATTTTTTCCCTATACTGCAGATTTAAGAACAAATAGAGCCAAAAATGGACATCAACATTGGCAATAGCCCTGAATGCTTTTTACATTTTTATTGCCTTCTGTAACCACTTCTGTAAAAACTGAGTCTTCCTACAGAGCTTTTTATCATGATTTCATAAAGCAAGAAAAATACTGAGAAAATAGGAGGTACCTAAGAATCACTCAGCCATGTCTCTATCATATGTTGTCTATAATAGGTCTCTGTTGGTCATTAACCCCAAGTAATCCCCGCTGAAAATCCGCCTACTTACTGCAAACTATTTTCCAGTTGAAATGTCTTAGTTTGGCTGTAATGGGCTCCTCCTCATTTTATGGCCTCTTATGTTCTCTAGCACATTGCCCTTTTCACACGCAATTACCCCTTCAGCTCTGTTTCAGGCTCATTAGCAGGACTCGCAGGGTTATCCTACCCTAATAGCAGAGGCTTCAAGGGATACAACCAGTTATTCTGCTTCTGGAAGAGGGTCGTTTAGCTCATCTAAAACTGTATTTCAAAATGAAGAGTTAAAGTCAGCTGAATTGAGCACGTTTTCTTTTGGTTGACCTGTGTGGTAATAGAAAGGATCACAGAGGGAAGATACGTTCGAAGTCATTATATCAACATATATTTAACCACTGACACTTTGAGGATTTCTGTTGAAATCCAAAGAGGTTTAATACCTACGGCGACAATGCAACGTTTCAAGGTGTCTTTGATCTTCTGATCTGATCCACTGTCCTCTACCTCATTGTATGTTTATATGGATAAAATAGGAACAGTTGTGAGCCCATGTAGCAGAAGCTAAATTGCATTGCTTTGTAAACATCTAAACCTAGATACCCTTCACAGCAGGGCAAACGACTCTATAGTCAGCAAACAGCTCCACCCAGTCATTATAGTCAGGCTACCTTGTGGCAAGGTCACTGTTATCTTGCTAGATATAACTACTGTAACCTTTTGATGTCTGATGAGTTCTTGTTGGCCCATTTACGTATAAGTAAATTGTATTTTCTTAGCCTCTGAGGCTCAGGCAAACTTATATTCATAAGTAATAGGAAAACATTATAATGTATTTTGTTTCCAGCTAAATTTATAATATGAGTAAATCTCAAAGTGCTAAAGGAATAAAAATGAATTAACCATTAAACACGAAACAAGGCATTTCCAGGCTTCTTAGTAATATTGCAGAGAATGCTGTTGTTATTTTAAAGAAATGTTTTGGAGCTGTTGAGCAGAAAGTTAAAAGTAGTTTGGCAGTTCACATTCAAAACATCATTCAGGGGAATTGGCTGACCAGGATGTTGCCTCACTTGCGGATATGAAAGGTTGTTTTTGAAGATCCCTAGGTAAAGTAGGACATTTTGATGGATATTAATGGATAGTCAGATATTTTTGAATGCACAACTGGAGCTGCCAGTTCAATCACAGTTAGTGTAGAACTACATTTTCTGGGGTTAGCGACAGAGAAAGAATTTGATCATTGGACTCCACCGACCTGAAGCGTCTTCATTAAGTGTATGCACATACAGTGTGAAGGTAGGAGAAAGGACAGGACCCCTGAAGTCTAGAGGTTGGTGGTGATGGAATAAAGCCACCAATTCATTGATGGAAGTTCTCAGGTTAATTTCCCTGGATATCCTGAATGTCAGGGTGGTGATAAATTGTTCAATAGTGAACAATTAAAATTCATCAACAATTTTTATAGAGACTATTTAAAGAGTCTCGCCAGACAGATAAAAGACAAAAAATACTCTGCTTGGTACAGTAATGTGTGTCTGATACAGTTTTTCCACTAAATAAATAAATAAAATGTACCATGTTAAAATCATTAAAATTGCATCAAATCTTTCTCCTTCATTAAAAATGTCAGAATCTATAAATAAATAAATATATTTCATCTCAGAAGTTCATTCTCAGTGTTTTTTTGTGCTGGTGACTTTAATTTCCAAATCACACTTGTATAAGTTGAATATTGGACAAGTATTAGCTTCAAAACTAGTGATGTCACAAGTCATGCTCATAGGCCCACCCTTTAAAATGGTATGGTATTTTCAGTGAGCGCTGAGAAACTTTCCGTCAGCAGATGAATGTGAAAACAGCCTTCTAGTGTCGAACTCTGCACAAACATCATTCTGCACAGTGACTCTCAAACATCCAACTGAAGGAACAAGAAGAAAAACATATTTCTGAGTGGAGGAGAACTTTAAAGAACAGCATCCAATAATCCAACTGATTGACTCGGGTGACACAAGCAGAACGATCATTGGTTAGATATGATGATGTCAGAATTTTAATTAGAATGAGAAGAAACTTTATCCAAAGCTTCATAATAATGTGAAGGTTTTTACACTAACCTAGCAGTGAGGTAACAGAGGGGCAATGATCATTGTTATGTACTGACGAGTCTGGTGATGATAGATAAAAATTCATTATTCTTAATAATCTGGTCAAATGAATAGAATAGAATAGAATGCCTTCATAGTCATTGCACAGCTGTACAATGTAATTTAGTGTATACCTGAGCAGTACATGACATATATAATAAAACACAAGCAGCAGAATGTCCAATATATCAACACACACATAAAAATAAGTATAAAACAAACATGAAATATATATAAAAGACAAAAAAAAAAATAGTGTATATAGTCTATATATGTATATATATATATATATATATATATGTATATGCATGTGTGCGTCTTGCTGACAACTGATCCCACATTGTGACAAAACATGTTGTGAATACGACACATGAGACATCAGGGACCACAAAGTGCAGAGTTAACACAGAATATGAACTAATAAGTCTTTCTCCTCCACATCCGATGAAGAATAACACTGTGAGAATATTCCTGTAAAGGCTTTTGTATGGTTTTATATTGAATACATGTATTAAAAGATTCATTTTGATACATGTATAAAGAAATCTCTTTAAAACATAAATTCTGCATCTGAACAGAACCAAACAGATCACCTGCCTGTGTTTAACAAGGAGGGGGACTTGAACATATTATATACCTCAACATTATGAATGAACTCAAATTGTACACTCCCTACTATATCATGTAATGCAGTCAGATTTTTTTTTTCTTGTCTGAGCTGGTTTAGTTGCCATACTATGACACTCCACAAAAAGTAGTAAAATGTTGGAGTGGATGATTCCAACTGTGTTTACTTTTTTTTTAGCTTTTCCTCTTTGACAATCACTAAGTCCCAAAACTGAAACTGCTTTATCTTTAATGACACAGACACACAGAAAGTGGTCTAAAGTACTGTCACTCATATCCAAATGAATAATGAAGACATCAGATTGCCTACTTCATGTGGAGACGAAAATAGCTTTGTGATGCAACATCACAGGAGAGGACGTAACAAAAGCTAACTGTGCATTTACACTTAGCTGCAATTTAGAGTGGGATGAAATATTAAACAACACACAACTCTTTGGATTTCTTGACATCCTTCAGGCGAGTTATGAAGCATGTTGGTCCTGATCAGTGCCAGACAACATCTATTCGCTGCCTCAGAACTTGTGATTACTTGATTAAGAAACTGACTTTAACAAATACATTTCATTTTGCTTTGCATGCTGTCCATTGTGATATAGCTGCTTGTGTATCGTTTTCCCTCACAGCATCAGAACACCTGCTTCTGATGTAATTGAGTCATCCCTCGCTCTGTGCTTGTGTGTGTGTGTGTGTGTGTGTGTGTGTCTCCATATAGCCCCAAGATAAATCTGATAAAGCAAAGTTATGTTACCCTCATTCAGTCTCTCCATTCACTATTCTAGCAGTCTGGCACAACATCATAACATTTTTTCCTTTATAGAAGACTCTCCCAAAGGCATTTATGTAAGTGTCCATGTCTGAAGTAGTCTCAGTTTGGATACTATCTGATTAAATATGAAACACATTCTATTTCACTTGAAACTATGTTCTCCTGTCTGTGTGAGTTGCTATCAAGTGAGAACCTTGTCTGTAATTCAGTACAATAGTTTGACTAATGGTAAAAAACACCACCAGGAATATTTAAAGAAATAAAACAGTTAAATAAATCTTGTCTGTGGTGTTTGTGATTGCAAGGTGCTATCTAATACTGAATTGCCCTCTAGTGGAAGAGATCTCTATCTCTGCTGAATTTCTTGTATAGCAAGAGATTTTTTTTTTTTAAGTAGCAAAAGGTAAGACAGCTGAGGAATAGAAGGCCAATGTCTAACAAGACACCGTTTTTTAGTGGTTCACTATAGGCAACCGTGTCTTATTATTATTATTATTAATACAGTCAGTCTTGCAGCAAAATGAAAAAGAAGTTAAATGTCTGTAGTTTTTATGTTTAGGACAATGCAGCCCAAATGTTTAAGACATTGACACATTTTTCATTGTTTTGGCTCTGTTTCTGAACACTGAATTTCAAATGTAACTATGAGTATTTGGAGTGAGAACAGTGTTGGGACTCAAAGCCCCTTTTACCCATGTAGGGGTTTACATACAAAGGGCTGCTCTGTAAAATTAAAGTTACCAAATTTACCTCATAGTCGTTGTTCACTTAAGCAGCCATCATGATGCTATACCATTAGAAACCAACTAAATTACAGTGGTAGTCAGGAAGCAAATACTATCGGGTACGCTTTAGTTTTTAATTTTGTCTCTCTCTCACACACACTCCCACATGCACAAAGACTCATACATGTGCACATAGTCTAGGTTAATGAATCTGGTCTACTGTTCTGTTCCTGTGCCACTGTCTAATAAAATACCTAATTGATGTATTTAACCTTTAGCTATCAGGCAGACAACCCTACCAAACACATATCCTAGTGCCAGACTCCTGCTCAGTGTTTTCCACTCTGCTGCTTCATGAAACCATTCATTCATCAGATTAGTTTGTTTTGCTGTAAACATTTGATTTCACCTTGTGGAAAAAGTGCAATGGTTTCTGATTTTGGTAAGTCAAATTTAACGTCACAATATTGAAACCTAAGTATAAATGAAAAAAAGAATAAACAGTAGTATTGCACTTGTACAGTAGAAACAGGCCATTACATTTTCTTCAGCCCACTAGAAAATCATCTTAATTGCAGACATGTGTACCAGTTCCAGACTGCTAAATAAAGTTGCCTCAGCTCCTACTATCAAATGAGACAAAAAAAAAAATAGTGTGGATCTCTGGCGCCCCCTGCTGTAAGAGTGTGTGTGTTCTCACCAAGTGCTGGATTTGAGATGTAAGACAAACTGATTTCCAGCTGATTTTAATCACTGCAAAATGCATAATGTTCAAAACACATGTTATACTTCTCAGAAATTCTTCACAGCAAAAAGAATAAACAATGCTAGAGCACATACAACCTTCAACCAACAATCCTCTGATGCCTGACCAGCAACATGAAAAGAAATGTATATAAGCATACATTTCTATCAACATTTTTAACTTTTCTAACTGAGTTGGCACTTAAAGAACACTTCAACTTTAAAGCTGCTGTAATCAATCTTAGTCAGTGTGTGTGTGTGTGTGTGTGTGTGTGTGTGTGTGTGTGTGTGTGTGTGTGTGTGTGTGTGTGTGTGTGTGTGTGTGTGTGTGTGTGTGTGTGTGTACACATACATACATATTTATATACACAAAACAAAATCAGTTCAGGCAGGTGGGCAATTGCTCCATCAAAATGTACAATTCCAGGTTTTCCATATGAATTAGATTCCTCTTTCTATTCTCTCATACTATGTTTGGCATTATCTGAGCAAATAGAAGTTCAAAATCTCACTGAAGGATCCTTTGACAGGTCACATGATTGCTTACCAGCACATAAAGGTCTTGGTTATTAACCCTATGAACCTTGCCATAATTATTTAAAGTCTTTGGGTCTCTGTCTCTTGTAGAGGCTTAAGGACAACTTCTCTCCTGTGGGAGTAGCGAGTTAGTTTCACCCTGTTGGACAGCCTCTCCCGGCTCTGCATCAGGCAGTAAAGAGAAATGGCAACCTTTGCCAACACCAGTGTGCAGGTGATCTGCACCACCAGCAGTGCAATGTAGAACATCATCTGAGATTTGCATTGCTGAAGTTTTGATCTGTCCTGATATGTATAAGCAGATGACAGCTTCTTAGTGGATGGCTTAATGGGACAGGCGAAGATCACTGGAGTGGTCTGTGGAGTAGGCGTCGTTCTGCAGGCTGTGGTTGGTTGGGTAGTCCTGAGGGTGGTGGTTGTGGGTGTCTCTGTGGTCATTGCTGTGGGTGTAGTTGCGGGTCTAATTGTTGCAGATGTAGCTGTTGTTATACTGGTTGTGGGTGCAGTTGTTGCTATCGTAGTCATTGGTGCAGTTCTTACAGTGGTGGTAGGTGACGTTGTTAAAATGGTTGAGCGTGTGGCTACAGCTGTTGTGGGTGTAGTTGTTGGCAGAGTAGAGGTTGTTGGTGTTATGGTAGTAAGGATGATGGTGGTTTGATCTGTGGTTGGAAGTGTAGTGGTGGATGTGGTGGTTGTGGGAGGTGCAGTGGTGGGAGGTGTAGTGGTGGGTGTGGTGGTTGTGGGAGGTGCAGTGGTGGGAATTGTAGTGGTGGCTGTAGTGATTGTGGGAGGTGCAGTGGTGGGAGGTGTAGTGGTGGGTGTGGTGGTTGTGGGAGGTGCAGTGGTGGGAGTTGTTGTGGTGGGTGTGGTGGTTGTGGGAGGTCTAGTCGGGGTGGTGGTTGTGGGAGGTGTAGTGATGGTTGGCAAAGTGGTAGGTGTTGTAGGTGGAAGTTTTGTAGTAGTGAGGATAGTGGTTATAGGTTCTGTAGTCGGTATTGTTGTGGTGGTTGTGGTGGGTAACAGAGTAGTTGTCAGGGCAATGGTGGGACAAATCAATTGATCCTCCATCACTGATTTGATTTCCTGTCCTTTTAGGTTGTCTGGATACTCACAAACCACAGCAAATGTTGACTCAATCTTGGGTACGTTTGCCGTTATCCAGCGGTGAAAATCTATCAGATGACAGTCACAGTGCCAAGGGTTGTCACTGAGGTAAAGCTTTGTGAGTTTCTCTAATGGCTCAAAAATATCCCCGGGAAGTGTCTGGAGGTTGTTGTGACGTAGATCAAGTTTCCCCAGTGATTTCTGATTTACAAACACATCTTCATCCAGTGACATTATTGTGTTGTTCAGGAGATTCAGTTCTGTGAGCTTCTCTGGGCCTTCCAAGTGCTCAGCAGACAAAGTGACTAACTGATTTTTAGACAGGTTTAGCTTCTTCAGTTTCTTCAGAGGGTGGAATATGCGTTTAGGAAGACTTTTAAGATTGTTTTGACTAAGGCTGAAGTCAGTCAATTTAGGCATTTCTCCAAAAAGCACTGGCGGTAGACTACTCAGTTCATTCTTATGTAGAGTCAGCGATTTAAGCTGTGGGAAGCCAACAAAAAAATCTTGAGGTAAACTTGTCAGAAGGTTATTGTCCAACATCAGCTTACTCAGTCTTTCTTTATGTGGAAATTGATTTGGTGATAATTCTCTTATTTTGTTCCCGTTCAAGGCAATTTCTTTCAAATTTGTCAAATTATGAAAAAGTTCCTCAGGAATGGAGGTTAGAAAATTGTCATAAAGCCGTAGTGTGACCAGTTTGTTTAGGTCTGAGAACAAGTTAACGGACACATCTGAGAGTTTGTTTTTAGCTAAATGGAGGCTCATAAGGTTCTCAAGACCATCAAAAGTCCCATCTTCAATTGAGACAATCTCGTTTATATGTAAGTGGAGCTCTTTTAATTTTGTAAGACCATCAAACAGGCCTTTCTCCAGACTATGGATCTTGTTGCTTTTTAGTAGAAGGTTCTCCAGGTTGCTGAGGTCTTTAAAGACTCCCACTGGGATTGAGGTTAATGGATTGTTGGAGATCTCGATATGCTTGATGTCTATCAAACCTTCAAAAGCTCCTGGTTCAATATTTTCTGTTTGAGTGTTCAAGAATTCCACCTTCTCTAGCTGGGGGTTGCTAGCAAAGGCTCCTTTGGAGATTGTCGTGATGCTGCTTTCCAAAAAGTAAACCTCTCTCACACCTTCTCTCAGACTGGGTGGAATTTCTGTTATATCTTTACCAAAAACATATTGGTTCTCTTTGAGGCATTCAGACATATTTTCACATGTGTGTTGTGTCAATGCAGAGTCAAACAGTAAAGACAGAAAAAGAATGATGATTTCTCCTCTTCCCATGCTTATTCTCTATGAAAAGAAGAACAGTTTTGCAATGATGTACAATTTATATGAAATTGAGCTGATTAAATGTTGACCACCTTTTTTCTTGTGATAAATTGACAATTACATTTCATAATGTATATATTAGCTTTGCTGTTTCAGGTTATCATTAAATCTATGTGCCGGTAAAGTGAAATGCTAAAAATAACATTTGTCTACCTGATTATTTCCTGTCCCAGGATGAAGTAGAAGGTCATTACAGCAGTGAGGAAACACAAACAAGCGCAGTCTAATTAGTTATCTTCTGTATCAGTGTTCGTCAGCAGGGCTGTAGTATGTTGCATCCCATATGGGGCGTGGTATAAGAGCTTCTGCATCTTGAGATAAGAGCAGGCAGGGGAGGTTTTTAATGCTTCAACCAATTACTGCAGTACTCTTCAGCAAGGCGCAACGATTACTGAACTGATATGTCTCATTTTCACTTAGATATGAACCTCCTTCACAAACTCTTAGTTTTCAATATTCTGCTTAATAAATGAAACTAGATGAAGTAGTTTTCACAGCAATGCATCTCTTATCTTGTTTTATATAGGGTTAATGTTTTATTGCGCACTGTCCCTGTTTAAATGAAAATCAAAATGACAATTACAAATTAGTGCAAACAACACATCTGTTTAAAAAGTATTCATCCCTCTTGCATATACTCTAAACATTAACATACTTTATGGAATGTAAACACTTTGCCATTTTGAAAGATGGGTCTGTGCCACATCAGGAAAAGTAAACACAAAGTAAACATTTGATTATTATTCATTTTCTCTCAGTTTAACTTCCTTATTTTGTTTTAAAATCCTTAATAGAGCATTTTCATTGTCAGGCAACATTTAGACACATGGTGCAACATTTGGGACTCATTTGTTTTTTTCATTCATTGTAAGTAGTAAAAGCAAAGGGTGGAATTTTTGGATTTTAGTCCAAATGTTTTCAAACATTATTCTGAGTTCCTCCCATTTGATGGCAGTCTTACAACTAAAATTAATTTAATAAAGAGGGAGGTTGACATCATGTAGTGTCTGAAGTTATTACTGTTGCTAATTGTATGCTGCCTCACACAGACAAAGATTAATTTGAATTTAATCACAGAAGTACAGTGTAATGCTGATCTTCCTTCCTTTCACCATGACCACTTTAAAATCTACTCAGTCTAGACTTTGTCTTGTTGTGGACTTTCCACAAACTGAGTTGGTACAATCAACCCAATCAGAAACATATTTGTGAACACAAAATCCTGCAATGTCTTGTGATGATAATAGGACTGGCATCCTACAAAAAACCTAGCAATAAATTACTCTAATTTTCCTTTAGTTCCTTCACCCACTTCCTGTAAGATTTTATTTTTACAGTGCATTTTTCTGTATTGGATCTTTTCTTTTGAAGGCTTTCTTTGCAAAACCGGAAGTGGACGCAAGCCGTTCTGGGGACAGTGGCCCGTCAATATTAACGTGTGAATGAATGTTACGCCTGTGATAATCAAGCGACCTAACCAGAATGGGCACAAGGTTGTTTTTGTTTTGTTATATTTTATTAATTAAATGATATATATATATATATATAATATATTTATGCTTAACGATATTTGTTATTTATTAGACTAATCTGTAACGGTAAAGGTAATGGTTGTAATGTTTCTTGTTATTTGTATATGATAAATATGTTAGTGAATGTTTTTATTGATGCCCATCTGTACATTTTAATGGAGTTTGATTGACGTGTGTGTTTGTAATTTGTTAGGAACGGAAAGAAAAACTATTTGTGTTCATAATCAAAGGATAAAGGCTGAACATAAATAATAAAATGCTTCTTTAAATATCAGTACGCTTAACCATGGGTGTAACTTTGGTTTGAGTTGAGTTTGGGTGGGGGACAAATGGAATTTTGAAAAGTGGTGGTGACATGGCCCCCTGTCCCCAGTGGAAATTACGCCCCAACACTTAACCACTGTCTGGCTGGGGTCCACTACAATACATTTATATCAGATTCAGGGAAGTTTACATAATGGCATGTTACACAATGAATTTCTAAGTAAATTAATAAATGATTAAGACAATGTAAGATTACTCCCACTAAAAGTAGTGCATTTATTCAATGTATAGTAACAGTTTGCATTGTACGTGTTTAAACCAATGGATGAATTGTGTAACAGTGGAGTCAAAATCAAATCTGATTTTTTTATGGACAGCTATTTTGCAAATAAGTAAAACTGTTTCCTAAATGTGTTGTTGTTAGCACAAAAAGTCATCATAAAACTGCAGTTATTAATACTGAAAATTGTTCTTTAAATTAGTTTTTCAAAACTATTGAACAGAGTATGGAATGGAGTCTTAATTTCACTAAAAGAAATACTCTGCTTCAGTTCACATTCAGTTCAAAAGTTTTCACACAACATGGCAAGGTGGGTTTTTACAGTTAGTACATAATGTCCATTCTGTTTTAGCAGTCCACTGGAAGAAAATACTCACTGGTAAATTTGATGATTAAACATTGAGAACAAATTAACTCAAAAGCAAATCTGTTTACTTGTTTGTTCTAGTAGGTGCTTCTGAATGGAACCAAAGTAGTTCTTTTGATGCCTTTGAGACTATAAAATCAACTCTGCACTTCACATTTTCCAAGTAAAGCACAGTAATCAGTGGGTTTCCCTTGGCTTTTAGAGTTCTGGAGTTGCTGATGTTGGGTGGTCTTGTCTACAGCACAGAGTTTTTATTTCTGCGGCCTATATTTCCCCGGCCTCTCTTGTTTCTCCTCCAGCACACACAGCTGATGATGACAGTGCTAATGATGACAGTGGACACGATTGCAATGACAATGAAGATCATTGAATTTTCATGAGAAACTGTTCCCCCTTCTCCTTGCCCACCGCTGGTGACCTCCTCATACTCTGAGCGGAGCGTGGTCTTGACTGCTGGTGAAGAAGTGCTTCGTCTGGCTGGAGGGGTGTTGGGCTTCCTCCTTTTCTCTGTTGAAGTCAAAACAGGCTGCTCAGTAGAGCTGAGAGCCATCAGGTTCTCATCTGACAGCAGAGCAATCACCTCACCATTTAGACCGAAGGGGGTTTCACACACTACAAGGGTCTGGTTGGCCTTGGATGGGTTCTGTCTTAGCCAGTCCCTAAGCGGCAGAATATCCTTGTCACACCTCCAGGGGTTCTGCTGAAGAAGTATCTCCTTTGCCAAAGAGAGAGAATCTAGACTTTCCTGTCGCAGGTTGGGAAGGGAGTTGTTTTTCAGGTCAATCTCGCCAAGGTGGCGCAGGCCTTGGAGGAAACCCACAGGGAGAGAGCTGATGAAATTGTGCTCCAAAGAAATGTTGACCAAGCTGGGGAGACCTTGGAAAGTCCCAGCTTGCAGGGTGGTGAGCTGATTGGTGTGAAGTGAAACCTCTCCCAGCTGCTCCAACCCTCTAAAGGCCACAGTGGATACATAGCTAATCTGGTTGCGACTCAGCACCAGGAGACGCAACTGAGTCAGGTTCCTGAATGTGTCATCCTCCACACGACTAAGTCTGTTGTCATACAGCCACAACTGCTGCAAGGCCATAGGACCAAACACCCCTGGACCAAGACTTTCCAGATGGTTTTCATACAGGGAAATCTGGGAGAGAAGGGGCAGGTTTAAGAAGATCCCCTGTGGAAGAGATGTGAGCCTGTTGTTGGAAAGGAACAGCTTCTGGAGTTTCTGAGTCTTGGAGAACAGGTCGTGGTGGAGATGAGTGATTAGATTATCATGTAGGGATAGTTCCTCCAGGTTTGTAAGGTCATCCAGACTGCCACTGGGGATTTCCTGTAGCGAGTTTTTGTTGAGTCGTAAGGTTTTCAGCTCAGACAGACCTTTGAATGTCTCTCTAGATAGGTGACTAATGTTGTTTCCAGCAAGCAAAAGGTACTGCAGCCAAGTAAGAGGGTGAAAAGTTTCCACAGGTACAGAGGTGAAAAGATTCTTACTGAGGTCAAGGACTTTCAGATCAGTCAATGGTAAGAACCAGTCTGGGCGGAGAACCAGGAGCTTGTTACTCTTGAGATTCAGCGACTCAAGCTTCTTAAGATTTTGGAACAAGGCTGCTGGTAGATCTTGAAATTCGGTGCCAATAAAACCTAAGGCACCTATGTTTGGAGTGGAGTCAAATGTGCCAGGGCGCACTTCCCTTAAAACAGTGTCTTTAATCACAAAGATGCCAAGGGCGTTAGAGAAATCAGTCAGGTCTTCTGGTTTCAGAGAATAGAAACTGCAATTCGAGAAGGATAGGGTAGTTGTAGATGAGGGTACTGCTGTGGGGAAGTCAGAGAGGCCACTGCAAATGATTTTGGTGTCGGAACAGCTGCATCCATCTGGACATGCCCAAACAACAACATTGAGGGAACAGAGGAAGAGGAGCACATGAAGAGTCAGTGGCAGGTCCATTATTTCCCTAGAAGAGAAGAAACAGTTGATTATGAATCCTGTAATAGATTTACACTAAAGGTTTATGTGGACACAGTCATAGTCATTATATATTAAACATGCGTTTTTTGACTTTCAAGGGGCACGCCACTAATTTTACATGTCAAAGTCAGTTAACTGGTCACTGCTCTTTTCCAGCTGGTGAAAGTTTTGGCTGAAGGTCTAATAAAGATACCCAAGATACATTACAAGAGTGATTTTGGGCATGGAGACTACACATTTTTGAAAGAAAGTCTGTCGTACAAACTGGGGTGTTGAGTTTGACGGGTATGTTTACTAACTAGTTGAATTATGGGATGTCCTGTGTTTTTGGAGCGTGACTCGAATCAGGGAGGTGTCAAGCAGGACTAAAAGTTGGGTTACATTGGCCTCGGCTGCTTTAATTTTTGTAAAAGTCTGTATTTTGCAAGTCCAACTGTATTAAAGTGCTATACTAAATTGAAGGGGTATCCCTTTAAGTCAATGTTAAGCCTTGCACAATTGATGATGGTACCTCAGTCTAAAGCTGACTGGCCAAGGTGGCAGGAACAGAAAATAGAAGAGATAAAACATCAATATTTGCAGCTCTAAAAAGTAATTTCCACTTTTCAAACAAAGGGGAGGACTACATTTGTTGTGTTTTAACTATACTATACACTGTGATACTGTAATTTGATTTACAGTTGTTATTGTTATTGTTAGTTTCCAGGGCAGTAAAAGAAGAGACTGTGGTCTGTTTTTTTTCTCCTGCACTTTAAATCACCGCCATAACAAAACGATTATACTGATCAGCCTCAGCATTCTTGTTTTAACCAGAAAGAAGATATCTGCATGCATTCAGATCCAGTCTCATAGTACTTTGTTGCCTATGGCTCAGAGTGTTGCTCGTCCACAGGACTGACTGTTTAATCACCACGCTGAGCAGCCTTTGGCATTAAAACCATTTATTCAGCAATTTAGCAGCTGCTGGAAAAGTTTGCTTTTAACATTGAATCTCAAAACTGCTGAGCATCTTCTCATTTGAAAGGGACAAGATATTTAGCAAGATGATTTCTGACTATATCTCAATGTGACAGATTGCCCGCACATCTTTAAGGCTGAGGCTGTGCTCACTGTTTGTAATGGCACAGAAGCCTCCGAGGACAACACTGTGCCAACTCAATGACCCACTTCTCCACAGAAATCCATTTAAAGTTCTGCAGCTTAAGGTTGGCAAGCGTGAGTCGTTCCTCGGGTAGCTGAGCTGTGTTAGGGTGCAGAAACAGTCTGTCCAAGGAAGTAACTTTATAAAGAGGCCAATACGTCCCTCCAATGAACTCTTTCTCCTTCTTTCTTTCTTTCTTTCTTTCTTTCTTTCTTTCTTTCTTTCTTTCTTTCTTTCTTTCTTTCTTTCTTTCTTTCTTTCTTTCTTTCTTTCTTTTTTCTTTTTCTTTCTTACCTTACTTCTTTCTTTCTTTCTTTCTTTCTTTCTTTCTTTCTTTCTTTCTTTCTTTCTTTCTTTCTTTCTTTCTTTCTGTTCCTTTTACACATCAGAGATTTAGAACAGTAAAATACATCCTGTTGCATCACAGCTGTTCACGTTTTTAATACATTTTGTACTCGTGCCTGCTTTCAGTTAGGGGGTGGGGTGCTTGGACTTTGCTGTGAGAGGAAAATTAATGTTTTTTCATTGTTAGTAAAACTGCACATCTTGTTCTTCTTTATTTACAACCTTCCTACTCCTACTGCTACTTTTGCTACTATCAATGACCCTAACTCTTATAATAATAACAGTTTTTGTAACTTCTTAGCTCACGTGAGGTTTTGTGGTACAACACCCAGTGGTTTCATAATGATCCCCTCTTTCCCTTTACTGCTGGACATGTGCAGCACCAATTTTGACATTTACCTCTATGGTTTGACTTTGACCTCTATCCAGTGAGTAACATTTTATCTGAGTACAGTTCCCCTTCCCTCTTATGTGCCCCAGTGGAAAAAAACATCCTATATGAAACAAACTTTGTAACCAAAAGTACTTTAAAATGTAGTAATATTCCTGTTTGACAGATAAACCTCTCTGGGATATAATGTCCCAGTCCAACCAAAACCCCAGTCTGCTCTGGACTGGGACAACCTGGAAAGTTCTGCAGCACAGTGTAATGGCAAAAGCATTTCCCGTTTCCATTAATTGCTTCGTTTTTTCACCCTTGCCATAGCTGAAGGATCAGCACTCTCTCCTTCATGAAAAGACGTTAACTGTTCTTCCAGAGAGCAGAAACTCAGTAGTGAAGCCACTGAAGTTAATTCATGTCATATATATGAAAGGTTTTTGATTGGCACTCTGACATAGAGCTATTTATCCAAAATAAACCACATTTCCTAACAGACATATTTCCCCATTCATTGACTTCAGTTCATGTTCAGTATCTGAGGCATTATCCTGTTTTACACATTAATACACTCATTACTTGGCAAAATCAAAGGTTTAATGATATACAAAACGTTGTCATTTTAAGATAGAAATACCATAAATTATACACAGTTCTGTTATAATTATATATTATTTCCTTATCTTATTTATGATAAATCTTCTAAAGTAAGTATGTTACTGGTATCAAGCAGTCAGCACTCTGTTAACCAGGGCGGCATGCTGTTTTGCAGAACTTACCTCCAGTTGCGGCTGATGATTGAGTGAAAGTGAGAGACAGTGAGTTGGGGTGGTTATCTTTTATGTGTGTCCTCCCTTCCTCCACAGCTTCACAGATCCTCTGATGAAAGTTTCCAATGATCTCTGAACACTCACGCCATCACATTTTCCCAATCTTCGTCATCACTCAATTCCCTTCATCAATCAGGTTTGTTTTCTTTTTTTTTGTCCTGAGCTCATGAGATCTGCAGGTCTTTTGCTGAGGCTTCAGTCACTCTGTTCATCGTCCCAGCTGCACCCCTGCCCACTCTGTTTCTTTCTCACACTCACGTTTTTGCTAAATGTGGTGGTGGGGGATCAGGAAGGGAGCAGGAAAGGGGTAAGCCCCACCCTCTGGTGTCACTCTGTGTCTGACTGGACGTGTGTGTGTTTGTATGGTTTGAATACATGTACAGTAAGTGAATGTGTGATCTTATAGGATCCACACGTTTTCAGCAACTAAATCTGTTTCCTGTCTTCTTCCAGGAAAAAGAGAGATATTTGTGTCAGAGGTTACAGGGAGGGTGAGAATTTGGTTTGGTTAAAGGCAGTAGACTTGGTGTTTGTGAAATTGTTTTCTGTATGTGAGAGTTCTAGTGTCAGCTGCACACATCTTTAGCACGACGTCCCTGGTATGTCGGTAGGCTGATGTTTTGGGCATTATTGGACTTATTCAGTGCGAAGGGATTACAGACCACAAGATGATCCAAAAAACAGCCACACATACTTGTGTTCAGTCTCACTTGTGACAGTTTTGAACCACCGTGTAGGAAAATAAAATAAGTTGTACAGCTGTACATACTATATTATATAATTCAGACAATTATTGGATTACATTGCATAATGAGGCTTTACCTCCTCTTACAGAGTGTTACAACTGTGCATATACATTATGTGGGTGTATGAAGCTCAAAAATATCCAGGTTGTATCCCAAATCATGCAAATCATCAAGCATGCTCAGTATTATAATATACAACACTGCATTTACTCTGAAAATGTCTTATGTTCAGGAAATATAGTTTGAGTGTTTGGTTTTTCTGAATCTGCTCATGTAAATTCAGTGTGATTTATTTCAGTAAATCAGTGAAAAGAACGTTGGGGAGGGAGTGCTCTGCTACCTCTAACATTCCTGTGTTGCTTAAAGTAAATCCATCTGTTTCATAAAAACAGCAAACCCCTTTTACAACAGAAAACAGATAGTGAGGGTGGAGCTACAGTAACATATAGGTAGTCAGTTGCTGCAGCCCACAAAACTAACTGGAAACATGCTCTTTGTCCGTGAGAAAAAGCAGTCAGCAGCACTGGCAAAACCACATGCTTTATTATGGCAATGACAAAATGATGCTTAAACTGGCATGAAGTTTTTATATAGGGGGAGTCAAGTAAAAGCTGGGAACAGTCATATTGTTACCTGATCTTAACTTTACTTTACAGAGGCTCCCATTCTTTGTCCTCGTGGTCATGGTCGAACGGTTAGAGATCAACAGATAAGGATGAAGAAAGTTGTATTCTTGAATTTCTATCTCCCTTTCTGACAAAAAGGACACTGGCAAACAGATGGCAATTATTATACAATCATCCTCTGAGGAAAATAGTTAAATTCAGAATTAATTTCTTTTTCCCAAAAAAGAAAAAAAAGAAGAAAAAAAATGTGTGTCTGAGCTCACACATTTCCCAAAAACATACACTTTCGCTCACATTTGAGGAACTTTTCGGGGCATTTAAAGCACTGAATCTGCTCCAGGAGTGTGTGACTAGATGGGCAAGGGTCACAGTTTAAAGGTAACAGTGGTGCTGGCCTGATGGGCTTGTAAAGCCTAAACTACAGTAACAGCTATGGTAATGTGTAATGAGTGTATATTGTCCCCAGAAGCATTGGAGAAATAAAATTCTTACAGATAAATTAGACATAATTAAACTTACAGCTCTGTTTTGTGATTTGATCAGTATTGGAGACAAAACAGAGACACACATTACAATAATGTAGCTATCCTGAGAAAAGAATGTCTAAAATTACATTTTGTGAATTATTGGACCTTTAATTGTTGTTATACCATAAGACCAAAGTCACAAATGTGCTGTGGAAAACCCCTCTGAACCTTGAATAACAAGTTGTTTTGCACAATAGTCAGACACTCCTTGTGACCATTGCAGTGCAGTTTCCTCTCCCTTACACTTGTCCTCTCTCTATCTCTGTGCGTGTGTGTGTGTGTGTGTGTGTGTGTGTGTGTGTGTGTGTGTGTGTGTGTGTGTGTGTGTGTGTGTGTGTGTGTGTGTGTGTGTGTGTGTGTGTGTGTGTGTGTGTGTGTGTGTGTGTAGTTTATATCCGCTGTTGTGTGAGGTCAGCCTACTGGAAAGGCCTAATCACTGGTTGTCATAGCAATGAACTTGGGCGCTGCTCACAAATTCATCCTCCTTTGTTTGCTGTTTGTTTTAAACTCCAATCACTTCTCATGGAATTCATGGCATCCGCTGTCATTTTGTAAAGGTTTAAACGCGGAAAGCAGTCGAACTTTCTCTGTTGTTTAGCCATCAGTCAACAATGTTAAATGGAATTATCACTCTGTAACTATGATTTTGAACACTACTTGACAAATGAAACCTTATTTATTTTTATGAGATTCATTTATAATCTCCAAAGTTATCATGCAACAATGTTTCACTTCTCCAAAAATGGGAACCGCAACTATGCACACATTGTTGTGACATTGTTTCATAATGAAGGCGTTTGAAATTACAGGTTGGTGTTTTGTAAAAGAAAAAACAAATTCTGTTATTATGAACAGGCTGTTATGGAAATGATTATTCAGTAATCCTGGAAATCTGACTCATATTTCAGGAAATGCCCAATGTCCACACATTTCAAATGTGTGTAGACATTGGTTTATTGCTACATACATCCACCCAGTAAATAACTCCACCACACCTTGCAGTGCCAGACACAGCTACATTATGGTTACTTGAATGAAGTATAACATTTAGTTGATGTAAATATAAAAAGGAAAAGAAAAAAAGGCAGTTTAAAATGTCAGGTTTTTAGATTTTTCTGGCTGTGTGATTCTTAAAACACATTAATTATGATATTCATATTTTAGCTAGCTGGTTCTTATTACGACCATCATGTAACATGTGGTTTTGGTAAGATGTAAATTGGTAACAGATGTGGGTGTGGGGAGCACTGCTAATTGCTGATAGGAGAGGCAGGAATAATATAGCATGACATGTATTGTCATACTCAGGAAATATGATCATCTTCTACAGACAAATAAGTATCTCCTATCTACCAACATGGTCTATTAAAGAGAAAAATAGACGTCTTCAAAGATTGTGATTTATTTAAGAGTATATTGTGTGGTTAAAAATAAAGCTTTTTTTCAACATGTGACTTCTCTGCATGTAGTTTGAAGCTTACACCACTAGAGGGAAACATACATGTAGGAACAAACTTGTGATAACAGTTGACTACATTAGCATGGCTCTGTTTAGGAAGTCGCAGTAACTTTGCATACTGTAGATTTTGCATAAGGGAAGAACTGATACAACAGAAATATGCTGATGCAGTATTAGGAGACATATTTAAGCATCAACCTTCACCTTGTGAGAACGAGGAAAGAGTTCATTTCATATGTTCATTTAAGAAGTTTAGTCATATTATAAAATTAGAAATAAACTATTGGTAATAATTATTGACTTACATTAGTAATATCTTCATTAAAGGTTAAAACATACTTTATTATGTTATTAATGTTATTATCATTTTGCATCATCCTTGATTTTATAAAATGTATAATGTAGCTAAGGAAAGAGTTGTGGAAACATTTTTATCTATCAGTCTTTCTATGATGTAACAATAGAAAATACAGCTGAGCGCCATACCAAAAAAATCAACACGTAATAGTAATGTATATACTGCAGCATCAGGAAAAGGACAGTTTATCTGGTCTCTTTTGTACCAGACCTGATAAACATACTTTGTTACCCTTAAATGTGTGCCCGCTCAGCCTTTATCTCTTCCATAGTGTTGCCAAGGCGATACATACCATATATGGCAGCTAAAATGAGGAGCAAGCCTGTGGCCACAAGGAGGATGTGACAAAACATGAAGAACACAGTCAGGCTCGTATCTGAGGGCAGAAACCACACATACACCCAACCCTTGTGATAGCTGTGGTGAACAAACTCAGGCCCCTGTTCAACCACTAATTTGTTGTAGAAATAAGGTGATATGTTAGAAGCCAAGGGAATCTCAGCAGTGAAAAGAAACGTTTTATCAGGTTGGACAGTGGTGGGAGTGTGGAGGGATGTCGATAGGGTCTTGGTATGTGCTGTTGGTGGTGTGGTCCTGGGGATGGTAATTGGTTGGGTTGCTCTTGGAGTGGGTGACGTTGTTGTTGTAGATGGTGTCGTCATTGACATTACAGCTGATGTTTCTGCGCTGGGTGTGGCATCGCAATAGTTGAACTCCTCATCACGCAGAGAGTCAAGAGTGAGAAGCAGATGGTGCTGTGGACTATGGCACATCACATTTTCTTTGTCAAGAACTGTGTGGTTATTAAGTCTTATCCATCGAGCAATACCTCTGATACTACAAGTACAGTCCCAAGGGTTTTCACTCAGAGTAAGACTCCCCAAAGCTCCATTTGATGAGAAAATATCTCCTGGAAGAGTCATGAGATCGTTTTTCATCAAATCAATTGTAAAAAGCCTTCCAAGTCCCTGAAATAATTTGTCTGGGAGGCTCTGAAGCTTATTGTCATTGAGAAGTAATATGGCCAGTGTGGTTAGTCTGGAAAACAGATGTGGGTGGAGTTGATAGAGGTCATTGGATTTCAGCGAGAGCTTCTGAAGGTTGGGAAGGCAGCAGAAGAGGTTTGATGGCAACTCCCTCAGCTTGTGGTTAAAATGTAAGTTGAGCCTCAGCAGCCCCGACATATTAGTAAACAAATTTCCAGGAACAGTGGTGAGGTTAGTGCCATACAGATAAAACTCTCTTATGTCAGGCATGTGGCCCATCAGCTGCTCTGGTAGAGATAATAAGGGGTTGTTGTAAATGGTAAGTTTGGTCATCTTGGGCATGTTGTAGAAGCTCTTGTCTGGGATAGCGTGAAGTTGGTTGGAGGACAGAGTTAGGACCTCTAGGTTCCTCAGTGACCAGAACACCTGAGGTGGAAGACTTGAAATCTGGTTATGGTGGATTTTTAGCTCCTCAAGGTTGACAAGTCCATCAAAGATCCCATCTTCCAAGTCCTCTAGCTCGTTGTTATAGATCACGAGCTGGCGAAGTTTAGTCAAGGAGTGAAAGATGGTAGGAGGGAATTTTTTTATGGAGTTCCTACCAAGGTTCAGAAAGGTGAGGCTGGTCAGTCCACTGAAAACATCTGAAGCAGGACTAGTCAGTTTGTTACGGCTCAGGTCCAGATCCAAAATCTCCACAAGTCCTTCGAACATATCCGGAGCAATGGTCTCCAACTGGTTCCCATCTAAATGGAGTTGCTCCAGAGTGCTCAGTGGACTGAAAACTCGAGCAGGAAGGGTAGAGAGATCATTGGACGACAGCTTGACAGACTTGAGCTGTGGAGCGACTCGGAAGGCCTGGGGATGGATGGTGTGTAGATGACTGTTAGATAGACTAATGCGCAACAGTAGGTCCCGGTTTTCCAGGCTTCGCTCATTTATGACGTTCATGTTTGTGTCATTGAGCAGCAGCATGTATGTGTGAATAGGCAAATCCCTCGGTACGTCTGTGATGTTGTAACCAATACACATGACAGCACCTGTAGCGTAACAGAGGCAGCTGCTGGGGCAGGACATGTTGCAGGTGAGGTGTGGCAGCAGGGAGAGGACGATGAGTATCATCAGCAAGGTGCCTGCACAGTTGAAATAAAGTCACATTTTGACACAAGATTACATGTGAAATCAAGATAGCAGTCTGTGATAATCTTCATCCAAAAGGCCGACAAACTTCTCCAACTCGGATTTTATCATACAATGTTTTAGTATTAATCTGGAACTCAAATCTTACTTCTCTCAGAATAATTGTCTTAATTAATTAATTATTTAACATTTGAATTAAAACATATCTTCTTTGCTAATCTGTGGCTAAAATGACTTTTAAAAAAGTTAAATATTTAACCGACCTCTCAAGTGAGAATCCATCATTGTCCCCTCAATGTTATGATTGCTGTGTGTTGTGTGCTGCTCTTTGGGCTGGAGCTGTCTGAAGGTGATGGACACATCCTGCCTATCAAGTAACCCCTCTCCACCAAGACGCCCACTCAAAAGTCATCCATCACACTACACATCTTCTACTAAATTAGTCCCTTGTGTTTTTACTAATGTAAATGCCAATGTCCTACCTCTCCTAAATTTTGTTTGTTTGAATTGTCTTTCCAGTTGTTTCAGTATATTTGTCAATATGCTGTATATTTGGGTGTTATTGAGTGAAGTAACAGTAAAAGCCCATTGTGTATGATATTTGGCCATGTAATAGCTTGACATGATGTTTCATAGTATGAATGACACAGAGAGTGCTGGCTCATATCCTGTCTGGCTTATCGTGGTCGGACCCCACTCTGCCTCCAGTCTATGAACTGAACTGAAACAGATAACACCCTTGTCTGTAGCAAGACAGTTAGGGTGATGTGGTAAAGAAAGAGTAAAAAAACAACTTTTTTTTTTTTTTACTGTTTTATCACTCTGTATAGCACTTTGGATTGCTTCTGTATAATGCTGTGCTCTATAAAGAATTTCGACTTGACTAAAACTGATATGTACAGTATATTCACATTTGTAAAGATTCTACCTTTTTGTATTTTTTCGATGTGTATCATACTGTGTGTGTGAAACTGAGGGAGAGAGTCAGAAAGTGAGTTTTATGATAAGTGAAGGTTCTCTCACATTCCCAGCTTTTTTTATTTTTAAGTCTTCAGAGACTTAATTTTAATTATAAAAAATAGTGAGTGCGTGTTGTTTTAAGTCACTGAAAATGATATAGTAACACTGTAATTTAGAGAAATGTTCTTCTGGTAAACATAGTCCTGTAATTCTTCAGTTAAATTGTACTGACTAAGCATGTCACACAGGAACAGATACAGTGCAAAATAAGTATTAAGTATTACATAAAGTCATACTGAGTGATTGACATAATATTACTACTACTATGACTTTCTTTTCTTTCAACATTTTAATTTGGTATAAATTATTATACTATAACTTCTTTCCTTTCAAAAATTACAATGAAAAAAAGGGAAATGTGCTCTGGAAGCGACCAGTGATTGTGTTATCTTCACAGTATGTGGTAAGTTATTATGTTACATTTTGTATGACATGCACAAAAATACTGCATGTATTATAGAGCATATAATCATATAATCATCATCATGTGTATATGAATATTTGATGTGCAAGTGCATTAATCATCTCTGAAAACATCTCCGACTCAAAGCAAAAGTCATCCTAATCTTTCACGCTACTGTGAGTGGTGATCCACGTCGCATTCAGTCTGGTTTCCCTGAAGCTTCCTCTGTTCATCGTGTACTGTGTGATTCAGGTATTTTCACAGCAGCGCACCCATTATTTAGACTAAGCCTGTAACTCATCTTTGTCACCCTCTTCTGAAAGATCCTGTCAAATGAACTTCATTATCAAGTAATTCACTTGTCACTGCAGATGCGCACCACATGCCACATTCCTTTTACTCAGACACTTATTTCCACATTTTAAAAGTTTAAGGTATATGAACATTAAGAATTTTAACATGTTGTTAAGTGATATTTATCAATGTTCTGTTTTTGAGAGAGTGGTGCAATATTAGTTTTCATCTCCAATCACGTTCTCCAAAGATCTACTGAAAAAAAACACTGTAAAAAGTACAAATTAACATTATAATTTTATTCATTTTGTAAAATGAAGAGCATTTTTAAAAGCAGTGACAGATGTGATGTTTGTCGGCAGTGGTACAAAAACTATTATGCCCAATTCTGCCACAAGAGAGTGACATAAACACAAGCAGCAGGCAATTAAAGTCCCCGGTAAGATAATAGTATGTCTCTGAAGTCAAGTACAATTGTCATATGTGACCCTCAAGTATTTCAAGTGTGCAGCAGGTTATTTACAGATTAAAGATGTACAGCCGCAGTCCTTAGACCTCTCATGAGAGCACCTCAGTGCAGTGGAAATTAAATATTTATTGATGACATTGATTATGGTACAACTCTATATTGCTGGAATAAATACAGTGTGATTAAATTACTGGTGTTGTGTTTCTTAAGGCTAAGTTGGGTTTTGCAGCAAGATTTCACAGTGGTCCTCGTCCTCTTGCATCTTCCTCACACACAGTACTTCCAGAAGCAAGCTGCAAACGAAAGGAAACAAAGACTTGTAGTATAACATCTTACATGCAGAATATTCATACTGCAATAGTGATAATAACTAACTAATAAACTCAGTTTGTATGACACATATATATATATAAATCCAGAGGTAATTAATCCAACTTACGTTCACCCCTCTTTCGAGTTACGGGTTTGCCTTCTGCTAAATTGGCTGTGATCTCCCTCTCCAGTTCCAGGTCCTCCCTCAGTGCCTGCAGCTTCAAGCAGAGATCAGAATTTGAACACACTAAGACAGGCAGCCATCATCTCAGTGTCAATACGCCATCTATTCAGTGGTTTTTACTTAATAAAGCAATGTAACAGGTTCTCATTTGATGTCTCTTGCCTACCGAGAATTGGTTAACATTTTTTGAGAAATAGAAACCACATGCCAAATCTTGTTTTATATGCAAACACAAACCCTGTTTAATCTGCAATTTCTTTCCTTACCTCCTCTAATTCAGCTAATTTATTAGCCAGCTCAAGACCTGCAGGTATATAAAAAAAACAGTTAACATCTAAGTAAGGTGGTATTTGTATTGCTTATTTTAGTTTTAGTATTTTTAAAATTTAAACCTTACCTAGAGGATCGTCCCTTTCAACAGGAATTAAGCTTTTGTGTAGCAGCAGCCCTAGAATCTTGCTCTGGGCATCTGTGTCTTCTTTGGGATTAAACACATGGTTTCCTGTACAAATTTGAAAACACCACATATATCACAAAACAGTCACATAATATTAAGTCCCATTTGTCCCATTTTGCTTCTTAATCTGTTGCCATTTTGGCAAAATTAAAATTAAACCAGCGGTGGCATTAGTGTAGGGCATGCAGTGTAGTTGCAAGCAGCATCCTAAGAAGTCATTGTACGCAGACCTGAATGGATTCCATTTTATGCACTTACCTGTGTTAAATATGCTCCTTCCCTCCACATTTAGCACTCCCTGCAGTAGTAACAAACCCAGGAGTCCTAAACAGTAGTTCATAACTGTAACCCTATCCATGGCACTCAAGTATGGTCCCAAACAAATGCTGCACTATGAGCTTTCCCACAAGCAAAACAAGCAATCCACTGCCTTGTGTCCATCCTGTCAATGTATTTATTCCTTCAGGGGCTGGCAGGAGGGGCCAGTCAGCCCCTTTGTGTATTAAATCAATTGCTAGTCATCGAGGACTTCGTCAATAGGCCACCTTTTCACTGGGACCATGTAGCGTCTGACTGAAATACGGTGATCTGACGTAGGCGAGGCCAGTAACCCTACATCACTCTGACATGGACAAATCAAACAGAGAGAGGAAGTTATCAATCAGCCCTTTAGTTATGAGAAACCAGAATCAGATGTTCTTGGCACTTGCAAGTCTTTTTCTTTTACATTAATTGCTTCTTTAAATAGTAACATAGGAAGTGTGTTGGTCCGGAGAAAGAGGGGGAAGTCAATTGATTCAGTCTGTAAGTGCATCATAGACGGAGATGAGCTCCTCAATCTTGGCCTTAGGGCTGACTTTGGAGCTGAAGGAGCATCCATCACTGCAGCCCAGCCCACTATCCAACACCTCCTAAGTCACTGTAGTCTATTTTGTGCATCAAGGAAATCACATCTCATACCTTTGCCAGAGGAGCGTGCATTGTGCTGGTGCAGTAGGGAAATGAGTTGGCTGGCACTCACTGAATCTGGCCGGTCAGGATCTCATAAAAGCCCCTGGCGGCCTTGCACCCCTTCAGACTTAGAAGCCTGTTGACTCACATCCAAATACCATTCACAAATCCATCACTTTAGTCAGTCAGTGGTTGAATGTACAGAGGCTCAGGGACTGAATAGAGAGACTAGCAAATTTGAACAAAACGAAAAAGTCGGGAGCATCTGAGAGTCTTAGTTATATAAAGTAAAAATAAATGTATTGATGAGGGCCCCTGAAACAAATCTGTGACAAATACGGACAAACTAGACATGAATGGAAACTTAACACATTAAATGCAAGAAACAATTTTCTTATTATTTATATCAAGTAAATGCCACATTATTTGTTTTTAATGCACCAAGGCCTTACTCTATCCCTTAATGTTACAACAATATAGTTCATGGACTTTGCAAAAACAATTTGAACTGGTTCATAGTTTTTATTTATGCAGGAAAAGTTTGTGAAGTGTGAGCCAAAGCCAAAGTCATCAATCCAGTTTTTGTTCCCAACTAACCTTCTGCAGCACTAATGGAAAAGTCGGGTCACATTGACCTCATGGTATGTCACTGAAAAATAAGCATTCAGACTAATTCAGCATTAGGTATGGACACAGTCCATGGGCGTTTACTAATGATCTTATTGAATGGCTAGTAAATGGACCGCTAATAACAATTAACTATAATTTATGAATTGCATTGACAAAAAGAAAAAGAAAAAGAACCCAAAAAACTGGAAACAGGATGTGTGGCATGTTTGCTAGATGACTGCAAGTTGAAATGGCCAACACTAGAGGGAGCAATTACACTTGCATCTCATCAGAATACCAGCTGCTGTCAAATCACATGACACCTCTGCGTGTGTGTATATTTGAATAAATAACAGAGGGACAGAGAGTAAAAAACAGAGTACAGAGAAAACCCATTGTGCTACTCTAAGTCCTCTTTATTCACACTAATAGGATGTGTAATCCATCTACCTTTTGTCTGTCTCTATACTTTGCATGAATATCATCTCCCATACAATAACACAGTTACACACAATACAATCATCTGGATCACAGATTTGGCTCTGGGAGGTGTATTCCTTTCCGCTTCATGGTGAAGACTCCTTGTAGCTGCAGCTGTCTCCAGTCACTGTACCCGACAAGTCAGCCACATGTAGGGGGAATAATACCGGAAGTATGGAAATTTAACCTTCAAAATTAAATTGAAACGTGAAACAATGACTCGATTTTACAGAAGGGTGTGAGTGTCCTTGTTTTTTAAGATATAATAATAAATGTTTACCTTGCATGTATTATTTTACAGGTTTGTTATTTTAAATGCTTTGTGAATATGTGATGCTTTTTTGGAAAATAGAAATAAATATCAGATATTTTTGTGTGTTTTATCCTTTCTAACAATACGTATTTTTGTTTCATCAATACCCAGATAAATCTCATCAACCACCATGATAATAATAATAATTCAAAAAACTAATAATAATAATAATGATAATAATTCATAGAGTTATAACATTCAACATTAAATTGTCTAAAAATAGAAAAACTTTTGATATCCGTCCATTTATACTTATCTTCTTAAGGCAACAAAATGATCTGCAACAAACCAGCACCCTCCTCAAGGGTCAAAGGTCTTGAAGTGCACACACACACACACACACAGGTTACTTTTGGGGACATTACATCGCCTTACATTCATTTGCTAGAAACTCACCCTAACCATAACCACTACTTGCCTAACCCTTACCATAACCTTGACATTAACTACTGAACCAAAAATCTAATTTTTCCAAATGGACACAGCGTTCGTTCCAAATTGTACAAGCTGTCACCAGCTAACTAGTTTTAAACTGAAATGTGTCCCCTAAAGTAAACACACAGGCTTACTTATTCACTTTTGGTGTATTTACCAGGGACAGAGCTAGAGGGTGGCTTTGGGGCTGCCGCCCCGAATGTTTTCTCAAAAGCCCTGAATGAATCTATCTTTAAAAATAAAATAAAATCTGGTTAGTCAGTTTTTATGAACAATAGTTATTAAGAGTGAAATTTCTGAAGACATTTCAGTTAAGGTAGTGTTACAGGGTGAAATTTTAAAAAAGAACAATATTTTTTGTTTTCCTTTAAATCTATCTCCTTATTGTTGTTATTGTATTTCTATGTGCAATGTTTTTGGAAAATTGCTAATAAAGAACAGTAGTCATACAATGCAGTAAAATTAAATAAATAAATAAAAAAAGTCCCTGGCTGTGGGTGCTCTAAATTTAGCCCTGGATCTTGTCATCTCCTAAATCCACCCCTTTACATAGTTACATTAATTTCCTGGAGACCTATCTTTACCTTAACCACTGACCCAGAATTTACGTTTTACATGTGGGGGACACGGCTTTTGTCCCCAGTTGCTCAACTCTAACCCAATTAAGTGGTGTAATGTGTGGTTTGTGTCCCTGAAAGTGACTGAGGAAACCCCCTCCAGCATGGCCCATGGGAGTGTTTTACTTCGACATGGCTAACCGGACATGTTGTGTTAGTTGTGTGTAACTTGGTGGTCTGGGCTCTCGTAGACAACCTGACGCGCTAAACTACAGCAGGCAATCACAGCAGCGACGTACCGACAGAGTACTGTGGCCACCGAAACTAATCAAAAGGGCCGTCCAAACACCTGAACCATCAATCGGGTTTATGAGTGAAGACGATCAATCAAGCTGGTGGTTAACCTTCGGGAAGAAACGCGGAAGTGTAATTCACCGTCGACGCTTTTTTTCGTTTTGTTTGACTTATTATCGGTGACAACATGGCTGAATGTAACATTAGCATCGACCAGAAAAGACTACCTGGAGTCAAAGAGGGTAATGTCTCTCTAAGCATGTTTATATCTGAATGAAGCTAGCTGTGTAGCATGTGTAGCTATTATGTGACAGTAGCGAGGTTAACTCATGTTGAACGCAGATGTTTGGTTGTGATGGGGTTTAGCACAGCTTGCTAAGAGATGCTAGCACGGTTGTCTTAAAGGCTGGAGACAACACTGATAAAACTCCTTATAGTCACGGTACACAGGGCACAGCGGCTGTATACTAATATAAAAACACCCAGGTTACAAGCACAAACATTAGCTTAGCGAGATAGCAACACACAGCTGGCACATTGGTCCTATCTTCACATATTGTTCTCGCCACACATTGTTCCTATTGTGTTGACATGGTTTGTGGGATGTGGGAACACATTTTTGTGGGTACACACAATGTGACACAACACCAGTGTGGATAAATTCAGTGCAACAGGAGTCAGGTGACTTGCGAGTTTCAATGCTGATCACACAGAGGTGTTTGATTATTGTTTTGCTGGCCTCCTTTTACCTTTTGAGTTTCCCATCTGACTTATTCAATGAGACCATAACCTCTGATGTAACTTTTGAAGAATTTTCTTTAAAATTATGACCATCAAGGAAAGAGCTTGTTTTATAAATGCACCCCCTCCCCATGTAACTTTAATGCACACCAAAAACTTTGGCTCCTGCTGGTCCGCCTTGTTGCAAAGATGTGAATGTGAAAAACAGGTGCTGAGAGGGGCTGTTCATACTGAAACTGGTCTTGGATGGGGTGATGCTGTTGGTGGTGCTGGTGTGAAGCAGCTGCTCAGCAGGGTGTTTGTTATTCTGGTCAGAGAGCGAAAGAACATGCATTTACCCGGCTCGGCTAGTCAGCAGAAGGATATTGAATGAGAAGGCTGCTGGAAAAGTTTAAATTTCATCCCTGGTGTGATAAGAAAATAGCAAATGTTGTGAGCTGGCTGCTGCTACTGAAGCTCACAGGTGAACTGAGCTTGCATTTAGCCTTTTCCCTCTGCACTTAAAGCACAGTGGTGACTTTACACAGGCAGCTGCTTCAGCGCCTCTTTATTGGCCAGTGGTGAGTCTTTTGGTCTTTGTGCAGTGTGCCATGTTAAGCTGATTTTTGTTTCCATCCCTGAGATTTTGAATGATGGTGTGAAAAACCATAACTTGCAGCTGTAATTTCCTTCTGTTCTGCTTGCTGTGAAGACTAAATCTAATCGAACAAGTAAAAACTTTCTAACGCTATAGAAAGAAACGGAAACAAAAAACCTTAAATTAGTTAAAACTGCTATTGTATGCAGCTACTGTGTATCAGCCAGAGTAAATCTCAGGTTTCTTGGATAAGAAGATTAAGCATATGGTTGGAAATGGTCAGTGTTAATCAAATCCCATAGTGGTTTGAGGCCGTGGGGGGGTTTGTGGAGGTCTCGCCCTTGCTCTTCACAGCATCTGTTTATCCCAACCATCATCCCCATCCCTATCTACGTCCACCAGTCACCAGCGCTATATTTGAGCCCCAGATGAATTTGTGCCAGTCAATAACATGACAGCAAATTATTTATTTGGTCATAGCTGTGTCTGTCTAATGCACACTAACACATAACTGCAGTCATAGTCTTTTGCTGGTTATTAATTTTTTATGTGGATGAAGTAATCTTTTTGAGAGCAGATGATGGCTCTGAGCCTGGCAGTGTGAGGTTATTGAGTGTGGCTCGGCTCTGTGAGGAGAGCATTAAACATTGATTAGTGTCAAAGAAAGGTTTCATATGGCTGAATATATATGATTTATTTGAATATATCCTCAGTAGGGTACAGAAAACAATAGAAGGTAGAGTGAAATTTAAAGTTAAATATGGTCTTTATGGGGTGAATAGATTGACTGCCAACAGCAGAGTGCTGCAAGGCTTCTTGCAGGATGAAATCATGGCTTAATTTTATTCTTCTATATTTGATGCTTTGCAGTTTACTGAAGAAACTTTTCTTGTAGGATTTCAACATGTGTGCTAAACAGATGAGAGTTAAATTCATGTTGACAGAACGTCATGAAGCAGATGCTATTAGTTACATACATACATCCTATGATATAATCCATGAATAGCCAAGTCTGTGAGAAATATCTGAAATGTCATCTGTTTCTACAGTTTCCCGAACTGGAAACAGTCAGCATTTGAAGACTCAAATCAAATGGAGACAATCTTAACTGTTTCATTTCTAAACAGATCAGATGGATATGTGGGCATTCTGTCGGATGTTTATGAGGAAATCTCCCCTCCTACAGCTTTTTCCCCAGAATTAATGTTCACAACAGTGTCACCAATACTGAAACCTTAAAATGGAAAGTTTTTCTGTACCGTAGTAAAGATATTGGCGGGTTTAACCCTCCCGCTCAGAGCTGGGAAGAGAGGTTGGTGCCATTTAAAAACTCTACTCCACTGCGCCTTGTGGATAAACACACAAATAGTTTTTTTTGGTGGTAAGCCTTTTATACATTGCTCTCGCCTGCTCATCACATTTTATCAGCCAATTTAGGGATTTTAACTGGCAGCTTGTTAGTAGTAAGAAAACTGCTCACTTCTTAAGGCCCCTCTCACCTCAAAGTACCTTCTTTAAAAAAAGCTCAGTTGTTAACTCGGTTCTAAAAATAAGGCTTTTTTTAGTCGGAGGGTGAACTGTACTTCCTCATACACAGTTTCACTTCATGTCTCTGCTGACAGAAAATAACTTAACCACAAACCGCTCGTCAGATGGTCAAATTCTTTATTATACTGGCAAACGCTGCCTGGCTCAGTGTTTAATCTAAAAGTGTGGATATACAATCTGTTTTAAATGTCTAGTATCATGTTCTGTATACACGTCATTAAGCTCACAAGGCAAATCCACATATCACTTTTTAAAATGAATATGCTGATAATTATGGAAGAATCGTATAGAGACCAGCTGAACACAAAATTAGTTCACAAAAGGTTGCCTTGACAACAACTTTTTAAAATCTGCTTGTTTGTTCACGTTAACCCAGCAAACTTAGCCTCCTGTGCTTGATTTGTGTCATTTTTAAAAACAGATTTCCTGTTTATGGGCTGGATGTTGAACACCCCATCTCAACTGTGTCATGTATCAGCTGCACAGATTTAGCGTCCAAGTCAACAACCTTCAACTAGTCAAAACTCATTTTGAACTTGAATTTTTTGTGCAAATCTTTCTCAATATGTTTTCAATTTCTGTCTGTGTTTTTCTTATTTAGTATGCCGAGACTTTGCTGTGCTGGAGGACCACAGTCTGGCCTACAACCTCCAAGAACAAGAAAGTAAGAAACTACAGATGCGCCATTATTTTGTTTTGTTCCCACCAGTTCTCTGATTTAACATTTAGAGATAAGCAACTTTTTCTGACAGGGTATATGGGCATTTCTCTTTTTCTGTTTTTAACATTTCTGATCAAATCACCGACCTGTGGTCAGTCAGATAAAAGCTGCCGTGAATGGGTTGTGAATTCAATGTATTCAGTAAGTTCATACAGATCGGTTTGTGTTTAAGTCATTCATTGTTATAATGTTTTCTGCATCGGACTGTCTGTTACGCTGTCTTGCTGCATTCCTGGGTCACCTTATTCTTACTCTGAAAAAGGACAAACTGTGAAAGATTTTTTTAGAGTTGTAGCATAGAGACACCCCAGCTCCCAGATTGTGGGTAGAAGTTAGACAGACAGCACAGTCAGCTTAGCAAGAGCTTTTAAATGTAGCACTCTGATAGACACTGCTGTCTTCTCACTGTTTGTGCACCTATAAAGATAATTTTGTGTTCATGTGAGGTGCAAGTGCACATTCCCAAACTCTTCTATTGTGTATCTTGACATGTCTGTTTCTGTTAGCTGCGTGTTTGTCCCTGCGGCTGCGTGCCTCAACAGATTAGCTGCTTTTATGTTTGCTCATATGTGAGTAATTAACCAGCATCTTTATCTCATGATGTGAAAATGTACTTTAGAGACTCGCTATAGAAGGTATGTTCCCCAGCTGCTGATTTATTTTTTTCAATAACTGTACAAACTGTGGAATTTCCCTGATGATTATTGGTTTTATGTATTCTTTTTTTTTTAATCTTTGATCTTCTCAGTTATTTTAGCCCTCTCCAATCAAACTAAGTTGAAAGGATTTTTCTGCCAAGGGGCGCTGACAAACACAGACCCAGACATAACAAGGCCTTCCTTTCATCAAACACAAATGAAAAACTGCAGATGGCTAATGGCCACCACACCTCCTCTCATATCCTTCACCTGCACCCGTTCATAGAGGAATGGCAGGAACCAACAGAAAAAGGCTACTGTTTATAAACGGCGTAGGAAATTAGTTGCTTATCGCTCAGATTTCTTTGGTGATTTTTTGTATAGTAGGAACTGATAACTGCTGTCACTTCTCTCGACTGGACAATAGTTTGTTTTTCCGTGTTTCCATAAATATAGCGCCTTTTAAATTCTGCATTACTCAACAAACCCTGCAAGAAAAAAGGCCAGATGTCATTCAGCCACACCCTAAGTGCAGATTAGGTTCCATTTTAGCCAGGATTAATTTGGTTTTGGCTGGCCCGTCCTGGTCATTAACCCTTTTAGGGCCTTAGTGATCCATGACCAAGGCTCATCTCCATTTATTGCCACACTAACTGATCTAGTTTGAGCTACAAAACCATTTGTGTCACCTTTAACCCTGGAGGTGAAAGTGGAGAATGCTGGTGGACGTAGCCTGGCAGTCCTCTAAATTTGCAGTGCCCCTTTTCTTTTTCTTTCCTGGCTCAAATCAACAGATGGCCATTGCAAAGGGGGCTTTTTAGCACATTCACCTAAAGTTAATATGTAGTTACAACTGGCTTTGATTTCCATTCAAATTGTTGAGCGTGCAAAACACTGAAGCATCCAATTGTTGCCTGGAAAACATTTCTCTGAAACTGTGTCAGCACTCGGTGTCTTTGTTTCTGGAATGTATTCTCTCTATTTCAAACTAAATAATACTCCAGTGTACAGCTCCTCCGTGACATGCTTGAGACGTGGCTTGTCTAGCTTCCTCGCCCTTATCCCCCTTTTTCTGAATGACGTGAGACCTCTTCAAGATTTGTTGAATGAACGAATGTCACTGTGTCCCATCTCGGTTGATTTGCTGCCGGCAGAGATTTTTCTGTTGGAAAACGTGGCAGTGGATAAATGATAGCCTTTTATCTTGGGTTGTGACATCAGTTTTGCCTTCAAATATTTTTTATAAGGTGTTATAAACTTTGACAATTGATCAGTGTCATCCAGAAAAAAAAGGATCAATGTCAACTCCTTTGCCACAGCTGTGACTCACAGTTTCCTCATTTCATCCCACCAGCCAGAAAGCAGAAACTTTATGGAGCCTCTCACGGGTAAATTGCCAGATGTAATTTGGTCCTTTTCACATGAAAGCTGGAACCTGATCGATAGCCACGTGAAACAGAGCTGAGTGAGTGAGTGATGCTGTCCATGCTTACCAAGTGCTGCGAGTGCGTCAGCAGGCAGGATTTATCATCTGTTATGGCCCACAACGTGCCATCACACAACCTTGGAACGGCACCTCAGCTGCAAACCCTCATTTCTCAGCGACTAAGAGCGTTTTCTGTTTATCACCAGAGACAGAACAGTCTGCGTCCTCAACGTTTATCTTGTTCTCCACAGACTAAACAACAATTGTGCTCCTCACAGAGAAAAACATCTAGGAAGTGTGGATCTGTAAATAACCTTCATCATTCAGCTACTGTAGTTCTTCATCAGTAGTGCGGTCTAGGCAGCTGACCTCCTGGTTTGTTTGTACACAGTTTAAAGAACAGCGTTATGTGTTTGTGTCCATAGTTGAAAGCCACTTGGCATCCAACGTCCATAAGAGCCGTCTGGTGCAGCAGGACCTGCAGGTGGCCAAGAAGCTGCAGGAGGAGGAGGATAAGATAGCCAATGTCCAGACCAAGAAGCAGTTTGGTGAAATGTGGGTGTCTCTCACACACTGACACACTTACCTTTTTATCTATATGTCTTGACTGTATCAAAGCAAAGCCATACTGGGAGAGAAAATACAACCACAAACACAAGAGTTGTTGGACCAAAACAGGCTACTTATAAGAAAAAGAGAGGATTTTTGATCAAATTGAATCTATTATGGCTGCCTGATTTTTTGGTAATACGTAAAATATAATTAACTGGATCAGGTCATTGCATACATGAAAGATAAATTACATGAGATTGAGTATACCCCCTTGAAAATGAAGACAAATCTTCAGATCAGTAATAAATGGTTTTGTATACTTTTCTTGAGTGGACATCATATGTTTCTGATTAGTGTAATTGAGGGTAATTACTCCCAAAACCATTTCCAGGGATGTCATCCAGCAGTCAGGTCATAGATGCCCCTAAATTGATTCAGTGTTCACTGTAGGTTTAACCCTTTCATTAGTATTTGCACATCATGTCTTGCATTCTGTACTAGTATGACTGCAACACGATTATGTTAACTATTGAGTAATCTGTTGTTAATTTAATTAGTTGTTTATCAAAAAATAAATAAAACAAATGTTGAAAAATCTTGTTTCCCAAAGCTCAAGACGTAACATAAAATGAAAATGCATTTTCCCAACAAACAGTTTGTAACCCAAAGATATTCAGTCTACAATCACAGACCAAAGAAACCAGAACATTCACATTTAAGAATCTGGAACCAAATAATTTTTTTCCCTCATAAATGAAAAATAGTTGGTGAAGAATCTTATCATTACTGCTCTAATTACCAGAAGTAAGTATGTTTACGTTCTTTCTGTGTGTGGAAATTGCTTTGCTAGTCAGGTCTGAAATGCAAATGTTTTCTCGTTACTGAGGAGGAGATGATCACGCAGTCATGTTCATTATACCTTCAAAGTCATTGTCTCCACATTTGGCTTTGGTGGATCACAAAATACAAAATTTGTCCATCTTTTGAAAAAAAAATTTTTTTTAAAGAGACATAGGAAGTCTTCAATTTGAAATAATGTTGCAGCCCGAATTCAGTCCTCGTGGTCTCCATGTGGTAGCTCTGTAGCCCAGGCAGATAATTAAAATTTTAGAGGTGTCTGTCTGCTCCATCGGCACATCCAGCAGTCTAATCCAGAAACATAAATACAGCCTCAGTGACATCTTCTAAACATAGCCAAGTGTTCTGTTGCCTCTGCCTCAGTCCAGATCAGGGCCTGCAACAGAAACCTGCAGAAAAGCACTTGGAGTTAAGTCTCTCTCTCTGCTCTGCAATTTTTTATTAAATTACATTTGCTGACTCACAGCTCAGTGAGCTCACTGTTTCATGCACACACACACACACACACACACACACACACACACACACACACACACACACACACACACACACACACACACACACACACACACACACACACACACACACACACACACACACACACACACACACACACACACACACAAAGCCCCAGTAGTGGGATTGCACCCCTGAGGCGAGGCCAGATGCTCCACCATCGATGCTCACAGGCCAGTGCTGCTCGTTATGCTGGGAGCTCACACTGCTATCCACTGTGCACTTGCCAATACCACCTCATGCACACCCACACTGACATTTAAACACAAACACACACAGGGGAATGCTACATCAGTATGTACTGATGAAGGCGTTATAGTCTGTTTACTTGCCAGCTTAAGTCCTCCTGAGCAGTCGGCTGCTAGGGTCAAGCACAGGAGAAGGCCAGGTTAGTTAAGCTGTTAGTGTTTTTCCTGCTTACAGTGCAGCATTACTCATATATCTCCACACAAAGAGAGATGATTGTTGCATACCAGCCCTCTAGGCAGATGGTGTTTTCTGTCAAATGCATGTTGCTTAAATATTTGAGGGAGCCAAAAAAAGTTGTCAAGAACATCACCACAATAAGTGAGGTATGTTCACTGCTCTGTTTCGTGTAACATGACTATTTTAATTGTTTGTTGGGTGTGGAAATCTATGTTTTTAAAAATAGTGAGTATGAACAGGAGGAATGATTACAGCAAGGAAAACTTCTTTCAGTGTTTATATGGGCACCTGACTGTTTTAAGACAGACTTGAAAGAAGCATCAGAATATATATAAATCTGAAATTTAAAGCCTGTTTACTGTTTATGATTTGCCAATATATACTTTTCTTCACAACAGAAGAATTTCAAATGTGTGACTGTGCATAATGTATCTACACATACCTTCATGCTAAGAAACATTATATAATTTTGGATCATCAGCTTCCTTATTTGTATGATTCAAAAATGACCAATTAACCATTGTTTATTAGAGATTGGCTCCTGACTGTGAAGCCATTCCCAGGTGTGTATATCTGTTATTAATCTTTTAATGTTCTTCAACCCCCTCCCCATATCCACTTGGACACACATGAAAACATGGAAACTTCAGTGAGCGTCAAGATGTTGAGATAGCCCAGGAAATTCAGGAACAACTGGTCCGACAGGCAGAACAGCAGCGGCAGCAAGAAGAGAAGGATGCGGTAGGAAATGTACACACACGCACACACACACGCACACACACAAGCACACACACACGTACGCTTAAACACTTGCGCCTATTCAAACACAATGTTGGTTACATCCGACCGTCAATGACTTGACTGCTAGTATCGATGTACTGTGATGGTTGGGTTATTCCAGCTGAGTAATCACCTTGTCATCATCTCGCCTCATAGTGACCTGGCCTGTATTGTTAATATCTTGAAAGTCTTAATCTTTGTTTATAATTTGTGCAAAGAGCTGATGTTACAGTACATTCAAGAATATTTTTGCGGATGTTATTGATGTAGTAGTTTTTTACATTCCCAGGTAGCATATATGGCTTCTGTTTAATTATTTTAATTGAAATCATTATTCTGATTCAAACCTTAGGGAGTCATGGCTCTTGTGCTCCATATGAAAAATGCCTGACTAGAGCACAACACTTGTTTACTGGTTGGATTTTGCTGAAACATCAGGGAACGTTGCATCTCAGCACTGTAGCCTCACATGTTTTAAAACTGCACTAACTGCCAAAATAAGAAAGTGCAACTACAAACATAGTGACATATTTATTACAAATCAGACCAAGCTGTTAAGCTGTTTAAAAAAAAAAAAAAATAAATAAAATTCCTGTGGGACTACATGTTTACTTAGCCTTGTCTGTTTGTAGGCCATAGCCCGCAAGCTGCAGGAGAAGGAGATGAAAGAGGAAAGGAAGAGACAGAAACATCTGGAAGCAAACTTTGAGGAGGAGTACTTTGAGGATCATGGAGGTGAGCGGAGCACCACTGGCTCATGTTAATGTGACTGCTTGTGTGTATGCGTGCATGCAGTCTGAATGTCTGCATTTGTACGTGTGTGCGTTTCTCTACCTGTGTGAGCTTGTGTATGTGTGTGACGACATGGGAGAAAATATCTCTTTTTTTCCAGCTCTGGATATGTGAGGGTGTGCTTTTGATGCTGCACAGCACTGCAGATTGTTGCTGACTCGAGGCTAAGATTTTGGAATGCATTTATAAGCACATAATGAACCTTGAAGGGAGGCTTGCATGTTCGTACAGGGAAATACTTTGTCATTTAGTTTTCATTCAAGAGCAAACACCGCTGTAAATGGGTTTAACAGTGCTCCAGTTTAAAGCTACAACATGAATGTGCTAGATATCTGAAACTCAGGGTGAATGTGGGAAAAGGGGATCTCGGATTTTCAATGTGAGAAATGCGACTGCTGCTGAAATGTTATCTAAAAGAGCCGTGGCTCAGTCTGAATGCAGTTATAGTGCTCGAGCCACAGATGTGAGTTTGAGTATAGAGGAGAAATATATTTCACAGTGCTCCTTTTTATTGTTCCCTCCTGACTCGTAAAAGTTCAGCTCTTTTTTTCCCCCTCCAGCTGTCTCAGCCTGCTGAATCTAATCTGGCAGATTGACTCCCAGGTTTCCTACCTAAATCCTTAAACTGTGTTCTATTCAGAGTTTGACATTCACACTTATGTCATTCCTTGACAGTGAGCAGAGAAGAAACCCTGGTTCAGTTCATTATAATAGAGCAGAAACACCTTTTGTTTTTTTAATTTCCAGCTCTTGGTGATTGACATATATTCACCAAAGACACCACACTTCCACTTAACCTCCACTGCCACGGTCCTTATTTTACTGCTTACAATGTTTGGGATACTGACATTTTAACTTATTCCACTTCTTGTGCTTTGTGGGTGAATGTGTAATATAAACATGAGATGCACAACAGGATAGAGGAAACTGAGAGGCTGTGGTTTGAAGCCTCTGTGTAGACAGACGCTGTCCTCTTTGTTGACAATCAGGACTGATCAGTTGGAGTCGGCTGTCAGTCTACCTGTCCTGTCGTGTCTGCCGCTTCACCTTTTCTAAAGATGTCACTTCATGACTGGTGGTCAGGATGAAGTAACGTCCTTGCTGACTTTGCCATTCTGCCCTGCTCTCTTTATACTAGAATATTTTGTCCCATTGCCAGACTCATTCTGTTTGTTGTACAGCCTTGCACGTTAAGTAACCACTCACCTGTGGTGTGTGTGTGTGTGTGTATGTGTGTGTGTGTGTGTGTGTGTGTGTGTGTGTGTGTGTGTGTGTGTGTGTGTGTGTGTGTGTGTGTGTGTGTGTGTGTGTGTGTGTGTGTGTGTGTGTGTGTGTGTGTGTGTGTGTGTGTGTGTGTGTGTGTGTGTGTGTGTGTGTGTGTGTGTGTGTGTGTGTGTGTGTGTGTGTGTGTGTACAACTGTGGCAGTGTGATAAAAGTGCATACTGTATCACTGTAAGGGAATGACATTGTGTAACTGTTGTGAGGGATGTTATACAGGTACCGCTGGTTTGTCTCAGTTAGCAACTCAGTTTATAAAAATTTGCCAGATTTTAAGATAGCTACGTGGCAAATCAAGCTAAGCAGTTGGACTGTTTTAGCTTGAAACACATTTTTATTACATCACAAATAGGGCAGATCGTGAACCTCCTTTACTAGAGAGATGTGGGCTCCCCCTTGTGGCAATTCAAAATAAATCAGGGACTCAATATAGGACTGTACATTAGTGAGTTAGACAGCTTTTCCAAGTAGTGAGGTGACTTGAAAAGGGGTAATCACTCAATGTTAAAAAGCACAGATAAAAGAATCAATAACGTAACAGCTTATCAATACTACAGTCTTTAATAATTACGCCCCAGGGCCCGTTTTATACTCGGTTTCAGTATCCATCCCATGTCTGTGATGTGATATGTTGCTTTTTCCCAGGGCGTGTAATTGGCCTCAGCTCGCAGCAATGGCACACCGTCTTAATCTGCTGGATCACAGTTGCACACAAACCATCATGGGGGCAGTACCTGTTTCAACTTGACAAATACATGACAGGGAAAAAAGGGAGATTGAAAGTGGTATTCAAAATGGGACAGAAGAGAGTAAACACTACCTGCTTTAGAGCACATAGCAGGTATCAGTCTCTGGTGGTCAAAGTTGTTTTAATCAGACGTTAAACAGCAGGTTGGGTACCTGGAATTCCTTTGAGCTGACTCATAGTACAGACACTTCAGGCCTCTGCTGCGCACTCCTTTTTGTTTTCATTCAAACTTTTGTCAGTCACACAGGAAACTCACAGCAGGATGGTGTTTTTTAGAGATCAACATGTTCTGAAGTCTCACTTTTTTCCCCTTTTGATCTCTGGTTATGATGTGGTATTTGTGAGTTTGCAATGATGTGTGCTGTATACTGATTTTCAGCTGTGTCCATCAAACAACACACAAGATATTCATGGATGTTAAAGCATATTTTGTTGTTGACTACATCACAATCAAAAAGTCTTAAGTCTTAATGCATTGCATTAATGTTTAGGATAATTCTGCATTTCTGTTACCATCATTCATTTTACCTCCAAACATGTTTCTCCACTGACTCTCACACTATTTATTATTCTTAAGTTAATAACCACATCTCTGTACATTTTGACCAACATGGTTGCAAGTAATGCTCATCCACTCTACATGACTATATGTAGCCTGTCTCTGTGTTTTCCCCTGTATGCTCAACATCGTTTCACATAATATTCACTTTAAATACAAACCACACACACTTTTCTTAAGCTAGAAATGAGCCAATGGGAGTTGGTATCATTGTTGCAGCTTCTGCTCGCTGTCCTCTTCTCTGCTTCCTGTGTCAGTTTTTGACCGAGGTCAGGGCTCAGCTTTCCGCTCATGTTTTTCCACAACAACAGTGCACTGGTTAGGCTAATAACAACAAATTGTTAGTTACAAACTAAAATGAAAAGCTGTCTATACATAGAGTTCAGGGGCAGAGTATGCACTGGTAGGCAGACGGATCAGTCATCCATTGATTTCATATGGGCCAATGTAAATAGTTGGACAGACTTCTTAGAGGCCTGTGACAGCAACAGAAACCAGACTTTTTTTCTTTCTCTTTTTATTGTTGGATTTATTGATTGCTGAATTTCAACAAACAACACAAATGCTCCTGAAATAATTTTGTACCTAAATTGCTTACCATAACTTCAAAAAATTGCTAAATTCTTGTTAATTTAGCTACTGGCTTAGACGGCATCCCCCATCCACTCTATCAGGAGAGGAGGGAGGAGACTGGAGGACTGGATGAATGACTTATTGACTAGTCTGTGTCTTGATTTTTTTCTATATCTCATTCAGTATTTTCATGTCAGAAATATAATTTAGTTTATTGACATTTTGTTTCCAGTGAGATATTGCTGTTGTAAGCATTACTGTTGCTGTTCTAGAAATAATATTTAGTTATATTTAAAATATAAATCAATTGCAGTAATGTTCTTAATTAGAATTACCTTAGGAGATAGTGTTTACTTAATCAGTGAACATGTTTGTTTCACTTTTCTTGTTGTCAGTGTCTGAATGTACTGTAAAAAAAAAAAAATATTGCAAGGTTCAAAATTATTTGAAAATGCAGAATTTTTAGTCAAATGATATAAAAGTTTCTACCCTTATTACAACTATCTAGGCCTCTAGAGTCCTTCTGGTGTCAAAAGCTCCTGTAATTCATCACACACATGGCTCGATGAACATGAATAAACCTCTCTGGAACCATTCTAAAGCACTTCTATGTTGTTTCACTGCTGTTCCTGGCAACGTGGGCTCTGCGCACACACAACAGCACCACTACTGAAAAGGGGAAACACTGTCTTTTCACCATCACTCTCCTCACAGGTGCTATGACTAACACAGTGCTAACTAACCTTCTCAGCTCATATCATTCCTCTTTGTTATTTCTCACATCTCCATGCTCTCATCAACCATCATCATTCTCAACGTTGCCCTCCTCCCATCCTCTTCTCCTTCATCTCAGCTGCAAGAAAGCCACGTGACTTGGACAAACATACCCGTCACAAATCTAGTACTAATTCCCCGGGCCGATATGATGTGTATGCCCCAGTGAGCTCACACCGTGATTACTCCCCAGATTACAGCTCAACTGAGCCAAAAAGAAGCAGGTACCCAAAACAGGACCCGGCAGCACCCCACAGCCACTCCAGATATCCTGAGCACTACCTTGTGGCAGAGGGAGGGCGGAGCAGGCATGCAGATCCATACCCAGAACACCTACTGCCCTCTAGAGGCAAGCATGGGGACAGGTACCCAAATTATGAACCCACAGAGACTGGCAGAGCCAGGGGCCCACAGGGTGACAACACAGAGAGAGTGGTGAGGATGAAAGAAAGACCAGTCAGACCACCTCTGCCACAGTACCCAGAACAGAGAGACAAGGAATGGGTCAGAGAGAAGGACAGACACAGGGGCAGGGACCTGGAACTGGAAAGACAAATGGGAAAAAACCAAAGGAGGGACAGGGAGCAGGACCTGAGGGGGGCGAGAGCGGGAGGAAGAGACAGGGAAAGATCCAGAGATAGAGGACAGAGTGGGGACAGACACAGAGTAAGAGACAGGCAGAGACAGAGAGATGAACAAGTGAGAACCAGGAGCAGGGAGAGACGACTCGATGAGGACGTCTCAGAGCGTGTCCCGAGGGAGGGCAGGGCGTCCTGGGAGGAGGATGATGATGAGAGGGAGAGGAGGGCCAGGGGTCGGCAGCGTGTCCACTCCAATCCCGAAGAAGTCTTTGACGAGTACAGGAGCAACGAAGGGAGAGGGCACACCAGAGACTTCTGGGACCCTAGGCAGGGGGAGGGTCCCAGCAGGGAACGCAGTCATACTCACCCCGATGGAGAGACAGGTACCACGCTGAGCCCCCCCCCCCCTCTGGGCTCTGCGGGGGTGTTTGTTTGGTGTGCTGGAGCTCTTTTCCACTGTGGCAATCTCAGGTGGCGGGTTGATCTAACATTGCAATGACTAATAAAGACGCTCATTTTCTCTGTTCTCATTAGGACTACTGCGATTTCACAGTAATTTCAGATGATTTGACGTGATTTCGACTTTGATGCTTGAAATGATTAGATTTGTTTCTGTTGTGCTGTGGGGTGTTGCTGTGGCTCATTTTTGCGTTGTTTCCTGTGTTATTGTATCGAGCGGAGAATTATTACACTGAGACTGAAATGTTTGCTGTGATTTTCTAGTAGAATAGCTCTATAGGTGAGGTCAAACTCGGCACATTCACAAAGGGCTTCAGGGCTGCTGAGCTGGGTGTGATTCCACTGTCCTGTATTTTCTCAAAGCTGTCAAAGGCTTAAACAGATTAAAGTGTTTAACACCAGTGGACATGCACTGCAGCCCTTTCATGTTGCCTTGTAGCTTTAATCCAGCTGCAGTTCTATCTACTCTAGTGCTAAAATGATTGGAAGATTAATCGATCAATTGACAAAAAATTATATGATTATTTTATTAATTTATCTAATGCCAAAAAGAAATTATGGCTCCAGCCTCTCAAATGAGAGGCTGATTTGCTGATTATCTGTTATATATCATGTAAATTGTAAATTGATTGGTTTGCGACTGTTGATCGGACGTGGCCATGGGCTTGGATTGTAATTATTCCCAATTGTCTGAAATCTTGAAGACTTTAAAATTACCATTATCTGCAGCCCTAATCTGTAGTTAATATAATGTGGTGACACCTGCAGGTCGAATTGTGCACAAAGGGAGTGGAGCAGTAATAAAAGAAACTGAGTATGGACTCAGCGAGGCCACCAAGGGGCTGACTAAGCTGGATCTCCGTGACCAGGAGCTGAAGGACATGGAAGTGGCCAGGAGAATGCAGGAGGAGGAAATGAAGGTGAGGAAAAAAAACAGAAATTGTTTTATTTATCTGAGCATATAAAATGTGAACTGTTAGGTTAAAAAATGTAAACATTACCAGATAACCAAAAAGAGAAAACTCTCCCTCTGCCAGATTATGCTGAGAGATACCAGAACTTTTTACTGTTCGTTATATTATTGCAGACAATAATAATAATAATAATGTTAATAAATAATGATAATAAAGACTGACCTCAAGCACTTAAACTTAAAAAGTACAAAATAATTTCATCAAACAACTTGCTTTGGTATGGTTTAAATATGGAATGAGGTTTTTGGGCAAAAAAAGAAATAGAAATGTGTAAGCACCTTTTGGTTTAAATGCTGATTTATATTATGTGTCCACTTTCACTTTGGCATGCTTTTATAAACATCAGAACTGCAACACGGAGATGCCTCAAAGCTCTTCCGTGCCTGCTGTAATATTTGGAGATAATAATGAAGGAAACACTGAAAAAGTTTCCATCTATGCTTTAAGTGTGTTAAGAAAAAACATACTGAAAACGTTTAGTGTCAGACAGTCGGAGTCATTTGTCTTGTTGTGTTATGGAACTCAAGTGTTCCACATAGTGAAAAAAAATGTGACTTTTTTTAACTGTTTTTGGTTTCAGGCGAGTAAGAGCCATGTGCGTGCAGCCCAAGTGGCGCAGGATGAGGTGAGTGGGTGTCTGGAAAATGTTCTTAAAAAATGTTCTTTTTTTATATCCTTTCATTTCCCAAGCTCAGCCAATTCAATCAGCTTCATTGTCATATAACTCTGAATATATAAAACCATGTCTGAACTTGCCTCTTCCTGGCCCGAGATTATTTAAGAAGAAATGATCCAATATTGTGGCGTTATAGTTCTTCAAATTCCCTTTTTAAAATGTGTCTGCGAACAGGGTGTTGGCAGAAAACCTTTTTTATCCTTGAATAGAAATAAAGGTGACAGTTGAAATGCAGTATAAAAATGTGTATTGACCTGAAATGCTGTTGATGTGTCGCCCACACATCACATCTTGAAGGATATGGAGGTCTCTCTGTGATTGTGGATGTGTCTGATATCTCGCTCTGGCAGGAAATCGCTCGACTGCTGATGGAGCAAGAGAAAAAGGAGTACAGGAAGAACCGAGAGCACGAAAAAGAGAAGGAACGAGAGAGGGAGAGGTTGGCTATGGACAGGATGGCAATGGAAAGGAGGCGACCAGAGGGAGACTACAGGGTAATCTTTCTATAACCATACTCATTTGACCTATTTCTTAAAGTTGTGCTTTGTGGGGCAAATTATTTTTGCAGGCTACTCTTTTTTAATTTTTTCATAAAAGTATATATTTGTTGGTTTCTAGCCGAGTTCGGAGGATGTTGTCCGGCCCCGAACACGAGAGGATTATGAACACCAGAGGCAGAGGAACCACAACAAGCCTGCCAGGTAAAAAAAAAAATAAAAAGACTGACTGTTTCTAGTCAGTCAAACTCTAGAAACTCATTCTGTTTTTTCTTCTTCTTCTGTCTGTCGCCTTTACTGTCTCAGGCCTCCTCAGCCTCGCACACATGACTATGAGAATGTGAACGCTGGCTACGGCCACCCAGACCATCCGATTCCCCCTCGTGCTCCCACCAGACCTGAGGCTGCTTACAAAGGTACGATATCCATGTTAGAGATGTGCCGTTACGCTGTTTGTACTCTATACTGTGGTGAAACATTCTTTACTGTGATTATTGCAGTTTTTCAAAAGCCACCGTGACCACAGCACAGCTGGACAGTGTGCAACATTTTCTTGGTTATTTCACAGCTAGAAACACTCTGAACAAATCCCAACTTACAAAGAATCCAAGAGAAACAGAAAGAGAGCCTCATTTAATGTCATTTTCAGTTAAAAGTCTTAAAGTTTAAACCACCAGCCTGCTTCTGTTTGTTGTGTTTTAGTACTAGTACTGCAGAATACAGCAATAAAGATTAGTTCCCTTTTCAGTGTTTTTCAGTTTGATTAGAATGACTTCACACCACAATCATAATGTGAAGACATTTTACTATGTTGTAGCACTAATGGTAGTTCTTCAGAAAAGTTTAATGGTGGTATCGTAGTGTGAAACTGTGATACACCCCTAGTCCATATACCAGCTGTGGGTTTATTTTTTAGCCTAAAACACGTCCTCAGCTCACACACCACTCCTATAGTGTATCAGTGTAGATAAGATCATGTACATTCCACTGCTTCAATTTGCATGTAGCTTATCTAAATATTTATATTTAGTTAATGTAAGCTATGCCATTTGCAATTTAAACACCCAGAATCATGTGGCCCTTCTTACAAAAAGACCATCAGTGATTTTGTTTATTGTTTAGTTTTTTAGTATTTTAAGTACATCATCTTCCCTTTTTTTATGAGTTGACAAAAGAGAGATGACAGGAGATGATGGGGGACAGAGATCGGTAAGGACATGCACCCATGTTTTCCTGACTGAACCTGAGACAGTGACAAGCACAAAATACTCTCTTTTCCCTTATTTCAAAAATGACAATATTCCTACTAAGCTATTTACATGGCTAATGAAAATGGATTTTTTTTTTTAATATGTGTACTTCAATCAAAATGGATTTTTTTTTTTTTCAAGTTTTCCACCAGTGGAGGACTTGTTTGACCATGTGAACACAGCCTTCCTGCCTGATTTGCTAAAGCAGCTTCATGAGAAAGTCCTAAAACCTGTTTGATATCCAAGTCTATCAAAGTGTTTAAAGTTCTTGAAAAACTTTTGGCCTGTTTGTCTGTTTACAACACCCAGAGTTGACTGCAAATTGCAGTAAAAAACCCAACTGAGACACTTTTCCCAAATGTGCTGTATACATTTTCAAAAAATGCTCCTAAAACACAAATATTGATATATACCTCGTATCATTCATCTTTCATATTCAGAATAATAGTGGAATATTAGTGAGTATGTATTGTGGTTCATGATTGGTCATTTATTTTAAGTATAAACTGTCCTTGTTTCACATAACTAGAAGAGTAAGCATGAGAAGCAGAAAGCAGCCAGAAAAGAAGAGAGGGTGATCTCTGAAGAGTGAAGTACAAATGCAAATACTTATGTATCAAACTCTTGATGGATTTCTGTGTCTTCCATCTTTTCCAGGTGCCTATTACAAGCGGTGACTCAGGCTCTCAACCATGTCCAGACGTGCTGTCAGTCCTCTTGTGTCCCCTCTTTTATTTATCTTTTTTGTTTTCGACCATTCACACTCTGTTGACCAAAAGCCTTGGGACAAGCTAATGAGTTGGCGATTGGATTTTTTTTTTTTTTAAATTGTATTTTTTAAATGCCCTCCAAAGTTGTCTGTGAGTGCTGGAACCTCACTCATCTTTTCCTTTTTTTAATTTGTAAATTGTGATTATCATTATTTCTTTTAACTGACTCGAGATCAAGACAAGCCAAAACAGCAGCCTTGTGACATTACCTCCCTCAGTTCTTCTTCAAAGCTGTTGAAATAGAGGAAGCGGCTCCTCTCTCGCTGTGGTCATCATGTGCTGATGTTCGTCCCATCACAAGGGCTCAAGGCCTCCGCTGGATATAACCATGCAATCTCAAATCCCTCATGACTCTCTCTCTCTCTCTCTCTCTTCATGGGATGTGCCTGTTTGGTCCAACATGGCTGCTACAGTGTCTTAGATACCAACATGGCAGCTGCTTTGTACACCCGTGATGCAGTTTTCTTTTCCCGTCATGCTGTGCAACGAGGCTGCACAGGCCCTTCTCATGTGCCACATGACTCTGGAGGGGTACGTCTCTGTTGCTGTATTCACAAAAAAACATAAATGAGCCTTCATCAAGATGCTGGTAGTTTTGGCTTTGACATGTTTGCCACAGTGTGATGATAAAGGGACCTTTTAAACTGGCTTTAGGCTTCTGCTTGAGGGGAGCACTTTTTAACTCCATTGCCCTTAACATGAAATTGGAAGGATGATACTCTGTGTATGACTCACTGTTTCTATGTGCATGCTTACTGAAAGTGTCTAACTATGTACATGCATTTCAACTCAATATCAAATTATCCGGCTCCCTCTTTATCACAAAGGGCTAAAGCCACAAAAAGCCAATAATCTTCTCTTTGAGTAAAATATGTGCTAGTTAATATACTGCTGTACAATATATCACATTTCTGATACATTTTCATATCAGCTTATTTACAAACCAAAACTGGTAGCCATTTTGTGCTAAGCCCATGAAAGTACCAAAATGAAATGCATGTACATTGCTTGTCTGTGTCCATCCTGAAGTCGTGCTTGTGCTAACAGCACATACATTGTGTGATTGAATATTTGCTCTTTTTTAATTTAAATGTAAATATATTTTCTGTATTTCTTTTACTCGTGTTACCAAATCATGTGGAAAATACAATATTCTGTACAGTCCCCTGCACCTTGTGTCCCACTAGTTATCTTTGTTTAGAAAGGGAGCCTTATATTATTTTTATACAATATTTTCCTCACATTGTTTTCTCAGTTTTTATTCTCCTAAGCTTTCCTGCTGTCACTTCCAGTCCTCCTCTCATTGTCTCAAACTCAAAGGCAGACTTCACTTCCTGCCTTCAGAAAAAGAAAACACTCCCACAATAGAAGTGCATCTGGAAGGAGAGAAATTCAATGGATCCACTCGAAAAAAGTGACAAAGTACATGTTAGTGCTCAAAGGGACCTATTGTAGTGTTTTTACTGCTTCATAATTTGTAATTTTCTGTTCATATTGAATAAGGATAGTGTGCAGTGAATAATCTAAGAGCACATTGAAGCTCTTGGGTTTACTGACTGGCCACATTGCTACTTCCAAGTCCTCACATTGTAATAAATGTCACTGAAATTCTAAAGCAAATTTTAGTTTTCCCCAAGTGTGAGATGTTTGTATTGCTGAGGACATGCAGGTGTTATTGAATTTACAATATGTGCTAGTAGCTGTTGACAGAACGGGATATGTGCCATATGTTGAATTTTTTTTCAGGGATTTGAAAATAGGAGGAGTTTAAAGCTGTGGTGGTTGTAGCAGACCTGCCACACCCACCAAGGTGGGACTTCTAATTTATTCTTTTGTGAGAGCACCACCATGTGGACATGTTGACAATTACAGGAAAACTAACAGAAAATGGATCTGATCAGGATGTGTCTTTTATTGTGTATTTGTGGATGTTGTGCATCAGACATTCCTTTGGAGTCGTGTGCCGTAGACATCAAACATTGAGTGTTAGATTTTAAATTTTCTTTAATCTGGGGCTTGTATGCAATCAACCAATCATAAATCAACACATCTGTGTTGAAACATGCTGTAACAGAACTTTTTTTTTTTTTTTTTTTTTTTTTTAAATAAAATTAATTAAGTTGCTTTTACCTATTGCATCTCAAAATGTAATAAACTATCAGCATTTCTGGTGTTTATGACTCATTCATGAGGCTGTAGTTAGGCTACTGAAACACTAGATGCTACTCATCGCATTGGAGTGCCATCATACAATTACAACAGAGGTGTAGTCCTCAAATGCTGTTTAAAAAATGCTTGTGTGGTTCTTTAAGTGTCTTTTATAATACCACACTGAACCGACATTGTCACCTAACCACAAAGATGACACATTTACCTGCAGCACAGGTTATAAGCTTCCACAGATGGGCAGAAACTGCCCACAGCATCCAGGAACATATGTTTCATCTTGAGCTCTGTACTCCTGTTGAAACCTGGCTGGAGAAAATCTGCAAAGAAAAACTGACAAAAAATACATTTGCATTAGCTGAAACTCTATAGTGTGTGTCATATTGGTCTTGAATAATGTGTCATTCACCTTGTTACCAGTGTTAATGCAGATAATTCACTATGCTGGCCCTCAGCAACACCAAATTAAAGGGAAACCAGTTAGAACTATGTGCAGACCTCCAGCTGTTTGTATATACAAATAGGAACTATCCAAGAGGAGAAAGACCTTTGACTGACAAGAAAACTTGGCAGCACTACTATGTGTCACACAGAAACAGCCATACAGCATTTATCCTAAAATCTAATACATCAAGATGATTTGCGACATTTTAGACTGGCTTTTATTTCTTTATTTATATATAAGTTATATAAATTTGTATTTAAGTACACGCAAGTACTTTAATCTTTTTATTTCTTGCTCATATCTATGACTCTGAGTTATGTTTAGTCTATTCATTGTGCAACAGTTTCCTAGTATGAATAAGAAACACAGTTGTGGGTAGTCTTTGAATCTTTTATTGTCAACATTTTTAATCAATCATGCCACTGTCAAGGAAAGTACAGGGTTACACCCATCCTCTGAGGACTAAGATCTGGTTCACCAACATACCTGACATACTGATGTATTTGTCTGCATGTGGTAACACCACTGCCATGCCCATGGTTAGGATATGTCACAACCAAACTACTGGAAATTACACCTCCATAACCAGAAAAGTGGCTGCTGGTGCTGGGAGATTAAAAGGTTTTGAAATCAGACAGGATATCAGCTTTCCTCAAAATAGCTTTAGTGTCTGGTGAAATTTAAAATTATCAGCTAAAATGCCCTTTGGGAACCTGCTTAGATATTTGAAACGCTGAGTTTATTAAAGCTTACTGCAGTTTCGCAGGTAGTTTGTAATTTACAATGCTTGTTTACTTCTGTGATAATGCGGATTTAAGATCTAGGTCATCTGAGCTCAGCAGTGTTTAAGACTCTGCTTCCCATCCATCTGGATGCTGAAACTGTTTTAGCTTCATGAATATGTGCAGAGTTCAATTTTGCATCACACCCTAAAACGTCAGCCTATCTTTGAAAAACTGCCCAACAAAAATCCATCCAAAAGTTGGTCGTGCAATTCCTGTTTTGGCTTGGATGCACATCACACACACGACCAGAAACAATGACTGAAATTTTTTAGCACAGAAATTCCCAGGCAAAGTTTCCAGCTGTGCGGGTAACAGAACTGCTGTGAGATAATCCTGTGAAGAGAAACAGAGTTACAGTTAATGTGAAGGTGGAAATACGTGTCAGCGGTACGTCTTTGATCATGCTCTTCTTATAGCTACCTGCTGAATCACAAGATACAAATGATACAGAAACACACAACTGCAAGCAAATATTTAATCATGTTCGGGCTAAAACTCGTTTGACATGTTAGCTCATTAATTTAACCCAGCACTGTGTGCCACAACTGTTGCAGCAGACAGTCACAGGCCAGCCGCAGCAGGTGTTTGCTGAGCAGGCACTGAAAACGGAAAAGAACAAGGTGACAAGCATCATAACCAGCAAGACTGCACAGAGAAAGCAGATGAAAATGTATCTACAGGTGACTCATCTCACCTGTGCTGGCCGCTGTCATCTGATAGTCCAAGCAGCCCGATGAAGAAGTTGCTATACTGGGTCAACGAATTAAATCAACTCTCAGGACTGAATGTTTTTTCCGTGTCTCACCTGGCAGGTAGAAAGGTGAGTGCAGCTGTCTATCAACTGGTGCACACCGTGTTGAGACACGAAGACACACCCACTCATGAGAGAGAGAGAGTGAGAGAGAGAGAGAGAGAGAAGCTGCCAGTCATCTTCTCTTCTTAAGTTTGTCTATCTATGCTCATATTTGTAGTGTAAATGTAAATCACACGAAAGGAAATTTAAAACACAACTGAGCCTCATCTCAGATTCTGTCATATCATTCTGTACCAGAAAAAGCTCCAGTCATCTTACACTGAGTGTGCCTCTCTCTCTCTCTCTCTCTCTCTCTCTCTCTCTCTCTCTCTCTCTCTCTCTCTCTCTCTCTCTCTCTCTCTCTCTCTCTCTCTCTCTCTCTCTCTCTCTCTCTCTCTCTCTCTCTCTCAACCTGATACAGCCTGAAGCACATCTTCAGGAAAAACCGGTGGAGGTAGTTGGATAACTATTTTGTCAGAAGCTAAACCGATCCAGCCCTCAACAGAGAAAATAATTTATTTTTTTTTTAGGGAGGGAATCATTGCTGCCAGAATCAGATTAAAATGTGAAACTGAAATGGTGAAATAAATAAAAAAAATTAAAAAGTTGTCTGATACTTTACTTCCAGTGGCTTCATTTATTGAATTATACCAGACACGGGCCTACAAATTGTATTAACATGGCTTTTCCATTCATACCTTTTAATCTGAGTACTTTATGCACTGATACTTTCTTTATATGTCATGTTTTAATCCTACACTGACAGAATTGAATCAGCAGAGTTGCTTCTGGAGCTACACAGAAGCCAATGTCACTTCCAAAATCACCAATAAGTAACGTGAATTACAAAATAAATTCCCCAAACATACATCTTTACGAATGTGAAGAATAATACAAAATTAATTCAGATCACTTGATAAAATTCTCCAATAGGCCTCATGTAAGATGTATGCTGCACTTATATTTTGTTCATATTTGTGGTTGCATACATTAGGGTAATCTGTTTTATGTGAACCTAATGAAGTTAAGAATGACTGTCTCTCAGCCCTAAAGAGGACATTTTTAAGGGTTGGAGCTGAGCTTCAGAAGGTGACGGCTCTCAGAAGTTGGCATGTGGACGAAAGCAAACATTCTCATCATAGGGTGTAAAAATTAAGCAGGCCGTTTGGCCCGGGGCGGTCTGTGCTGTGCCTGATGCAGGAATGACATCGGACTGGTTTAGAGCAGCACCTAAGCCCATCTGTGCAGGGAGTCACCCTTGTATACATGCTAAGGCAATTCTTAGCATGCTGTGCTTTGTTTAAGCTTGCACAAAAGGATGGATTACTACTTAATTTATGTTTGGATATTGATCCATTGGTATGGTTGCAGTTAAAAGCAAGAGGCCACACAAAAACCTAATACATACTATAATAACAACATATATGTCTCAAACATTAATATTTTATAATGAGTTTTAATGCTTTAGTGTTTAATTGTAATCACTGTAAAGATGTCTAACTGGCAGATCAGCTTTCTAAGGGACAGTTTGTTTTGGCACAGGTTGCAGGTATGAGGCCTTTTTTGTGGAAGACAGTATGACATGTCGGTAAGATAAAGTCAAGTGTAAATGAAACAATTAATGATGACTGAATTCAGAATTGTACACGCTGGCCCACTGTCACACTGTCATGACCTACTGGGACCATGAATTGAAAGGAACCACTGTTAATGGTATTAGCAACATCTGTGCTTTTACTACAAGACATGACAAGGTAGCAGACCCTCTTGCGTTTAGGAGGAAATGGGAAAACAACTCATGCTGTAATCTTTTGAATTTCCAATCACTCCTCTGGGCTATCTCCAGCAGTTACTGCTGGGAACTAGATAAGGGACGTGACTAAATCTAACGTAATAACAGACACTTCTGATAACCTCCATATTAATAATCTCTGTTTCAAGCAGGATCAAAGCCCCTTTGTGAGGAAGAAGAACAAACCTGTGCTATCTTCTATTTTACATGCTGCTGTGAGAATTTATTGTTTTTTGATGCAAATACTTGACATTTAATTTTTTCAGCCCTCAAAACCACTAAGATTTCCTATATAACACATTTTATGAATACCCCACCAGCAAGCATAAATTATTTATTTATTTTCTTGATCAATTAATTAAATAAATGTGTTCTTTAAACTGAATAAAGAGGACACAGAACACACAAAAACATGTCTTGTTTAATTCTTACAAACTACTCTCTTAAACATTTCGTATAGCAGGCATTGTGACAGCTGTATCTGATAAAACTGCTGATGTTTCTGTTAACATTAGTTGTTGGGAAGCTGTGGTGGCGAGCCGGCGCATATAGTGTGGGGACACTGGCTCGGAAACAGCTGAATGGAAATCAGCCATCATTAATGTTATAAATTACATACGTTTTTGACAACAAGTGAACCTTTCCTTATGTGAGAGAGAGTTTCTGGCAGGTCTACACCTGTATATTTGAGGGTTACACCTCTAGTAACAGTTTGTGTCTGTACAATACAACAGAAAATATCTTCAGTGGTGTAACACGTAAGTCAAGTAACACTGATACTGATACTTCCTGAAGTGGAGCTACAACCTAAATGTCATGTTTTGTCCAGTCCTCAACCCAAAGAGATTCAGTTTACTGTCAAAGAAGACAAAAAACAAGAAAATATTCAAATTGAAGAGGCTGGAACGAGATCATTTTAGAAAATCGTTTTCGATCGATTATCAAAATAGATGGTGATTCATTTTCTGTTGACTGTAGATCATTGCAGCTCTACACTGAAGACAGTGTCAGGTGTCTCTGTCCTCACTGACACCTGCTCTTTATAAGTATTGTGCTCAGAGCGGCCAGTAGATGGCGTCTTCCTCACATATTTTCCAATGTGGGGTAGCCCTGCATCATTGTGAGATGATTGTGTATGTTTAGTATTAGTGGGTGTGTCCTCCTCACAGTCCTCTTCGAGAAGTTTTGTTTATTTTTGTACAGTGTACAGACAGACACATTTTGTCAGACTTCCAGGACACATTATGAAAGAGACATGATTTTAATCCACTTTCGATTCCGTGTCCTCTATTCAGACTTGACTAAATAAATATGCTTGGTGTAATTAACTCAAATAGGTTGCTGCTTTTCCCAGAACTGAGATTATCACTGTAGCTCCCTGATATCTGCTTCCTGCTTTTGTATGATGATGGAGAATATTAGGCCACATTTACAAGAAGCCAGGCTGCAAAAATTTAGGATGATGATCTGTGTTTACTGTAAGTTAAACAGTTGACGAGGTGCTGTATTCAAGGAATTAAACCCGTCCACCCACTGAACTTTCCACATAAAACTTAAAATACACTTCATAAGGATTTCCTTGATGATATGTTATGTATTATATTCTGTCCAGATTGTTCTCTTTACATTTTGTGTTTCCACTGTGCCATTTTACTTCCAACTATCTTTCCCCTAATGAAAACAGGTAGCAATAATAGTGAAATAAGAGGATACAAATGCAGTCAACAGAGACGAGACAACTGGACAACTAGTAAACTGTGAGAAGAGTAAACTGCTTTTAGGAGAGAGAGAGAGAGAGAGAGAGAGAGAGAGAGAGAGAGAGAGAGAGAGAGAGAGAGAGAGAGAGAGAGAGAGAGAGAGAGAGAGAGAGAGAGAGAGAGAGAGAGAGAGAGAGAGAGAGAGAGAGAGATAGAGAGAGAGAGAAGCCTAGAACAGACAAATCAAACACTGGCTCTACAGAAGGCCTTTTCATGTTTTTCATGAGTTTCGTAGCCACCGTTGATTCAAACCTCTAAATGCCACTAAATCCTACACACTGCACCTTAAAGTAACAATATCAAAATGTAGAATATTACATGTTCTATAAAGGTCATTTAATCTGTCATATTTTGATATATTTTGTATCCAAAAGGTTAATCTGCAAATGTGATGAAGTAAAAATATAAAGTTAATGTTATATATTAATGTCAAGTACAAGTACCTTACTTGAATAATTTAGTTACAGTACTTATCACTGGCTGGTTCAGCAAACATTTCATGTCAGAGAAGCACAGAAAAATCAGCAACCTTCTTAACAGCAGTGATGGAAAGTACATTTACTACAAATATTATGATTAATTATATTTATGAGGTACATTCACTTAAATATTACCATTTAATGCAACTGTATATTTCTACTATTTCTCATAGTAAGGTAAAAATATAGAGGGAAACATTGTACTTGTAATTTTACTGCATTTATCCGACAACTTACTTGTTACTTTTCAGACTCAGATTTGACACTTAAAATGTGTGATAAACAGAAAACATGATGCATTATTTTGGATGAAACTATCCAGCAATATATTAAGTAAAAGAAATGAGCTCCACCTAGAGGAGACTCAATGTAAATTACATTTTGTTGATAATACTTTTGTACATTTTTCAAAGTATAATTTTGAATGCAGGACTTTTACATGTAACAAAGTATTCTCATAGTACTGTAACACTTTGATTTAGTTAAACGTTGTGAGTTCTTCTTCCAGCACTGCCTGAGAAAGGCTGAAAATAAGGTGCAGCGGAGACCCCTTGTCTGAGTTTACCCAGGACCTCCAAATCACTAAATCCTGATTCTGCACAGTTTTTCAGATGAGTGGTTCACAGCAGCCCATCCTGTGTGGCTGAAAGCTGTCAATCAATGTGTAAAAACTCATCTCAAGGCTGTGATGCATCACTGTGCAGTAGATAAACTACTTTAGAGGGAAAATTGGTTTGGTAACCTGTTTATAAACGAGTCACAAAGGTCACAATGAATTACACAAAAGAAACTTAATGCTAAAGTTGTCTGTCTGTCAGTTAAAATTTCAGTGCATAAAGGACAAAAACGTCTGTGGATCATGTGTAGCTTTATAATCCTGCTCTCTTTTATTGAAAGGAAGGATGTCATTCCAACAGCCTAAAACAATGCACAAGGCCACAAAACTGGAAGAGAAAACTGGCCTCAGAGGATTTCAGTTTCCTGAGGAAAACAACCTGGACTGAACATTTACACTTTCTGGCCATATCATGTTTCACATTCACATAAAGACATTTATGAAAGAGGAAACAATCTCAGCCTGCTGATTTTTGATAAAGTCTGGATTTACAGCTCTTTGTTTGAAGGGTCAATTCAGATAATGTCATTGTGTTTGTGATTGGTTTTATCATTTGCTCAGTGTCATTGAGTTCATTTTCCTTTTTGTTATTTTAAGTGTAATATTATGTGTTTATGTCATTGCAAACCTGTACAAAGGCCATAGTTTGTCCTGTATCCATCTGATAGATTGACAAGATCATAGAAGAATTAGTTCCTCTGTAAAAATACTGTAAAAATACTGAATATCCTTCAAATTCAGATTAATCACTCTATTTCTTGTTTTAAGTGCATTTCTATGGACAGTTATGTGAGCACAAACTGCATTTAAATGTAATCCAAACTTAATTTGTCCATTTTTAAGATTGCTAGCAGGGTAGCTTGGCAATTGGTTTGTACAGACATTCATGGACTTTGTTGACCCCCTGACTTTTCCTTTAGCGCCACCATGAAGTTGACATAAGACTATTTTGTTTCAACAGCTATTGGTAGGACAACCATGTCCCTTGATTCAAACATTCATGGTGTTAGTATTCTTTGGTGACCCCCTGACTTTCCTCTAATGCCATAATAATGTCAAAAGCCTCTCCTAGAGTCTCTAGCTTGTCTACAATTACCAGCAGATGATCAAGAATCAATATAGACTTGGTGTGCAAACTAGCATATTTTGGCACTTTCGGCATAACATGTTAAAATATCTTCATTGTTAGACATGTATCATACCACTAACATGCTTGCTGTTGATTGGTTTGCCATTATCCTGGTCTCTGAAGTAATTTTCAACATTTAATGTGTCTGAGAGTCAAATTGGAAGGGGATTGTGACACTTGTAGTACTATCAGAGGTGTGTGAGGGTGACATATTGGATTTTCCCCCCAAAATGTCTCCACATGACTCTAGGGGAGTGGATGTATCCGTTGATGAGGCATCAGATTCATAGTCCCATCGGCCTCCCTGCCCACAATCTGATGTCACACACAGTGAACCCTCCCCTGTTTTGAACCATGCAATTAAAAATGCTTACTGTTACAGACTTATTTTTTCATCCACACACTGTGTGACCTCTTCCCCTTTTGATAACACATTATTTCTATTTTGAGAATGATGGAAGTGGATTGTGGTCTGCTAAAAGGGAAGTTTGAAGGTCTAATTTAATCCTAGTTTCACATTTTAAATGATATTAGTGCCCATAACATGATGCGCCTGGATGATTCACAGCATCGTCTGTCATGATGTTTCAAAATAATGTGCATACATTATATAACTCTCAAACAGATGTCCTGAAATGGTATGGCTCTGTTTCGATTATTTGGTTTATCTAAAAACAGGTCTCATGCAGCTGCCTCTGTTTACAAAGATTTACCAATCACAATGAATTAGATCAGATTTGTAACAACATCAACAGATCAAGACATAAGCAATATTAAACACAAAATATAAGATGATCTTTGTGGTGAAATCATAGTTTCAACAACAACAAAAAATGATCATTCAACAGAGTAAAGGCTATAGTATTAATGTACAAACACACAAGTGACATAGAGTACAGCTAGTATAATGGTATAATGGCTAGCTTGGTTTGGCTCACAAAAAAACAAAATTCTATCAAATCACAAAACACAAAACAGCTGCAGTAAAGAGAATATACATAAAGGGCATTTGTGGAACGATAAAAGATACCTGTCAATCTTGGACAGTTAAATGTCGGTTAAACAGTTGCTACCAGCCAAAGGGCCCTCAACTGAAACCAGCTGCTTGAACCTAATAAAACATGCTGTTATATGCAGTGTATATAGCCTTCATATGCAACATTAAAACATTTCACTCCCTACTGTAGAGTGGTGATAAATTCATACACTTTTCTTGCTTTTATAAACACCTTTCACTAGTGGACATATCAGCACGTGTTACTCCCGTTGAATCATTGCACCATAATTTTCATGATATTCATATCATACCCTCCCAGGATGTGAATCAGACATTACATGCAAGGGAGTAGATAGCTTTCTCTTACAGTATACAGCACAGTTTCTGGTCATTTACAAACACCAGGCTGTTCATGCTGGAGGGAAAATTGCCAGGATGAGAGATTTAGAGATTTTCTCTCCAGGTTCACGTACAAATTCCTTTGATACTGAGCATAAGAGAAAGTCTGCATCTATTCAGACATACTTAGTTTTTGAACTAATCAAGACACTTGATGGAAGCTTTGTGCTACACAGAGGTCTGAGTCACAGGGAAGTTAGTATACATGTCCTGATATTATCATTGTTCATCTGCTACTCCCTGCAGCCAGCAAACATATAGCAGGAATTCCTGAAAATAAAGTTTGACCTGGGCAGACCTTTGAAGTGATGTTATACAATGGAAGTGATCAAAATAAATAAATAAATAAATGAATGACGCATGTTGAACAAAAGAGGCTGGAGGGATACAAAACAACTGCTTTAGGCAAACTCAGATGGGAACTGAGACTTAAATTACCACAAAATGTTTTGATTAAGGCTTATTACAGGAAAGGGTGGACACTGATCTGACAGACAAATTTAAAGTGTTTACAAACTGGCATCCCCTTCACCAAATATGGTCAAATAATTTGGTAATTGTCTAGAAAGAAATGGGCACAAAGATTGTGCACATAAACACAAGCTTGCGGCTGTAAATTGCTGAGGAAAGAATGACAATTGAACATGTTAATCTTCATGTATTTGGGTTAAATACCTCCTCTCTTAATGATGTTTTTTTCTGTTGTTCCTGTATGATATGTTTATTCATCTCAATATGCAATGATAGATAGTTATTGCATCAGGCTCAGGAAATGATACAGTGCTGATTGAGTATATAAGGCTGCACACATGCAGGCTTAAAATGAAACAACATGTTGTGGTAATAATAATAAACATTCTTCATTTATCAGTTTTAAAGGGAATGCGTTTTATTATTGAGTATATTAATCAGTTGAAAAGTGAAAAAATGTGTTGGTGTAAGATGACTTGTTAGTTAATAATGGGCTGACTCATAGATCCCATAAATGTGTCTTTCAGCTTCAGGTGTATGTAGCAATAAAACTTGATCTCCTACTTACATTTTCACACTAGCATTGTAATCCATGCTAAACCCATGTAGATAGAGAAAAGGAGCCAATAGATTTTCTCAAAGGTCACAATGATGTCTTCAGTTTGCTTGTTTTAACTAAAACATTAAGATAGTCATTAAATGTCCATTATTGAAATAAAAGCAGCAAATATCCTCTCTTGAGATCCGGAACTATAACATATTTGTGAATTTTGCCTGCAAAATGACTGATAAGCCATTATCACTGGATCTTCCCTGCTGGCTAAAACTGTTTTGAGAAACATAACACATAACCAACCTGACATACATTGGCACAACTTTGTGATGTTATGGCTCACTTTTCTTAAGAATGGCTTCCATTTACGACATCTATTAATTTCTTCCTCAGAAATATGTTTCATCTTGGCAGGTGGAGTACAGACCTCACATGCGTCACGCGTCACGGACTTTAAAAAGAGGCTGCGACGCACAGTGAGTATAACGGTCTGAGCTACTACAAGAGGATACTTCAAGGGAGATCACTTCACATCAGGAACAATTGAAAACTGTTTTGTTGTTGTTTTTTTTGTTTTTGTTTTTTTACACTTTTGGCCATTTTTAACCAAGTTCTCTATTCTTTTCACTCGTCTACTCCGCGTATCTGGATACCATGGCCAGCTCGGCACTACAGATCATCGGTTTCCTACTCTCACTGGTCGGTCTCGCTGCCACTATTTCCGCTACTTTTATGGTTGAGTGGAAGAAACAGTGGCAGGTTAAGTCGTACAAAGCCTACGAGGGTTTATGGATGACCTGCAGTGGTAACGAGAGAACCACCTGCGAATCTCACGAGTCCGTCCTAAAATTGCCCAGTAAGTTTGACAGCATCTGCATCTCCTCTAGAAACCAGGCACTGCTTGTTGAGATACCTTCCACTTACAATAAGTCACTATAATTAGCCTCAAGTGCGTCTTTACAGTAAACCTCTATGCATTGACGTCTTCTGACTTCATGGCATCAGTCTAATAATCAGGGACTTAAGAACTGCCAATCTTGTGCCTTCATTTTTATTATCTAGAATCACATTTCTTGGTTCACCTTTGTTGTTGTTATTATTATTATTATTATTAGTAGTAGTAGTAGTAGTAGTAGTAGTAGTAGTAGTAGTAGTATGTGCTGTTTGCAAAGGTGTAGCCTGCAAAATAAGAGACAAAGATAGTATGGTGCACAGAGAATGACAGAATCTCTGACATATGTAACCAGAAATCATGTACAGCAATCACAGACTGTATCATTGAGGAGTTAACTAACCAACATCCTCATTCTCCTCTTTCTAGCTGAGGTTCAGGCTACCAGGGCGGTGATGATGCTCAGCATTTTCCTCTCTGCTCTGGCGGTGATGGTCTCCACATTGGGGATGAAGTGCACCCGCTTCATGGATGGCAAGGCCAAGAGCAAGTCCACAGTAGCTATGATTGGAGGAATCATGTTCATGGTTTCAGGTGTGTTCAATGGCAGCAGAACCAGACTTCCACAGTCATACGGATTTGATATGTCAAAATATGATGTTAAATGTTCCGACTGATAGAGGAACAATCAAGTTATTATAACAGTCAGTCTAAAGACACTGCTGCATCCATTTTATAAATCAAAGCTCACAAAATTCAATAAAGTGAGAAAACGAGCCGTGGTAGTCCACTTACTCTTTGTTTATCCTTCAAAAGTAGTTTCCTTTAAAGGTGCAGTGTGTAGAATTTAGTGGCATCTAACAAAACAGACTTGGAATATAATAATATGTATAAAGTATGTTTTAATTGCTGTATAATGAGTTGAAAATAAGAATCACTGTGTTTTTATTACCTTAGAATGAGCCCTTTATATTTACAGAGGGAGCAAGTCCTCTGCCATGGAGCCCTGCATGTTGCATCGCCATGTTTCTACAGTAGCCCAGAAAAAACAAATCAAACGCTATTTCTAGAGATTGCCTTTTGTGTTTTTAGCAAGTTTCACGGCCACAGTGGGTTCTCCAGCATTTTTGGTGGGGCAAGGGTATTATTTGGTTGCAATCCGTAACCTCACCACTAGATGCCATTAAATCCTACACACTAGTCCTTTAAGAATAATAACAGATTAGATCAATCATTACCAAAACAATAAACAAGACAATCTTTTTTTTTAAAGCTCACTTGTCAAAGTTATCATGTAAAAGTAAAGTCTTGTAAAGGTTAGCAGAATTTAAATTGATAATACTGTGATGGCCAACAGTGTTTTTATTTGTTTAGGTCTATTGGTTGTCATCATAACTTCCTGGTATGTCAAAATGATTGTTCAGAAATCCAATCAATCCCATCGACTGCAAAGGTACAACACACACACACACACACACACACACACACACACACACACACACACACACACACACACACACACACACACACACACACACACACACACATCTGCATTGTGAATTAAATTAAATTATGTGGCTTTATAATTTGCCAGGTCTTGTATACACACATCTAAAAGTGTTTGTTTCTGTTTTTCTCGGCAGCTTTGAGTTTGGGAAAGCAGTTTTTGTCAGCTTGGCTGGTGGCCTCATCACTGTGGCGGGTGGTGCTTTCCTGAGCTGTCGGAGATGCTCACGGTCATCATCGTCCGAGTCCATAAGCTCCAACCAACTCATTTCCATCTCACACCCCAAGTCCAACTACGTCTAGTGGAGGAGAGTGAAGGAGGGGATAGCAGAGGCCTGAACAGAGTCAGTCCAGAGTTGAACATACAGACTGGAACAGGTTGTGTTTCTAAGATGAGAAAAAGTCCTGCTGCAGGATTAATACATTCTACCTACATGTAGCCAGTAAATGGGTCAGGATTACACATAGGACCAGCCTGTGTGTAATGACTTTGAATTTACTTTCTTTTAAGCTTGTTTGTTGATTTTTTATTTTTTTTTACTTACAGAGCAGTATTTTTTTAAATTAAATTTTAAATTAAGGATTCAATGTTTAAATCATCACCAGTAAATTTAAAGTCCTTAATTTTGCTTAATGGTATACATGTCCAGTTTACACACAATGGATCTTGTCATGGATCTGTATGAAATCACAAAATTACTCTTTACAGTACTAATCAACAACACTTACTTTAAGGGTTTACAGACATAAAAGGGATATTCCAGTATTTTTTAACCTGGACCCTATTTTCTCATCATTTGGGGTCTAAGTGACTAATGGGGACAAAAATGTTTGGAACCAACCCAGTATAAAGCAAGATTGCATCAACCAGCAGCGGCAAAATAGACTGCGATGTAATCCTTGGGGGCAATTGCGCCCATTAAGAACATCCACTAAAAGTGTTTGTTTTTGCTTCTGACAGGCTCAGATTGTTATTATATGTGTCTGAAAATGTAAGTAAACACAGGAACTAGCCGCCTGTAGCAGCATTATAACTAACTTTTAGTTTCCTTACAGTCAGCGTCATACATGTAAACAAACTGGCATGTGTGGATGAATATGTGGGTGACTTACATACTGTAATGGCTCCTCATACAGTTACATGTTGAAATCACATTTTTCTCACTAAGTGGAGCAAAGCCTCGCTCTTCCGTTTGATGCTGTGGAGGAGAAACAGTTTCCAGGGCGAGCTGAAGCGCTCTCGTTCAATTTCCATTCAAGTATTTTTAAACACTGTAGAGAATCCTTCTTTTTACCTCTTCAGTTTCACACTGGTGTTATACGTATATATTTGTGTTGTTAATGTATGATTTCAGTTTAATTTTTTCTGTTTTGTAACTTGTCAGGATGTTTTATTTTTTATATTACACACTCTATGGCAGTTTGAAAGATAATGGTATGTACATTTTTGAAAAGAAAAAATAAAATTATTTTGTTTTCATCAGTGTTACCTTACATTCAATTACATTTATTTAAAGTTTTGTTGTTTTGGGGATGCCGATGACATGTTGGATTAATGTCAGTCCAATACAATTCTCAAATGTCTATCAGGGGTCTTGTAATCACTGTAATTTAAGGCTGGACAATAACTTCTCATACTTACTTCTGATATTGCTGCATCATAACAATCGGATCAAAACAATTTTTTCAACACAACTGTTGTCCAAACTATTGATTCCAATTTTTAATTCAAAACGATCACTTTTTAAATTTTTTTTAAAAAAATATGTCAAGACTTTTGCATAACAGTAGAACATGGTTCATTGCACTGAACATCAGTTTGATTATTTGATATGTGATAGATGACATACAGTCCAGAAACATGTTTTTGTTCTTCAGGCTCTGTGCTTCATCACACTGAGTTTGAAATAAAATAACAGAAACTTCATTAAGTGCCAAGTCTTAACTTTAATGTGTGTAGTTGTACTTGAAAGAACTGTGTGTGAGACATAACCTTTTTAACATATAGTGCCAAAAGTTCAGGGGTTCAAACGTAATTGGACACTTGGCTACTACACATTTCTTCGGAAGTTGGGTGTTGTTTCAATATAAGTTCTGCACAAAGGGCTCACATGTGACTCAGAGTTGACTGAGTGTTGGGAGCTGCCATTAGCCATGCAAATGAAGAAGATAATGAGGCCTAATAAAAGCAATACATCAGGGAGCTATTAATGATATTTGGTTTGCTAAAATCAACAATGGTTACATTTATAAAAAGCAGGTGAGCACAGGAAATGGCAAACAAGCTGGAAGATGGGGGAACACAAGTCTGATGAGGAGAAAATGGTTTGCATGGTGAGTCAAAGCTATCACCTTATCTGTCAAACACGGTGGTGCTTCTGTTATGCTCCCTGCAGATGGAGGCGGCAGGATGAATGCACAAGTATACACGAGCAGTCTGTGTACTCACATTCACTCAAAAATATTAAACCCATTGGACAACATTTCACCAATCAGCAGGACAATAATCCCCTAAACTTTGGGCACTAAGTGTTAAAAAGGCTGCCTTACAGTTTTTTTCTGTACTGATGTAAACTCACTCAGACTAAAGCTGAGACTTGGAACTTTTATGTAGTTTCCATTATTTTATTTCAAACTTGATGTGTTGAAGCACAGAGCCTGGTGAACAAACGTGTGATGGTCCAAACATTTACTGTCTGGTATAGTGACATTAGAAAAAATTTGATCTCAGCCATGAGATCAATAATGACTTTTAACAGTTTGATTTTGATTCTGCATGCATGTCTGGAGTGACCCTGGATGACCCCACCTTACTTGAACTAGTCCTTTATACTCAAATTGTGATTTCCAGTGCGCAAAATAGAGAAGTGAACTATCCCCTGTTTTTCTCTCAGTGGTAAAGATTGTCCAGTATTGTGGATAGACTGTCTGTGTCACTCTTTCATTTTATCCAACACTTGAAACCGAGTCTGACAGGAGAAGCAACTTCAATTAGTGTGTCTGACATTATGAAACAATAAGTCTGGCATCATATTTTTATTTAAAAATCTTACATTTAACCCAAATTCTCATTGGATTCTTCTCTGTTTTACTGTTATGTAGATTCCAGTAAGACATTACTGCTTTCTGTGGCAAAACAGACCTTTCGCCTTGATAAGGAGCACAATACACTTCTGTGGTAATGTCGACCTTCCTGACACAGAAACCCTTTCCTTCCTTTCATACTTAGTATAAAAATCCATACACATTTATAGTGCCATCTATTATTACAATAGAGAGTTTATGGAAAAGGTGGGTGAGGAGTTTCAGATAAATCGACTGGTGCTTTGCCTCCCCCAGGACACAAAGTCAGTGCTACAGTATGAGATGAATATTACCTCACACTGGATAGTTATCATGTGCAAGAATACCAAATGTGTTGAAACTCACTATTATACTGTTAACAGATAAAACAGTCCACGTAGCGCTCCTCACATTTAGTGAAGGATACACAAGAGGATAAGGACATTTAAAATGAATAATTAACTCACTTTTTTGTTTTTATAATGCTGACCTGACTCCAAAAAGGACACTCTGGCTTGGAACCAGGACAGCAAAAAAAAAAAAAAAAAAAAACTTGAGACACAAACTGTAGGAAGAAATGACTTCACTCTTCATTTGAAACACAACACATGTTGTGCCAATGGCGGATGTAAACTGATGTAGGAATTTCTTGTGAAATTGACAGACTGCTGTGACTTCCTGAAGTCTCAGAGAACAAGTGAAAGCAAAATTGGGCAAAGTGATTTTCAAGATGCATGATAGAGTTTTGGTGGCAGTGGAACAATGAAAAGTAAACACAAGCTAATCACATCCTGATGGTGTTTCTTTTTTTTTGCCAATTACCTTGACAATTGTTGTGTTTTTTAATGTTTTAACTTATGAAGAAACTAATTCAAACATAACTCCAAATCTTGAATTTTGTTGTCATGTTGTATCTAAATTAGAACCACTACTACTAAACTACTTGTTTATATTTTAGAAAAGTGCACTGTGAAGCAAAAACGTTTGGCTGGAGTCATCACATGTTGACTTTTATTCATCTTTATAAGAGTTCTTTCCAGACATACTTCATCCAAAATACATTCATTTAATAAACACACCCACACACAAGGAGACCATTAAAGAGCACTTACAAGTTCACCCAAATCAGTTTTCATAATGCACAACTGATTGAAACAACCACAAAATTAAACAACATTTGAGGGACAGATCCGCTGTTTCTCACAATGCATTGACATGTGGGTATTTTTTAGCTCATTATACATGGAATTAATTAAGTCTGAGCAACAATGAAAACACCTGGATTGACAGACTGTAGACCGAAGAATGTGCTTGGATGAATCTGTCTTCATTTCTTACAGGACTGTAGCAGTTTATGGCAACAGTTATCTCCTGGTGGGTGGACATAATACCAGAAGCTGCTGCACAGTGTAACACAATTCAGCAGAACAGCCCTGCAACAAACACATCTGTACCAATGTGACACGTGTAATAAATCAGAGCTGTTAATTTGACTGTACTCTAATCTGTTGCATTTGTTGAATTGCACTGCATTAATTAAGGCATCATTCTTACTCTTTCCATTCATTGTATGGACCTGTGCAGCATCTGGAGATTAAAACTGCACAAAGAAGCAGTACCATTAATATTCATATCTTTTTATGTTTTCTAAATGTCTAAAAATCATGCTCTTTTTGCAATTAATAACCAGGCCAATGCATTTAATTAGGACTGCAAATTATTTGTATTTTCATTATTGATTAAGTTATCGATTACTTTCTTGATTACTTGATTAGTCGCTTGGCCTCATAAATTTTTGAAAATTATGAAAAATGTTGATCACAGATCCCCAAAGCCCGAGTTGCAATCTCAAACGTCTAAATTTGTCCTAACCAATAGTTCACTACCCAAAGATATTCAGTTCACTGTCACAGAGGACTAAAGAAACCACAAAATACACATATTCACAAAGAATGATTGATCAGTGATCAAAATAGATGGTGCTTAATTTTCTGTTGATTGAATAATTAATTAATATACTAATTACTGCAGCTTTACATTTAACCTTTAAAAATATAACCTATAATTGGGAACGAAGACCGTTATCACCATTTGCGTGTCACTACCCAGACTGCATTGTGACATCAACAACAATGGCAACCTACGAGTTTAAGGATTTCCCCAATTCTATGACAAATTAAGACTCCAAGAGTATTTTTTTGTCACAGTTATGTAGTTGATATAGTTTAATAAGACAAGTCTTAATAGTTGGGGTTCCTTTTAAAACTATGAATGAATGAATAGTATTGTGATATAATTCATGTTTAAAACTTTTAGTACATTGTGTACCAAAGTACAGACACAAATACAGTCTCTACAAATACTGTTTACATGTGAAAGTTTTAACATTCTTACAGTGAAAAATGTTGAACTGAGAGACACCAGCAGATGTGAAGTATGGAACGTTTTGTTTAATAATTTGTAACATCCTCCCACATATTCAAACATTCACTCAATTTCTATAACAGTGCCAAGCACAAACTGGGATTATGGTGTAACAGGTGGATTATGGTAAACGGGTGTGTGAGCCAACTGCAGGATGCCAGTAAAATGTATTATAGTACATTTTTTGTTCTGAGTTGCTAATAGTTGATTTGATCTGCAGATACAAATGACCTCCCTCTAGTGGTCATTTTTGAATGTAGTGACTTCTACATTTTGTATTCAGGTAACATTACAGTTGGTTTTAGGACTAAAAAAGTCACAACACAAGTCACAAACACATGTCACATGGGATTATTTCCACATAACGTTTGACTTTGAGTGAAGTGTTTTACCTGCTTGACAACATACCTGTGCTCTATGTAGTTTCACAGCAGTGATTCTCAAACCATTGACATCGAGGACTGCTAAACCAACACAAATTAGACCACAGACCCCCATCTGACTAGAATGTTGCTTTAAGAAGTTTATCACAGAAATGTATGAAACCCATGACCAAAATAGCCACACACTGTGCCATTGTGTTACTTATAGATGGCATTATAGTACAAATGAATTATTCCTCTTTTTGCTGGGGACCTTCAGGGGTCATTGAAGGGGTTCTAGGGGTTTGCCAGCAAAAAGGGGAATCATTTATTTGCATTTATTAACCCCACTTTGAGAACTACTGGGCTACAGGGTATAACAGTACCCAATAGTTACTTGTTCACCTGTAACCATGGTATTTATTTAACTTTTTCACGCATGTCTATTTTCATCCTGAATAACGAGCTAGGAAGATATGTGTTTTAAAACCTTTATAGCTATGATTGAAACTGTCCATATGGGTTTAGCTCTAACTCTAACCTGAAGAGGGAGACAGTCTCCGCTAAGTGGAAAACGTCTGAGACGTCTAGTTTGTGCACTGAACACTCAATCAAAGAAACTTACAGAAGACAAAAAAACAAGTATTTTCACTTTTATGTCTCAATTTTAATTTTATTTTAATAAAAATAACAATGTATTATAATCATATCATGTAAATTAGGAAACTCTACGCTATTTACAATTGTCCACGTACCCTTGCAAAGTTTGTTTAAACAAATTGGATTTAATCAAATTACCGTACTCAATTAAATGTCATTGTTACCAATCCTATGAAGACTTGTTGCTTTTTCAGGCGTATATTTGTCCTCAGTTTATGGTTGACTCACATTTTTTATCCAGATCGGCAACTTCATAGATGATTTTGGTCATGACTCAAAACAATTCCTGTGAGTTGTTTGACTGATAACAAAAAAGAAATACTCCTCGTATTTGTGGCGGACTCCCTGAAGGACCCCTGAGAGCCTGGAATCTGAGCGGGCTGTGATTGTTGTCTGGCCATTCATTTCATGGAGGGGAGGAGTTAGCGGAGCCAGAGAGGGGTCATAACAAAATGTGTGTCCCCGACTCACAGAAACATTATTTCCGCCCTGGTCCGGTGCCGTCCTGTACATCATTGTGGTCCCAGGAGCGTTTAAATGGACTCTAAAGCGTCTCTGAGCTGATTGTTGTGACTGACAGTCTCTCTGCTCTGTCTGCTCTCCGCCCGCAGCTCCTCACAGCCTCAACCCGCTCAGAGGATGGATGGAAACTTCTCACCGGCTGCTTTCTTGTCAGGAGTCTTGCTAATAACCACCGTGTTGTCATCTTCAGCTGCTTTTCTGGAGCCATACGACCTCCTGTACGACAACGCGGTGCAGGCGTTTTATAACAACGACTATGCCAACGTGGTGCTCTTCATGGAGGGAGCGCTCAGCAGCTACTCAGAGGTCCGCCGCTCAAAGGTCCGCTGCCGGCTGAGGTGTCAGGATCAGCATCTGCTGGGGGAAACTTTCTCGGACCTGTGCTTCTTCGACGTGGTGCTCCGGAGAGCTGCGTGTATGAACACGTGCATAGAGGAGAAACTGGGCTATCAGTCTTTACACAAAGTTAGCGAGGATGTAGTGCAGGACTTCCAAAGGCGGATCCCCTACAACTATCTGCAGCTGGCTTATCAGAAGGTAAGCGGGTGAGAGAATAGGGGGTTTGGGGGGGATCCCGTATGTAAAGTAGACCTGATTGGGCACCATTGTTGTCCACTCAGCGGGGAATCGTTGGTCCACATTACCTACTGGATGCTTCATCAGCTGTTGCTGCTGCTCAGCAACAGGACGCAGAGATGCTGAGTGATGAGACTGGCTGCACACATGTAGACTGGACAGGCTGGTACAAAACAGCTCCACAGGATTCAGCAGTGCCTGTTGCCATTTAATTAGTACAATTTAGTTCTGATATGGTGGACATGCACACACACACACACAGGGACCAGTACCTCACTTACATCCTGTACAAATGAAACAACACATGGACCAAAACTATTTGCTACAAAGCATGCTGATGGGTTGCACAGATCTTTATAAAACTGAGTCAGTTCTGCAATGATTAGCAGTAAAGCTTCAGCGATTCATTGATTAGTTGCCAACTATTAAATTAATCAGCAACTATTGTGATAATCGATTCATCATATTGAGTCATTTTTTTAAAGGAAATAAATCTCCGATTCCAGCTTCTCAAATGTGAATATTTTCTGGTCTCTTTAGTCTTCTATCATAGAAAACTGAATACCTTTGGGTAGATGTTGGTCAGGACAAAACTACGACATCATCTTGGGCTTTGGGACATCCTGATTGAAAATGTTCACCATCTTCTAAAATTTTATGACCAAACAACTCAATAAATCAGTTAATCAAGAAACTAATCCATAACAGTTACAGTTTGAAATAATTTAAAACTCCCCTGCAGATATTATATTATTATATTATATATATTAGAGAGTTTAAAAAAATCTGCCAACAATTTATTGGCCAATATATTTATTTTTACACAGTCGTATAACACAAACAAATATAAGTATATGTATATGTACATATATATGTACATGTGGTTGTTATTTGACTTGTAAACTAAACTGAGCTTAACTTTGTTTTAAATAAAGAACACAAACATATGTAAAGCCAAAAACTGACAGTTGTAAGCTAAATAAATGTAACATATACATGAAAATGTAGCATTAAACATGAATGTGCAGTTCCTGTCTGTGTGCATATCTGCCATAAGTGATCATATTGACCTGCTGACCACAGGCTCAATGCAGAAATATACTATAGGTTTTTCAGGCAAAGTACAAAGCTGTGAGTCTTTTTTAAAAGATGTTTTAAAAGATCCCAAATCTTTTGGAAATAAGCAGCAGTATATAAAAGTGTGATATACTATGTACTGCATGTGCTTGTGTTCATGTACCACACATATGTAAAATTTTATATGTGATATTGCTAATGCAGATTTAATCAGAGTTCCAGTTGAAACAGGTTGCTTTCACTTGTTTACCACCATACTCTGTTCTTCATGGCTGCCTCTGTGTGCAGTGTTATGATTACACAAATATTTGTGGGTCTCTTTGTTTTGCAGCATATTCTCATTTTCCACTCTACCTCATCCCACATGGAAACATGGAAACAGGCTTGCAAAGAGAAAGTAACTCAAGGTCCAATTACAAGTGCGGTCAGGTGTTTTGCATGGTTGCAATACCTCTAAACTAAAAATCATCTTTTCTTCCACCTATTCACATTAGAAATTGAAGTCATTTGTCCCACATGACAAATTTCCAAAACAGTATTTTCCCACGGGGTCCATCCATCAGCTTGTTGATTGCTAGGCGTGGGAACAATCCAAAAGACAGATAAAACAGAATGAACAAAGTCTTATTCCTTATTCAGACTCTGTGTGACTTGAAATGTCGATGGGTCCCACAGGAGCAGCTAAATTTGATCTATTTCTTGTATTCCGGGAATATTTGCCATCATTTTTGTATGTGTCAGTGTCACCAAAGTATTAATGTCATTCATCTGATAGATAGTTTATTCTAAGTTCTGATCCTGAAAACACAAGATATGCATTGATCTTGCATCTGTTTGACAGTATCGGTGCAAGGGTTTGTTTGCATGTTTTGTACAGAAGAACAAAATGAGTTTACTATAACAGGTTCATTCATTACATCTCCTAACTTCTTTGTGTGTGATCTATTAATCCAGACGTGTTCAGACAGATGAAAGGGTTCAATTTGACCTTTATTTAACATTATAATAAAAGAGAGTGATTATAGCAATGATGGCTGCAGGGAAGTTGTTTTTTTGCGTCAACAGCACAGTCAGGGTCAAATTCAAGACACTTCAGGGATTGGATGCTTGTAGTTTAAGTGGCTTGAACTATAACTATCATACAGTGACAACATGTTTGTATTTACACTGAATTAACATTGAATGTTTGTTGGTACTACACAGGAGAAGTTGAATCTTATTGAAAAAGACAGTAACATTTTAACCTAGTTGGTGCTCAGATGTGAAGCTGGATCCAGCGCCTCACATGAACCTGATACTCAGCCAACTTCCACATTTCCACAGACTGCAGACCAGCTCGAAATGCCCGGGTGATGATACACAGCTTCCACTGCTTAGAAGTGGTGGGAAGTTAATCTTCCCTGTTACTGTCTGCGGGCAAATGGTTCCTTCATTTTGTGTCTGAATCAGCAAAGACAGGCTAAGAGCTGAAGTGATCCACTTATAAAAAGCACGCTCCTGTCTAGACATGAGCATAGACACAGCCGTGCACACAGATCCTTGCCCAGCTGAAAAAATATTACTCATCTTCATAGCAAAGAATTATGATTTCTCTAACATCTGTTGTGGCACATTTTTCATTCATAGCAAAACAGAAACTGAAGCTCTCATGAATGTTCTAGCAGGTCTTTATTTCGACCTTGCTTGGGTCTTGTAGGGTGACATCTCTGTGAACTGTACATCAAGATCTTACCTCAGGTAAGCAGAGGCAGAGCTGGACCATTCCTCTTGGCCGCACTGATCAGAACACATCAGACAAGTCAGTGTGTTCGTGTGCTCACGCGCTTTGGTATCTGAGTCCTCTGCGTGTGTTTATATGTGTGCAGGCACATGCATGTTTGTGTGGGGGTAGTGGGTGGTGTTTGTGAAAATAAATAACATTCCTGTAGTATTTAACATTCCAACATCACACACCCTCCTCCTGGCAGCCTGTGGCATAATGCCGCCATTGGGCCTTTTAGAAGAGGCTCAACAGTCATCAACTGTTCTCCTCGTTCAGGCTGCTGCGTATGTCCCCAGCTCGCCCATCATTTAGCCTGGCAAATATTTTATTTTCCTGTTGTAGCCTGTTTGCTTTTCTAAAAAAAGAGAGACACGCCACCTTTTTCAGGTATTAAAAGGAGACTTTTGTAGCTGCCAGTGAGCTGGAGCCCCGATGGCCTCCAGTGATCTCTGCCACTGGCCACACTTCTCACAGCAGTCGCTCAACTGCAGGGAGATCAAAGGCCTTAAATGCCCCCAGGGCAAAGAGCTCTGCTGTGCCAGATCATATCCCTAGCCGCTGTATCCTTAATCTTATAGGTCCCATAGTGCTGCTATCCCAAGAAAAATTCTGAAAGCTGAGCTTATTGTTCTCTGTTTTAGTTCACAAAACAGCTTATCAGTATTTATTTTGGTAGGGGAAAAAATGAGTGGAAATTAGATAAATATCAAAATATAAATATCCAGGTACACATTTGTTATTAAAAATAATGTTTGAGTTGCAAAACATTGTAACTTTTCTGTTATTCTATTTATATTTTACATAGATGGACTCATGCATCAGCAGCTCATTTCTAATTTTTGTCATTTCTCTTTTCACTTTGTTACTCAAAGGATTTTTTGATTCTTGGTGTTGTAAGAGGACCTTTTGCGCACATTAAATCATTTTAGAAATCTATTTAAACATAACCCTTTCTAGGGATGTCCCGATCCGATATTTGGATCGGATCGGCCGCCGATATTAGCAAAAAATGCATATCAATATCGGATCGGCCTGCACGGGAAAATCCCGATCCGGACTCCCGATCCAGTTTGTTTTCAAAACTCCGGTCCGATTACCTACAGCGCACCGCTGTAGGTAATCCATTCCAGTTTTTTTCAGCTTTCCCCTCAAATCCGGTCCCTGTTTTTCAGCACACCTAGCGACCTGTCCAGCATCCCACTATTTATTTTCTACTCAGCTTTTTTGTGTGTTTTGCTTTTTTAATACAGTTTACAATATTGTTTGCACTGATGGCTTTTTAAGCCTTGGTTTACACTATTGTTGTTCAAGAGCAGAGCACTGATGCCAATTCAGTTTGTGTGGTTAATTGACTATTTATTATTTTGTCTATTTTGTGTTTATTTAACCCTGTTAAGAATAAACAGGTCAGCTTCTCATTACCAACCATTGTGGATTATTCAAACTAACCTAATTAAGTTGGCTAGTTGTTCTTAAGAGCAAAACCCTTTTCAACATGAGTATAACAACAAAATAAGTAAATATCTTTAATCTTTAATACATGCTTGGATCGGCCGGAATCGGTATCGGCCTATGCTAAAAGCAACAATATCGGTATCGGATCGGAAGTGCAAAAAGCTGGATCGGGACATCCCTAACCCTTTCCCTTTAAAATTCTGCAAAAACAATCAGTCTTAGGTTGTTTAAATATGCACACCTCAAAGTATTGTCAAAGCTACATAAAACTATATAAAACTACCATTGTATCTACTGAAATCACAAGATGTGTTGGTATGGGAAGTATTATGCACAATTAATGATCCATAATCAATCCTAGTGGAGAAGTTCCTCCTCTGTACTTCACCAGTTAAAGAACTTGCTGTTCCTAGGTACAGCTAGGTACAAACGGTTGTCATCTAGTGTGTGTGTATCATCTCATGATAGACTGTGTCTCATATTTCCAGGTTGTAATGGTTCTTGTCTGACAGCTCACTTTATAAGGCCTCCAGCAAAAATATAATTTTTGATAATGATCTGGTTTGTTCAAGAGTTTGGGAGATTGGAATTACCAGTAATTAAGGGGTCAGTGATGCTCCATAATGACCCTGCTGTTGTGCTCATCCTGTACACCCAGTTTAACCCCAGTTCTGAGCCCAGACAAGACTTTTGGAGCCATCATTGTAAATGTCCCAATGTAGCATCAGTGCTGATAACAAGGGTTTACAAGTCTCCTTGCTGAGATTTGGTAGCAATTGCAAAATGTAAGTACACTATGATTTGACCTACATAAGTTGTATGAATAAGGATTTAATTTCCTCTAATTGCACTGACATAATAAAATGAGGAGCAGCTTTCTCATGAGTTGATTTGTCCTGGGAATTGTAACACATGATTTAATAACTTTCCCATCCTCATTTTGTCTTGAGAACTTCCCCGTGTCTCCCAGCATGATGTGAAAAGGTGATGAAAGGTCAGGAAGCTCTCTGAAGCCTGCTGATGTTGTGAGTCTTCATGTCTTCTAGAGTGAGATTCATTCATGACTCTCTCTCAACTGTGAATCTGATGACTGGATTACAACACAGCAGGCAGCGTGTGGCTCAAGTACTCTGCTTAAATCTCCTGCCCAGGCTTATGTAGAAGTTTGGTTTATGCACAGTCTGTGTGTCGACTGGTAGTGATTGCAATCCTTTGTTGCATTCTTGCTGTGCTTTGTTTTATCTTTCCTCCTCCGCTTACTGTGAGAAATCAACAGATATTAAGAACTGATTGGCCAAACATAGCAGCAGAGGCTGCAGTGTGTGGGGAGAAACGTCTGTTTCCAGTTTTGGGCTCCCACATCAACTCGAACCCCCAACCCCTACTCAAATTGGTTGCACACAAGTTCCACTTAATGATATGAAGAGTTTTTGGGCCATGGAGTGATAATGCACTGTTGTGAGTTCCAGCATCTTCTAGTAAAGTGGTATAATTCCATACTTAGTAGGAATGATTCAACACTTTGGGGACCTGGAGTCTATGCTGATCGTGTGGTAATGTCACAGACGCCAGGAAAAACTCTCAGTCCTGACTACTCCACGTTTAAGAAATCGGATCTGAAGCATCTGTTTATATTACTCCCCTGTACAGAACGTAGAAATAGAATAAAAAGGGCCTACCATTTTCTAGAAAAGATTAAAGTGCTATTAAGTCCTCTTTCATTTTCCAAGAAAATCACTCCTTTATATTTCACAACCTTGAACTATAAATCACATTAGTGGTGGAAAAAGTGGTTGGATCTATTGATATGACACTAGATAGTGTCTGTAATGAATGTAAATGATAATTCATCATCTTCTCCTTTCCACACACCTGCAGTGCCAACATGCTCTCCTGGCTTTCCCAACTAACCGTGCGGTGCTGTGCTTTGCCCAGACAGCCAGACATTGTGGCACTTGCCTGTGCCAAAGGTCTTCTGCATGACTGAATTTGAGCGGATAACGCTCCAGAGGAATGTGGGTGCACGCTGTGGTGCAACACACCAATATTGTTCTCATCCTGATTAACAATTTAACACCCACAGGACTGGAGGAGGCAGAGACTGGCTAAGGATTACTGCTGAAAACCTTGTGGTGGGTTGTGTGCTGGGAGGAGCCAGCAGGTTGTAGAGGGAAGTTGGTGTTGGCTTGGGGATGACTTTGTCAAGTGCTGGCATCTGTGAACGCGTAATTGAGTCCAAGCAGAACAGCAGATCAGTCTGAAGCAGGAGCTGACGGCAATCAAGACGTTTGTTTTTGATTTAAGATCCAAGCACTTCAGATATTTATCGCAGCGACCGCATTCCGACCACGATATATCCCTTATTTATGGAAAATCACAATATCCCTTGTCACAAAAGGGAGGATTGGGAACAAGATTCACGGTCTGCATCCAACCAGCTGGTGGACAGGATTTAAATATAAATATATATGTGAGTGTCTGTCTGTGTGTGTGTGTATGTATGTGTGCGTGTGCACAGATGTCACTTTCTTGATTCTGTGTGTATTGTGCTATGTGTTAGGTGATTATCAGTCTGGCCAAAGACTCATGGGTGTCTGAGTGGAGAAATCAGGGCTGGGATGGAAAAAAACAGAGTTTGCCAGGCATCTGTTCAGTTTCACTGGTGACTTGAACTATGCATTGGCTTCTCCACGGGTGCAATCTGTCCTATTACCTACAAGACAGACATAGTGACGATCTAATTTGGTTTTCCATCAACACATGGAAATGTTAAACATTTATGTAATAGCCAAGTGTGACCCTCACGCTCTACACATAAACTGAGGAGACTTGTGTTTGCACAAACTTTTTCTATGTCTGACATGTGTGTTTGCTTACTGAGAAAAATACTTAAGTCAACTTTGGCTAGTTTTGAAGATGTTGTACTTTGGGCATAAACATTTAGACAAACAGAGCACTCTTAAACACACAGCGATGAGGATGCATCAGAGAAAATGAGCCTTGTATGGAGTTACAGATGTGATGCTGATGATATTTCTGACTTATTCATAGGTGTGTAACATAAAGCAACCCACCTGTGTAAAGAAGGGAAACGGAAAGAACACTGACACTGACTAGTCCAATGTTGTTAATTTTCTTTTTACTAAAATGTTTTTTTTTCTAATGAATCCAGTAGCTAGACCAGTATCCACACTGAGAAGCACTTATTTTGGTTTGACTGAACTGTTATTATTTTAGTCTGCACAAAGACTAAAATGTTACTCAGGTTTTCTAAGGTATCCTATGTCCACCTCACAGCGTGTTCTGCACGACCATAAGCTATAACTTCTCAAGTTGCGTCGGCCCTCAGCAGATGATTTCTTGGAAGTGGAGATCTGTGGGATTTTGGAGTGGAAACTGCAGGGTACAAGAAGTCAAATCTGTTATGGAAAATATTAGAAAGTGAGGTCATTTTCTTAGTATATGAGTTTCTTTTATGTTTAAACAGTTTTCCCAAGGACACTGTGCTCACTTATTTTAATGAAGAATTTAATCTATGCTGCACAGTCATATATTTAACTGAGAGCTTCTGTTAAGTTGCTCCTCTGTGGCAGGAGGATTGTGGTGTTTGGTATGTGGCAGCTGAAGCAGTGGTGACAGTAGCCAGGCTACCTGGCCTCAGGTGTTTGAAACAGAGCCACAGCAAAGTCACATGTATCTTTATCCACTCTCACAGTAACACATATCCTAGCTGCAGCATAGTATGATTCAATCCAATTCATCAAATGCAGTCTATATTGGACAATATTAATGTTTAATTGAAACCTGTAACATAAACAAATATTTTTTATATTGCACATTTAGTTTTCTAGTTATCCAGTTATTGAAGAGTTCTAAAGAAATGCAATCAACAGGACAATTTATCTGTAATAAGCTTCAGCGTGCCGATGTATCAGAAGGGACATAACAGTCTTCTATCTCAACTGAGCTGTGGTGACATTGATTGGTGTCAGTTGCAACAGCTGTGTGTTTTGTATCCACTGTGGCTCCTGCACAGATTATTTTCAGCATGAATGTAACTCTATTTCATAGATGCTCCTCAAACCTCCTAGTTCCAATGTTGACAATCTGGATGTTTGAAGAGTCAGTCAAGGCTATGCCCAGTTGTGAGTCATAAACCAGAGTCAAATTTAGAATATTCAACTGAATAGATTACATGTAATGTCATAATGTCTTGTCATATTTGGACATATAAATTATGGACCTATGCCAAATGACGTGAGGTGAGACTCATGTATGTGCTGAAGGTTTGTTTGCCTTTTTGACATCCACAGCTGTTTCCTGCTAAATTCAATTAGAGGTCTGCTGTCGCCAGTCTGCAGGGCGATGGTCTCACGGTGTATTTATGTGGCACTGTTTATTTGTGTGTAGTGAATGGGTGTGTGGGTTTTAGTGCGTGGGAGAGGCTGAGATAGATGGCTGGATGTCCGAATATGTCTTACATCAAAAAGTCAACAAGGGTCAGGCCTGTGAGATGTTCTTCAGCTGCTTCCTGCCTGTCGTGTATGATAAACATTCCAGTACAGATTTCTTCATTTCACACCATGAAAAGACATTACAGTTCTCTGAAATTCTCCACCCACACTTCACATCACCAAGTGAAGTTTGACAGCTGGCATAGAGAAAGGGACTATTTCCAATTTGCACACCCCCTCTTCCTCCCCTGACCTACGTCTGCCAAAGAATATTTCATCTTAGGAGTGCATAACGCCAGGATTTCCAACTATTATCCCCTGCTGCTCTGTGGCCAGCTTATCTTTGTCGTTAGATCTCAGCATCTCCTCGCCTGAGAGGCTTTTCCCTGCAGGGAAACAGGTAGTATTACATCTATTTAGACAACAGGAGAGAGTGGTTTTCATGATCCTATGTTGACCTGAACCCTGGCCGACACTGACCTCTCATTGTCACCACATCTGGTTTGAATCTCTGTGAATTGCTGCTAATAACAGTGCAAAACAGTGTTAGTGACAAGGAGCCACAGGCAGGCCAGTCTACTTTATCAAAGTAGTGTGACATAGGAGGGAGAGAGGGAGCAGGAATGTGAACAAAAGTACTTTTTTGGTAGCACTTATGTCATCTCAGTGGCTCAGGTAATGATACAATGAAGTCATGACTATCAACATACCTCTGCTCTCAATTTTTGGGGTAAGCCCCGAATCAGTTCTGTGAATGACTTATTTTAACACAGTGGCCTTCATTCCACAGAGCTGATTTATAGCTTCAAACTGTGCCTTGATTGTTATCCATGCAGCTTATATGGAACTGAAACGCTTATTTAGAGAAAAAAATAATTTGTTTCATACAGCTGAAAGTTGTGTTAGACTCTATGTGTGGCTGGGTCATAGCTCACGGCTTCCAGAGACGGTGATTTAACAGGATAATGAAGAGAACGTGTATGTGTTGATCATCCTTCATAAACATCCTGAGCCAAGTGTCCTTTAAGACTTTCCCTAAGCTGCAGGAGTGTATCACCTGCAAAAAGGTGTGGTCAGTGTGTTGAGTGCGGTCAAATTGTGTGATCTCCTGCTGGCTTTAAAGATTAGTTCAACTGATTAATGGAGTAAAAAGTGAGACAGAAGTGACTTGGGATGGAAAATCTATGACAGCTTTATGATTTGTTACATTTAAGAGTTCCAAACAAATTAATCACAACAGACTTAGTATCCATCTGCTGAAAGCATGGCGGCAACAAATGATTATCTTGCCAAATCAGTAATTCTGATGATTTGTCCAGCAATTAACTTAGTTGCTAGTCTTTTGACACCTGAGGGCGGCAGAAAAGAGCTATAAATACTATATCAACATTGTCATTACAAGATAATGTGGCAAACTTTGGCTTATTTGTATCCAGAAGATTCAGAGTAACACTGGCATTTGTTTGGTGTTCTGTCTCAGGCCACTAGATGACTAAATCCAATATTCCAATATTCCACTATGTTCAACAGCTAGTCGTTAACTTTGTCCGTCTGCTGTTTAGTGCTGGGCAGACCCAAATCGCAGGACCTAAAAGTAAATCTTGGTTTTATCGTTTCTGTGTAATAAAAATGATTTGTCTTGTTATATGTTTTGTTATAAACCTGACATCCCCTGAAAATCACCCCACTGTAGGTTGAAAAGTTTAAATGTTTTGCACCTCTGGCTAAATCAGAAACAGGGATGGAGGTTTTTTCACATTTGGCAGAGTCAAATGTTTTGTGATCAGAAAGTTTTTTAGTATATGATTGATTATCATAGACATGTTGAACTATTCACTCTCCCTTCATATTGCCATATGTATTTAAAAACGGTGTGAGTCTAAGTGGCCATACACTCTGTAAGTGTTTCATCAAGTAACAAACACATGTTTGGACATTCAGGATGTTAAATAATGAACATGTTAAGGCCCATCTTAAACTGGGGGCCTTAGTTTGGTAATACTGCAAATTTATTTCACAATAGTTCTCTACAGTTGGCCTCTGTTTTTGGATAGCGGTTGCAATCAGGTCTGTTTGTCAATTTCATAATGTGAAAAATAAAAGTGCAGATATGGAAGTTTAGTTTATTTAACATCCTTCAGAGCTCTGTGATGCCACCAAGTGGGAGAGCTCTCGCTAAGAATGTAAAATGTTGGCTCCAGTTGTGATTTTGAGAGAAACAATCAGAGATCTGTCACTTCAAGACAATGTATTGCCCTGTGACCACATGCACCCAATAAAGTGAAAGGCATCAGCCCTCTTGAGTGTGTGCATGCAAAAGTAATCATTTAATTTGTGGAGAAAGACGAATATGGGAAAATAAACGCTTCCTCCTGCTGTAATCATAAACATTACGACACAGCCAAGACCAGAGACCCACTCAGCTTTGGAGAAAAGTCTTCTAGAAAGTTTGCAGACTGTTTTGTATCTGTGCTGAGGATATCCAATATCACCCTGAAAATATCTGCTTTGTATAATGGGGTGGCATGTTTACAAGCATTTATTGTTTTGTCCTTGAGGCTGTTTTGCTGTATCGTCTCTGGTTCCTGTTTGCTAAAGCCTTGAGTTTTGTTGTTATAGTTATGGTGGATAATAATCTTCGGAGAAGAGGCATTCATACAAAAAGTTGGAAAAATGGAAACATACTGGTTGAGATAGACTTCACATTTTCCTTGTTGTGTGTGGTGTGTATTTGTTTGTCAGGCAAATACCCTGCATTTTACTCTAATATTGCTATGAACAAAAATTGTTCAAAATATTCATTCTGTTAGTGCTTTTTTTGGGATTTTCTGTTATTTTTATACTGTTAGAATGTAGGATATTTGAGGTCAACATATGTACAAATGCCAGGGCTTCAACCTGCTCTGAGTTATTTTTACTTCTCCATCAAACTGGCGTCTGTGCACACATGCTGACAAACTGTGGTCCGATCTGTAGCATTTGTTTCTAAGGTTGTTCCAGGGGTTGTTTGCATTGTCCACTTGTGTATTTTTGAACTGATTTTGGCTCAAACATGTACTGATGTATTTGAGATGTTAATATTTTGAGTAATAAAGGGGGAAAAAAGGGAAATCTGACTGCTATTTTTTTGTTGACGCAGCCAGCAGAGCCGATGGAAGCATGCAGGGAGGCAGCTTTCAAAAACTGGCCAATCAAGGCAGAGTTGGTTCATCAGGAGGGGAGAGACAGGAGCTAAACAACCTGTTTCACTGCACTGAGGGACTTAATAAAGCATCAGTACAAGATAAATACATTTTTGAACTTTAAATCAGGCAAAGATATTCTAGTCGAGCCAAAGTCAAATACATTTTATTTATATTTCAGAAAAGCATGAATTAGTCTGAGGCAGCTATATAACCTGTGCCTTTATCCTTAGATCATCTAAGTAATTAAAGGTAGCAGAAACTAAGAACATTAATGTTTCATACAGAAAATCCTCTTCCATTCCTATTATGACTGACAGTGGAGGTGAGCAAAACAGAGCAGAAATATTTGTCCAGTCTTCAGTGTAGATGCCATTTTAAAAAGTATAGCAGCCTTTTCTCTATTTTTATTCATTTTACTTTTCTGGAACAACTCTGGTTTATAGGAATTTAATAGAAACAGGATTACCCTCTTCTACCCCTTCCAATGTTGTCTTAACATGACCACTTAAATAGCTTTGACAGGCTTCTCAATATAGCAGACAAAATACTTGGAGTGAGTCAGGCCCAGCTCAGAGGAATTCACAGAATGTCTTCAGGAAGATCTGAGTTGTCCTGTCTGACCAACGCTGCAAAAACATTGGAACTGTTGCCATCAGGAATACCCGATATGAGGAAAAAATAACTTACTTTTATATTCATGGAATAGCTTATGCCATCCTTTCCTCCATTGGCTATGTAATGTTTCCCCTTGCACATAATCATGTATTTGCACTTTATACATCCTCAAAAAAACAACTATTCTCTGTATTATTTTCAAATAGTTATATAGTCCTTGCATATATTAATCAGTCAGTATACACCATTATTATATATTTATTTTAGTCTACAACTGCTATTAAACTTCTTAACTTGTGGCTTTCCAGATGAAGTTATTTTATATCTCCTTTTTGAATATACCTAATCAGCAGTAACCTGTTGACAATTAAGTCATGCAAGTATAAACACATAATAAAATGTGAAGGGATGATAATATTGTGTTTATGGTTGCTAAGTGTCGAGTAAACAATTGATAGCAAATTAGTGATATAAACACTGGCCAAGTTGATACTGAAGCACATTAACTTAGTCATGAAACTGACTCTATCTGACAGACTGAATAACTGTTAGCTAGAAATAATAACCACTACATTCCAAACTGAAGATGAACTTTGTATTATCTTGTTTATATTGGCACAGACTCTGCAACAAAATGCTGCTGGCAACATCCATGCCTGTGTCTTCCACTGAAGAGTACCAGCACTTGTACTCAGTAAGAATGTGTTACAATAAATAGCAGTGTGGATGAAGAGGCCAAGCTGCTGAGTGGGTTTGCAGTCACTGACAACAATGCATCTTTTGTATACAGGCAGCTTCATGGCTGTATTAGATCTCAGTCAGAACATCTGTAAAACAACCATCTAATACGTCCTGCTGTCTGACGGCATGTGGACTAGTCCAGAGAGCTCACAAATCTAACTGAATATAAATAGAAAAACAGCTTCTTCTCTACACAGTAGACACTACAGTAAGTTTAAATTTGTGTAGCTGTAGTTGCCCTTCTCAGAAGACTGTACGTTTTTCCATAGAGTGGGTTGTAGAGCTGACGTATTAGAAATCCACAGGACACAAATATTTCCTTTCATGTTGCTTTACTGGAAAACCCCTATGCTCTTGTAAAGATCGTCTGAACATGCTTGCTTTTAATGGTCTAAATAAGGCTGTGCATGGTAGTTAATGTGGTTTTAGTTAATGATAGGTGTTAAGCTCTAAGAATATCTCACATGTTTACAGCACATGTTTGCCAGGGGATGATGTTTTATTTGGCGCAGCTGGAATAAATCATAAACTGTGTATTTTAATTAACCAGATTCCTCACATTAACTGCAGCTTACACAAACCACACCGCATCTCATTAAGACGTTCAATGTCTGTCGAGGAAAGCGTTCGTCATCCTTCTGCTACTACTTCCTCTCAGAAAAGCCTATCAATTAACACAAGGCAGTGCAGGAGCTTGCCTTGTGGGCTGGTTTCTAAGCAGCAGCAGGGATACAAACAGAACCAATGAGAGAGTCGCTGCTCTGTGTGTTGTGGCGGCTTATAGCATCTCTTCATCAAGCAGGAATTTTTACATGGTTTGGGCAGAAAGCTGAATTCTGGAGACTGTGTCATTCTGAGGAAATGAGTGTTTAATTCCCCAAGAGAGTCTGTGATATTGACTCAGAATGGGACTAGAGAGAGGAATATAGTTTTCTGTATAGTTGGGCCATTGTGGCATTGCACAGAAATTGCTTCATGACCTCATGTAGATGTTGGACAGTAAACAACTGTCCTTTGTTAAACATACTTTGAGTGGAAAATCGTGCTATACTTTATTTGAATTCCATTCTCTGAATTGATGCTTTATTCGTTTTACAGCTGACAGTTTGTCACTTTATTTTGACAGCGTTTAATATAGTTCACATCAGACCATTGCTGGAAGTTTATTAAAAACATCAGATCATTTCCATTCAGGGACATTTTTGAATAGCTTTTTAAATGACTGTTGAATGATTTGTCTCTGTTCTGCTATCTCTATGAAGCAGCCTCTTCATCCTCTCTGCCTCCTTACTCTTTAAATCTACAACTCTTGTGTGGGCCTGCACCCAGACCGGCTCTGTCGCAGCCAACAATAACACTGCTCTTCTTGTCCTCTCACTTGCCGGGTGCGGTGTGGTTTTCACTAACGTGTAGGCATGTCATAGCAGGCCAGACTCTGGCCTCCCTGTTTCATGTTTTCCATGAGCTGCTTGCTTCTACTGTACTGTACAGCTTGACTGTGGTTTATGGCCGAGGTGGTGAGGTTTAAGTGCGCCGTCAGCCTGTTGGAGGCTTCAGCTCAGGCTTGCATGCGTGGTGTGAGAGGCATAGCCAAGAGGCTCAGTAATGGGATGCACAGGCGCTTACTTGGCCTCAGACACTGTATTGTTGGATGATCTCATGTGAATTAGTGGTCCTACAATGAACTTTAAACGTGGAAGGAATGATGTATGAAGTTCAATCAAAGTCTTTCATTCTTGCAGTCACACCAAAGATTTTGTGTGAGAAGGTGACGCATACAGGTCAAACTTGTGAAGTACGAAAATGCATCAAGAATATGAACTGCACAGATGAATTAATTGCTAGATCAACAGATCGAGATCATTTACCATTTTTTGATGACATTTGACCATTTAAAGCTTTTCTGTGTGATACATGAAATTTGAAGACATCACCTTGAGTTTAAAAAAATGACAACAGGCATTGTTCTTTATTTTCTGACATTTTAACAACAATCAATCAATTCATTGAGAACGTCATTGGCAGATTAATTAATAATGAAAAAATTGTTAGCTGCAGCCCTTATATTTGGGACTGTCAAAGCCACAGCCGCTATTGAGATAACATGAGAGGACAACAAATTAATTCTGATTGTTCTGTTCTGATAGTGAAGATAACAAGGATCATAATGAATAAAATAATATAGATATGGTGAATTACACAGCAGTGGTCACCTATTAAGAAATTACACATGCTGTACAGTAGGTGTTTGGATGTAACTCCAGTATAATTAAGTGCATAGTTTACATCCTCTCTGTGTCACAAAGTGAATTAAAGACCTTCACTGTGGGGAAGATAATGAAAATACAATATGGGCTTGGTCACGTACAATAAATGATCTAGTGTTGCAGTCGTGCTATAAAGGGACCACCTAAAACCCTACCTAGTGTATATGGTATCTGTGGCGGGACTACTGCTAGCCCCAGTGTTGTGCCTGAACGCGTTCAATGAACTTGTTCATATTTTGGGCGAACGTGAACTGAACGTACTGTATTTCTGCCTGATGAAAGTTATTGTGAACGCGTTCTTTCTGGCGTTTGGGAAAGGCGCTCTCTCACAGTTTAACAGATACGCACCGCCGCATGCGTCATCAAAATGCGAAGCATGGAGGCAAAAACAAATGAAGGCAGCAGCACCGAGCAGCACTACCTCAGACTCTTCCTCCACCATTATTACGGCATTTTCGTATGATTACTTCAAACTATTTTGAAATCTGACGCATAGTTTCAGTGTTAAAACTGATCAAATAATTGCTGTCTGTGGTTTTTATATGGGCTGTGGCAATATTGAAAAATAATATCTTGCAGCAACATAATGAAATAAAATGAACTATGAACTAGTTCATTTTTGGAACTGTGAACTTAGTTCAACATTTTGAATTATGAACTATGAACTGAACTAGTTCATTTTAAAATGTGTGAACTGAAGTTTGAACTAGTTCATGTAGAAAGTGAACTTTCCCAACACTGGCTAGCCCCTTGTGTCAAATACAAACCCAGAATCAGACTGTCACTCCTGTTCCTGGCAGATAAAATTAAAAAGTAAATTTGAACCAACTCCAGGCAAAGTTGTATTAATGTAAGGAACAATCAGTTTGCTTGAAGTATTACCATGAACTGAGGTTGACTGGTGCTCATATTCAGCTATATCTACTGGTATTTTTAAGTGGTATGAACCATGACAATGAATACTCTTTCACAGCATCCAGTTCCTGAAGATGAGGTATTAGGGTTTTCCATTGGAGTGGGAAGAGCTTCTACAGATCTGTTATTATCTCCAAAGTTAAACTGTAACTAGTGTTAGAGTGAAGCAGTCTGTGTAGTTTCAATCATGGCAGCTCTGTCACTAAATCACCTTCACCTTTGCTTCAACCTGTCTTCTGTGCCCCGAGGAAAACATGCACTCAGTGGGGTTGAACAGACTTAACAGTCCTTCACTGTTTTTTGGATAAGCACTGGAGACTGGGGACAATAGTGATGAATTTCTAACAGTATGCCGCAGTCTGTTATCTAGAAAGCAAACCCAGAGTTATACTGAAATGATGTCAGACTTCTGTAAGACTCTTAGAGGAAAACTCAAACTGTCACTTTTTACTTCACCTGCTTGAGATTACAAGATAAATGTTTGGGAATGTCTTAGGCCTGGTTTGTTTTTGTCAGTCCCAACACTTACAGCTGTCCTGGCTGTGTGTTGAAATTTACACTCAAAACAATATTTTGTTTTAGTTTAGCCTTAGTTGTCCTGTTGGTTATTAACGGCCTTACATGTGGCTTATTTACACACTTTAAATTTGTGGTTTGTTCAGTGAAATCGAGGCACATACCTGTCACCCCATGCTATGTAATTTAAGGATTCTGTTTTGGGAATTACCCCTATTTTGTAAGCATGTTATTATTATGTTATCACTTGCTAACACATGCATTCATGGATTGCCTCTGTACCTCCGGAGGCTATCACAACCTTCAAGTGAGTCCCTTTTTCCAGTGACGTGATGGTGAAGAATGCAAACTCAGGTTTTATGACTGTGATTAATTCATTTTCTGCCTGTTTCCAACTATTACTCTTTCTACACAGTGACACACACAATATACATCACCAGACCATTTCCTGGCATTGTAACCCGCAATAAAAAGCCCAAACAAAAGAGCTGTCATTTGAATATTGCGTCTGCGGTTTGCGGTAAGAACCTAATTAAGTTAATGACAACAGCAGTTGCGGCTGGAGGCTGCGTGGTTGGATGCCTTGTCACATCTCGGACGTGGGTGAACAGAGGAAGGAAGAAGAGACCAGGGAAGATATGGCTGCTTTCATTCTCAGGCACTCAGAGCCAGCTGTGAACACTGAGGAAATGAGGTCAATCCACACTTGGGAGTCACATTTATGGAAACGCCCCCGCGCACATCATCAGTAATGATGATGCATTTCTTCAGCTCGTTTTGTCATCTCCCTGTGTGGATTGTATGGCACCATACATCTGTGTTACCAAAGAAATTAATTACAAGAAATTAAGTACTACTTGTCAAGCTGAAAAGCCACCTGGTTCAATTTGTAATGCTGGTAGTGGTCGAGTTTTCCAGAAAGCTTTGTTTTGGGAGGTCTGGTGGTGTTCTTCCCCTCCAGATTGCTGGGGGATTTCCTCTCCTCCCCTGGGGACATCCTGTTATCTGAGCTGTGACTCAGTGGAAAGACCCCATTCCAGTGAGTGGACCTTTTCTTCTCTCTAGATTACTACATTTGATTGATGCAGGCAATTTTTTAAATCTAAAATTCCACACTTAAATACCTTGGTTCCATTATGCAGCATTGTGCTTGATGTAGTAATTTGGCAGGATGGGGAATGTAATATTAAGCTCTTTAATTGACAGATCACAAAAGAAAAGAAGTAGACATCAATCATCCTCTCCTATAACTCTAGCAGCTGTGTGTGGGATAACTCCAGTCTGGAAAAAAGGAAACACTTTTTTGAAAGAGAATTAATGTAACAGATTTTACTTTTTTATAGTTCAAGGTATAAGCATGTAGAACATTCAAAGCTCATCTGTTAGAACCAAATAATTTTTGTTGTTGTCAAGGCCACAAGGGGAACTTAAATAAGCCCAGATGTAGTTTGGAAAATACAGAAGATTTAGCTCTGAACCACTGAACAAGCTTTTGACTAGGACTGCAATGCCAAAAAAGCTATGATCAGCTCAATATTGCAGTAGTTTAAGATATTTAAACTTGCTAACTTGGCACTGCAACAGCGTCAGTTGGCCTGTGATAGACATATGGTTCATCCAATCAACTGCCAGTTGTTTTTTGACAGCGTCTGCTCTTCTCCAAACTGTTTCTAGGGACAATCTCTCAGATGATTTTGTGTAACAAACCATCTGGAGCGTCAGATTGGAACAAATTAGCAGGTTTATACTACTTTTGAAAGTGCAGCTACTTCTTTAATACTAATTTACTGTCAGTTCCACTGTGTTTGTGTCTTGTCAGGAGAGACCGAAGTATGTTTGTGTGAACTTTGCAGACTTTTAATCAGAGGGCTATTATAAAATTCTGACAATTTAAACTGACACCTTTCCTGAGTGATCTCATGCTGTTAAAAACCTGTCAAAAACCAGGGGATTCCTCCTGTGATTCACCTTTTAGTGAACACGCATAACTGAATGAAAAATGTCTGACCTTAGCAGAGTCCATGCAAAGTCCAAGATTGCCCTGCGCTCTACCTTCAGGCCCGATTAATTAAACATCTTGACACCAGTTTGGTCAAAGCCTGATCTGTGTCACATTGGGTTTCCCCACAGATAATTAACATCAGTGCATACTGTGGAGCAGAGGGAGGGAGACTGATAGAAACACAGGCCAGTTGTGCCGGATGGTCTCTTGTCAAACAGCTGGGTGGAGTGAACTCTGGCCTCTCTGGCTTGTACTTGTTAACATGTCAGTTTGTCATTTTCTTCTCCTCCCTACAAAGACTCTTATTAATGCTAGTTCTGTAGAGTCACTCCCAAAACATGGTTTTCATAACAGAATGGGTATGAAGTCACAATGAAACATGCTGGGAGAGATTAAGTTGTAAAACTTAACTAACAAATCACATTTCACTAACACCTTTGGGATAAGCGGACTCGCACATGCAATAAAGATGGATGGTAATATTGCATTTGAGTTGAATAGAGTAAGGCACAAACATCTCAAAGCCAATATCAACGTTGCAACTATTTGAACCTTGTTTGCCTTCTTGTCCAAAAAGTGCTCATGAGTAAACAAGTGTTTCTGGGCGTCCTGACTCACACTTTGATTCTTGTCCAAGGTTAGCATCAGACGTTTTCCTCTCCCCATTTCCTCCTTCACTTACGCTCCACACAGTGTCTCTTGATCTCATTTAATTTCTGCAGTAAAGGAAGTATTACATAGGCAACAACTGCTCAGGTCTGGATCGGGAATTTAGGATCAGCATTTGTATGTAAAGAATGTGCGTCTGGAATTTACAAATTAATCTTTATCAGGCTCTCAGGAGACAGACTTATTCAATCAGCTTGAGAATCTGCTGAAGTCATGCAGACACCGGCTTCAAAAGAATCATTCTGTCAACATGAGTTGATTCTGTTCACAGTGGTCGTCACCTGAAAGAACCCTGACTGCAGAGAATCCTGACCTTTTTTGGCTCAGAACCTCAATATTAGGTCTTAACATTTTAAAATACCAAACTTTGCTGGTTGCAGCTTCTCAAAGGTAATGATTTGGGGCTTTTCTTTGTCATACATGGTTGGACAAAGCAAAACAAGATGCTTGAATCCATCACTGTGAGCTCTGCAAAATTATATAGTGTGATTTTCACTGTTTTTAGACAATTTATGGGCAAGTCATCAAGGAAATAATTGGATTAATTGATAACCTGACCTCAGCTACAGTATTAAAATAAAGGTATTTGTTTGATGTTGGACATTTTTTTAATGACAGAGGGGAATTTGATTTAAAATCTAAAACTTTAAAGTCTACAATCACTTCTAAATCTCTTCCTATAGCACCTAGGTTGACTCTTATGTACATTTGAATTCAACAACTCGTAACAAGATGAATGTACTTTCACGCCACACTGCAGAGTAGTTAAGAATGCCATTAAGACACGAGGTGGTGTTTTTGAGGTTGTTGCTTTGAAAATGTCACTGGCCAACCAGGCAATGTGAATATAATTTACTGAAGTAATATAATTAAGGGTAACCTTACAAACGTGATTGAAATTTCAATTATTTAATGATCCAATGATTCAGCCTGGAGGTTATTGGCTTTTGTGGTGCAGTCAAGACTTGTAGTATGTTTTCTTTCATGCCCATTGTGTTTTCTTACGTTATACATTATCTCTAAATGTGTTTGTGAAACAAAGTCAGATGTTAAAGGGAATTCTGTTGACCACAGTCTGGCGTCTACAACCACGATTATTCTGCAGAAGAGAACCAGACTTCTTATAATGAACAGATGTCTAATTCTAGACCTCCTGTGTGTCCTTCTAGGCCAAACCACTTCCTCACAGTAGTATAACAGGGCCTCTCACGTTTGTACTTACAGGTGACATCCATCCAACAATTGTCTCAGAATAATCACCAGGTGTAATGGTCACTGAGGTCCAGAAGCCTCTCAGTTAACTATTTTAAGTGGCAGTCGGCATTATTTCCTGTCAGTCACAGACCTGAAAATAAGTTTGTAAGTGGAGTGGAGAGTGTCAGAGTCTGAATGCTCGAGATTCTTGGAAGAGCAGATCCTCACACAGTAGCTTATGTTGGACTCAGAACACACTGGGGAGACTTTGTTTTGCTTAATCACTGGGGAGGTTTGCTGGGGAGGCTGAGACATTTGAGTGGAGATTGTGCAAAAATTTAGAGAGCATCTGCGCCCTTTTTTTGAGGGTCAGCGCTCATTATTATTTATTCTCCTTGCTCAATTAGACTGGAGAGTCTGTAAGCTCTCAAACCCAGCGGGGAGATTGGAGAACACATGGGTGGAAGTGCAGATACACACATTCATGCATGAGTGTGCAGATGCTCAAACAAACCTCTGCCTGAGGTGTACACATGCAGGGCTGTGCACACCAGCAGGGGAATCCGATGCAGGTGGGACACATCAACAGGCAATAACTCAACACATGCATCCTCCTGCCCACACACATCTCTTCCACCTTGATCCAGGCTGATCTCATAGTGACTCTTGCTTAACCTCTATGGGTAATCTCTGCACATGTTTTTATTTCCTGAGGTGTTCTTTGGAGGAAGGGGCCAGTGTGCGATCCTACAGTAGAATAAGTGTTGATTTTATTGCCTGTGACCCAGCATGACCCCAGCAGAAACCATTGCCAGGTGGGTTGTTCTGCCATGCAGACTGTGGTGTGCTGATAGATATCTCTGTCTTTAAGTGTTTCAGGATGGCTCATATGGAGGCATTAGCTGCTGTCAGTCATTCACTGTCATGTGCAGTGCTGAGAGAAACAATACATACAGAAACACTTATTTTTAATGGAGTCTGGTGCTGAGTGATTTTGTTGTTGAAACAGTGTCATGATGAATTCTATGTGATCGTTTACTCAGTAGACAGTGAGCTAGACATCCTGTCAGTCAGTCAGTGAAATTACATGGGTATTAGATTGTTTACTCTGACATTTGAAATCCATGAACTAAAAGACATTTTTAAAAAGTAATAATACAAAAGACCATTCAAAATCCTTGATCCTGCAATTTTTTGTTTCATTTGCCTGGATGTTTTGAACTGAGCTGTTTCCGTCATTACCAGTTACATCAGTTACATTTTAGTAGCATAGCGATTTAAAGCCACTAAGAAAAACAAACTATAAACTATAACAAAACTATAAAAGTGGCTATTTTGACTGTGAAAACTGGTTATTTTTGTTCTGTCTAGCATAAATTCTACTTCAACTTCAAAACAACATTCTTTCCTAGTCTCACTGATAAAAATGCGACATGTTAAGTCTACAGTGGAGAGTGTAGCTCATGTTGTCATTCAGTGAACTCTATAAAACCCTTAAGTATATAATCTATAAGACATTGTACTGTACCATTTCATTGCAGTGCATTTGGGCAGTCAGCATTCTCTGTGAAAGCCGCAACTCGGTGGGATATCATCACTACTTTTACAACCAAATTAAAAAGTCTGCTAGAAGTGTGTCAACTCTGTAACCACTAACTATATTTTATCTCATGGTCCTTTCATAAATGGAGATAGTCTTGCTTTTAATTTCACAAACATATATTTGTCATCTCTTGTTGGCATTGTCAGTGTGTGTGATGTGCTATTGTGTGCAGCTTTGTTATTATGCGTCTGTGCATTTGTTGCTTTGTAATGTCATGTGTTTAAATTGTGTCTTCTTGAAGGAACTGCAAATGAAACGAGCTTTAAGCTAACTCTGGTGCCGTACATCATCACATGTTCAACACTGTACATGGTCCCTTAGAAATAACATAAATCTAAAAATGCATTTTTTTGTTTACAGACAATTAAATTGACACACACACACGCCCAAAGACACTGAGGATCTCAGTGTGTGGCCACGCAGGAATTGCTCGGACAGGAAATAGAATATAAATGATGTTATCAACAGACAAACAAATAGTGCAAAACTGTAAACAGACTGCCCACATCTGGGCACACTCTCTCCCGTATCCCTTGTCTGCTCTTTCTACAGCAACACACCGTGGAGAATTCAGACTTATTTTCTGTGGCTTACAAGAGCTTAGGCCCAATCAGGGAGACTCAGACTTTTACTCTTTCTTTAATTTGGCATGGAATAAAAACCAAATGGACAGACTTCAGCTCAACTGGAGTCAATTGGTTTCCATGAGCCTGTACATTGCTAGCAGTGCAGTATCTCCAACAGTAGAGGCATATGGGGTTTCCCTTGTAACAAAGAAGAATGGAGGGAATGGAGAAGTAAAGTGGAAGCAGCTTTTCATAATGAAGGATGGAAATCCTAGCTGGAACCATATTTAAAGCCTCAAGGGGAAAACACATGGAGCATATTATTGCCAGGTCTGAATTTAAGATTGTAGGAGATTAGCATGGTTAAGAGGTCCACCTCTTGGATTTATTATATGTTTTTCTTCCAGGTAAGACCGTGCTGTCCTCTTATTCTGAATCGTCTAATCTTTGTATCTTTTACATGAAATTCAGCATGGGCTTGACCAATAACTCGGAATCCAACTCCTCACCGGTTCACTCATGTTGTACAAAACCATGACCTAGATAACACAGTTGAGCAGCATTACCTCACCCTATTATCAACACTTTCCCTACAACACACAGAGTCTCTTTTATGAAATCAGGCAGTATTGTCACTCCTCACCTCTAAAACCACTCGTAGGGCCTGGTGAGGCTTTTGATAATATCTCTTCTACATCCACATCTCCACATTGTTTAAGGGGAACAGAGAATTGAAGGAAAGAATGAAAGTTCATAGCTAAGTTTTCCACAGAAGAGATCCAGTGTGCTCTGGGAGTGTGAAGCAATGAGACTTTTAATTGTCTTTTATTAGTTTGCAGGGATTGAAAACTGAGTGATTGTTAAATATTACCAGCATTTGTCTTTGGAGGATAAACTTATGAAACACATTACGACATAAATTCTTTGGTAAGCATGAATACTAAAGAGGTAGAGAGTGTTGTCCGCTAATCCCAAGATCAGTGGTACGATTCCCAGCACCTCCAAATTTCTCCAAAAGGCTGTGTTATCAGTGTTTGAATGTGTGTGGGAATGGGTGAATGTGGCTTGTAATGTAAAAGTGCTCTGAAAGTTTAGAAGATTAGAAAGGCATAATACAAATGCAGTCTATTTAAAAATTACCATTTATAGACCAAACACTTCTGTGTTCATCACTGCCGGGGGCTACGTTGGTGGGGTGTTTTTCTTCTGGTACTTGTGAGACCAAGGATGTATTAAGGAGAACTGGTTAGCATGAAAAGATGGCCCCCATTCACTCCTATTAAAGTTGCTCAGTGTTGCATAAAGCCAAAAAAGCTTACTCGTGCTTCTGTGTCTTGGGCATATAAAGCATGTGCACCAGAGCCCTTCTTCAGTGTGTCGGCCCAGCTGGGTGATTTCCAGTTGGCTCTTTGCTCGCTTGAATGGGGATAAAATAATTAAATCATGCTGCTCTTTTAGACTTTCCATATTTTGTTGGACTAAATAGCTCAAATTCAGCCACTCCTTTTCCAATAATTGTGTTTGGGGAAAAATGCTTCTTGGGGCATCTGGTGATGAACCTGGATGTTGTAATTACACAGTTTGGCTACTATGTTTTATTGGGTTCACAGCCCAAGGCTATTACTGGGGGCCTGGGTGAGAAATATGATGAAATATGATCTAGGAAGTTTGAGAAACAGATCTGTGCATCTGAAGTTACCACAGCATGAACTATGTTATGCTTCATTATGACAGCTGTGAAGTAAAAGATAGATATCCTCCCATTCAAGTAATCCATCAGGAATCTGTGCTTGCATGTATGTAATGGGCCAACGCAGCCCATTGTTGTATCCAAATGAATGAGAGAGCTGAAGTTTTGCATGCAGAGCTATTGTTTGCCTGAACGCAATCTTAGTCATTGTTCTTTAGCCTCAAAAGGTGTCGCTGTGTGCCTCTGCACATGGCTGGGAGCCAATCAAATCTAAGGAAAACAGTGTCACTGTATCAAACAGTCTCTTGACTGGTTGCCTGTTACACTGCTGTGCCCAATAGTAGCATTTTAACTTGTCATCAGCCTAATGGTAAACAACCCACAATAAAATCAAATCACAAAAACACAGTAACTTTTATATTCAAATTTAAATAAATTCATGTTTTTTTAATGCTTAGAAGTCAAATTGGGTTCACACAGTAAAAACACACTCACTAGTAACCTGGCCAGTGTTGTTTACTAGTGGTTAATGGTTGGAAATTGAAAGGATTTTCCTGCTACATGGAGCCAAGATCTCTGAATTGACCCAGCAGGTGGGCCGTAGTTGCTGAACTCCATGGTTCCTCCGTCATTGCTTGAGAATGTGAGGCATGCTGGTTTCTGGGACGTCTCACTACTGGGTCACCAGCCTGACACCCACACGACCCCTGACCTCATTTCTGTCCAGCCACTCACAACCAGTCACATCAAAGGAAAAGAGTCCCTGCCTGTGTAGAGGGTTTAGTTGAAGACAGGAATAGGTAGACAGGGGCAGACTTGCTTGCAGATACACACGCGTAATTATATTTTACACAACACTTGTTAATCCACAAGTGTGACTAAATAACATTTCTCCTAAAAGCAGAATGGGAGCACGGGCTGATGGTTTAGATTTTACTGTGGTTGAGAACATCTGCACATAAATCCACTGTTGAGGCACACACACTTGAATCCCAAAACCTTCAGATCTAATAGGATCTCAGAAATGTCTGGTTATCAATATCATGTGATATTTAAGTGTGTGTGTGTGTGTGTGTGTGTGTGTGTGTGTGTGTGTGTGTGTGTGTGTGTGTGTGTGTGTGTGTGTGTGTGTGTGTGTGTGTGTGTGTGTGTGTGTGTGTGTGTGTGTGTGTGTGTGTGTGTGTGTGTGTGTTTGTTTGGCCAGTTTGGCCTGAATTCCAGTGAGCATGCTGTGTGTCAAGAATGCTAGATTTGTGCAATGTGACAGCAGCAACAGGAACAATTTGTGTTTATAAAAAGGAGTACAAATCCTTTTTAGAGGCCCCTGAAGAGGCTGAAAACAGGGCTGCATTAATTAATTCAACTCAGAAAAGGAACACGCCGATTGGATGTCATTTGGTGGACATAATTGCTGTTTGTCTAAGACTACAGCCATACTATGTTTACATTTTTTTTTTAATGAAAACGATCTCTGTCCACACTTTGTCAATGGTTGCTTAGTTGAAGAAAATACTATGGAGGAAGAACAGCAGTGGCAAAAAGTAAGACTAGAGATTTCTTTGCCAAGAGAGGAGGAGACACAGTAGCCCCCCTCCACCCTTCTCCCTGTGTGACATGTCATATGTGTGATTGTAGTTTGATAGTCACGGAGTAACTGCTCTGCTTCATATAGCACAGGGGTTTCATGTGGCTGATATTTTACATCTTTATGGGACAAGCGCATTGCCCTTACTAATGTCTGTGCCCACATGATGTGGAAGGGATCATTTATGAAGTGACCAGTGTTTGTATCTCTCCAGACTACAACGCAGTTTTCTAATGAAAACAGGATCAGCACTCCAGATAGTTTTTTACTGGTTTTGACGAAGCCTTGGAGATCTTAGTTGGAGGAACAGCGGCTCTCTGTGGGACATGGAGGAGATGCAGACTGGGGAAGCGTGATGGTGTGCTAGTGAAGCTCCCACTGCAGAGACTCTGCTCAATTCACCTGACAAATCTCTGCTCCTTTCCCAACAAAATCGATCAGCTGCTTCTCCTCAATGGGATGAACAAGGACTTGGAATGTTCTACTGCCATTTGTTATACTGAATCTGGATCAGTGAATCCATCTGTGATAGTAGATTACATCTGCTTGGCTTCCATCTGCACTGAGCGGATCATGTATAAAGGAATTTGCTTCTACGTAAAGAAGGTTGGTGAACAGATGTCACAGTGTGAAGTAAATACTGCAGGCTGAACTTGGAAACATCGTTATTAAACAGCAAGCCATTTTAGTTATCATGGGAGTTTTCCTCCTTCATCCCATGTTTATATCCGGTGTGAACAATGACCCTGGCCGACCAGATAACGGTCTTGGAACAAAAACATACACATTCACTTTTCATAATCCTAGTGGACTCTAACAGAGCAAAATGAAACCATGACTTATCAAGATAAACACAGTTTTTTAATTGTCCTGCCAGGGATATCAACACACCAGACCACTGCTACACAATTCTCAAAAAAGTATATCAATCTGTCCCCAGGCAGCTTTAGGGCACTCTGATCACTGCATGGTTCATTTTTTGCCAACCTACAGGCAGAAACTCAAATCTGCCTGTGGTTTAAACAGTGAAGAAATGGACCAGCGGGGAAAGCAGGACCTGCTAGACTGTTTTGACTGCTTCAATTGAATTGTTTTTGAAGATGCAACTGGCAACGTGAACGAACTGACTGGAACTGTGACATCTTACTATTGCCACAGTTTCCTGCATTTGGTTATCAGCTCCTCTGAAAACGTGTGCCAACCATGAACCTCTGCATATACAACAATAACAAGCCATGGTTCAAAACCAGACCAATATAACTTTGTCAGGTCAAGGATGGTGCCTGCAGAAGTGCGGACTGAGCTCTGTACATGCATGCCAGAAACTCACCGACAAAGGAGATCAGAGTGGCTAAAGTGTTAGTACACTTCAGCTCAGCGTTAAACATCATCATTCCAGAAACCCTCTCCTCCAATTCTCCCAGTTCACTGAATCCCTCACCATCTGTCATTGGATTACCAGTGTCCTGACAGGGAGGAAACAGCAGGTGAGCCTAGGTAAGCCACTTATGGTACATGAAGAGTTACTACTTCCGCTGATCCTCCCCAGGGATGTGGAGCACCAGTGGAGTTTAACAGCTGTGGAGGACCCAGCAATAAAACTCCAAGTTTGCAGATGACACTATGGTCATCAGACTCATCCAAGATGGCGCCAGGTCTGCATATACAGTAAGGGGGAGGTTGAATGACTGGCGCTCTGGTGTAGTCGGAACAACTTAGAGGTTAACACGGTCAAGACTGCTCCCCCCTCACAATATCTAACAGCTCTTTGTCAACCTTCAAGTTTCTGGGAACAACCATTTCCCAAGACCTAAGGTGAGCAAGCAACGTTAGCTCCATCCTCAGAAAGGCCCAGCAAAGGATGTAGTTTCTGCAGCAACTGATGAAGCATGGTATGCCACAGGATCTATTGAGCCAGTTTACACCATAGTCATTGAATCCATCCTGTGCACATCCATCACGGTCTGGTTCAGAGTAGCTACAGAACAGGATAGGAGCAGACTGCATCAAAAAGTAAGGACAGTAGGAAAAATTGGTGCTCCCCTGCCCATCTTCCAGGACTTGTACTCTTCAAAAACCAGGAAACGTGCAGGGAAAATAATTTCAGATTAACACATACATCACAATTTCATTCCCATATATGATGCACATTATTGTTGTTTGCACTACCAAACCTGTGGTAACGCTCTCTGAAATCACTGCAGTAGCATTTAAGCTCTCATGAAGCTTTTGTTGCAAAAGTTATTCTGAATGGAAGCCTCCAACATTCATAGTTCATTCAACTTTCTAATAATGTTTTTTGTTAACCTACAAATTCTGTGCAGTTGTCAAATTGAGTTCACACTTGTACCACATTTTTAAGCTAATTTGACTTTTCTTTCTACATCGAGTAAACAGTGTCATTAATTAGTCTCTCTTCAGTAAATAACTCACCTTGTGTGTGCTTTAGTTCACATAGAAGAGTTATGGCCATTCACTCACACACCAGCCGACAGACGTGGCCTCTCACACGTGCAAACAAATTCACAAGTTTAGATTTTCTCATACATGTGTCCACACACACTCCGACTATCAGTGAGTGTGTATAAAAAGCCAGATGAAATTCAGCAGTGTGTCGACCCCCTGACCAAGTGGCGTGGCTGGGTTTTTTGAAATGGCACACCAGAGGGAAGTAGTGGCGGGCTGAGAAAAGTCTTGTCATCTTTTTTCCCAACACTTCCTCAAGATTTATATGCATTCTGTATCATCTCATTATGTGTAGAGTGTTTTGACTGGTGAAATGCACTTACAATAAATCTGAGTTATTGTTGCTGTCACATGCACTCCAGCTGTGCCAAGATCTCCTAGTGGGTGATTGTAAAAGTGTGTGTGTCTATGCACACATCCATGCATATCTCTTTACAGTTGAAGCCTAAATCACTTCTCAGTTGTTAGTTTGAGTTCCAACTATGCAAAGAAATCAAACCACTATAATAGTTTTGGCATGTCAGTGCAATTTACACCTAAGGCTTTGCTCTTTGATTATATCAAGGTTTTCCATTTTAACATTCTTAAACGGCCTTACTGCAATTATTACATAGTGATTTATATACCATCAAAATAGAGACTGTATATGTCCACTTACTTGACACAGCTGTTTGTGAATGTTGCCCTCCAAGAAATGATTAGCCAATAGTCTAAGGGGTGCATGATCTTCATAAAGATATGTTAAACCTAAAAAGTAATGAAAAATAAGCAAAGTGTCCTTTACTGTGCTGTTAGAGACTAGAAACACTAAATCAAAAGAAATATCAAGTTAATTCCTTGACAATACAGCCCATGTAATGAATCTTACCTTTTCTAGATGCACAAGATGTTCTGATCAACAGGAATCCACTTTTTGCCTCCCGCTGAGTGCTTGCACCATTCTGTGTCTTTGCCTTTGCCTTCTCTTTTGGGCAATTTTGTAGCATGCACTAAGCTCCTCTGCACCTTCCCATCCATAAAGTTTGACTGTTGAACCCCATAGGGAGCATTTTCTGTATCCAGTTGCATACTCCCTAGCAGGGGTCTCTGCAGGGGAACTGAACTATGAAACTCCAGGGGAGGTAGTGAAAGGGAAACAAAAAAGGAACTTACTGTAAACTCTTCATCGTACATACTCAATGGGCAGACTTACTAAAATTTAATCCAGACCAGTAACAAAATGTCAACACATCCTGACCACTTTTTCGTGACACATCGGTATCACATCACCTCACCTGTCATCATTCAGCTACCTTCCTGTCGCTGCAGTTAGCAAGGTTGTTGTCGGCTGTGGGAGTTTTGGTTGATAGTAAGTAAATTAAAATGCACCCTTACTGGACCTTTGATGTAGTGGAAAAGTGGACTTTTAAGACTTGTATTTGAGTACCTCTGCTCTAAACCATACTACCTGTTCAGTGCCTCTTGATGCATGGGGAGAGAATGTTTATTTCATGAATCAGGGAGCTGTTACACACCATTTTATTATTAAAAACACTTGAGCTGGCTCTCTAAAATGTTGGAAAGCTGAACAGGCTTCATATAATGGACTACTGGTCTCTGGTTGTCATTTTAGCCCTCATGCTATGCTTTGGATCTGGGTAGCTTAGTCTGAGCTTTCATACCACCAGCAGCTTTAGAAAGGAGGCACATTCTTCTCTCCTTTAGGTAATCCCTAAATCACACAAGCTTTACTGTTTTTTGCTTACTTTCCTGGCCATTTCTTGACCTTCTCCCTATGAATGTGTTAAGTATTCTTGGGGAGGTTTTCTTTTCCAGGGCTCAGGGGAGTGGCATATTGATTGATGGGCTGATTTTGTGATGAAACATTAGGACTGCTCTGTCATTGTTTGATTTAGCCCCCAGAAAAAGAAAAAGGTGGATACATTACCTCATCAGAGAGTGGGGCTGAACTATGTTTGATGTTTGACCTCAGAAATATTCCTTCAGGGCACATAAACCTTTCTCAAATGGGGGGGGGGGGGGGGATCTTCTGACACTCAGAGGTTAAAGAGATGTCGTTTCTGTCAAGACAGATGACACACTTATCATCAGTGTGCTGAGTAACATTTTTTAGAACCATGAGAAGTAGCTCTTAAATGCACAGTTCTATGCAAAGAGATAAGTTCAAAGGACACATTTGAGTTTTGTCAATGGTTTCAAAATGTATAAATCCCCTATTACAGTGTGACAAATCAATGATCTTTGCATTTTGCCCTAAGATACATGCATCATCTCTGATCTCATCATCCCTCAAGTGAAGTTGACTGTTGTAGGCGTTGTGTAATGCCTTTTGTCTTAAAAGACATTGCTACAACACTAGATTGATTTCAACATGAACAAATATTTTTTATTTCTCTGGGGTATGTAGGGGCTGGACTGGGTGAGAACTGTGTGGCTGTATGAATGCTGACATTGTCTGCTGGGGCACACACACACACACACACACACACACACACACACACACACACACACACGCACACACACGCATACCTACACACTGTTCCCCATAGTGTTCTCCTTTGTGCTTCTTGTGTAGACCTTGTTTGTCTGCTTTAGATTTAATACTTAAACACCACATCATGCTCACCTTTTGTTTTTGTCCAGACAGATTTCTTTTACAGGCCCAGTGGAAAAGCTGTGCACACCCACACTCATGTGAGAGTATGACCTTTGACCCCTGCCTCTAAGTGGTGTGCCCTTAAATGTTTCCTTAAAATGTGCTTCTCCTCGTAATGTTCCTCTCGGATGGGAAATTCCCATGTCTCTGGATTCTTATGGGGAAACTGAGTTAAAGGTCCACAAAATCTTTGCAATGGTTTGGTTTCATGTTATCTCCTCTGAGATCTGAACTTCTTTCTCAGCACTGTTAAAGGAATACTTTAAATTTTTTTGGAAATACATTTGTTCACTTTCTTGATGAGAGTTAGATGAGAAGACTTATACCATCATGGCTGTACTGTTAAGATGTAGCTACACCCAGCAGCAGTCAGTTAGCTTAGCTTAGCTTAGCTTAGCTTAGCTTAGCAACAAGCGTACCAGCACTTATAAAGCCACAGTCTTTTCTATTTAAACATATGGATTAAACATACAAGGTAAAACTGTTCATTAGGGAGCTTTACAGGTGGTTGTCGGTGGATTTTGTTACCTTTAGACAGAGCCAGGCTAACTGTTTCCCTGTTTCAAGTTTTTATGCTAAGATAAGCTAACGACATTTAACGTACAGACATAAGACTACTGGTACCAATCTTCTCATCACTCATTACACAACTCTTAGCAAAAAATAGAATAAAGGTATTTCCCAAAAATGTCAAACTGTTCTGTAAAGTCATTGCAACATGTCAAGGTTGCTGAGGATAGCCTGGCTGTTTGTATCTGTGGTAGGCTTATTCAGTGTATAGGCTCCAGTTCCCCTCTTTAAACACCTTTGATACACACACTACGTCTTCGACCTCAACCAAAGGCAAAGTGGAAGAAACAGAACACAACTGTTAGCCACATTTCAGATTTCTGGGACCAGTCAGAGTGTGTTTTTCCAGCCTAGAAAAAGACACCTTTATGTGAATGGAAAGTGGTGTGAGATCAGAGGATAGTAGTGTAAAAATAAGACATTGGCTAACCAGTCCTGTTTTTAGAAGTTCCTGAGAGAGAAAGAGCGTGTGTGTTGCTGTATTTTGGGCTGGAGAAAACGTGAGAGAGGTGTTGGGAGGAGGGCATGGACGTGGCACAGGAGTGGGAAGACATTAAACGGTGATTTTCCACCCCGTCTGCAGTACTTTAAATGTACACACCTTGTGTTTTTGAGGTTTCCACACAAAGCTGGCCTTGTGGGTCCTAAAACTGCCCAGGAAGCAAGATCAGACATGGGAACGAGTGTGAAGGTTCACTAAGGATACAGTAGCTGATGTGGTGTCGGGTGGCTTCAGGATAGTTTAAAAGGAAAAGGTTGTGTAGTCTCTCAGTGTGAACTCCCACAAAGCTCAACTGGGTTGTCACCAGAGATGGGAAGGATAATGGTTGCAGCCATTTCCCCCTACGGCCAAATGATGTCAGCCATAGGGCAGACATGGTCACAGATGTATAAACAACCCCCTCAGTTCAAATTGCTTGATCCAGATGAACTCATAATGGATATGAACTGTGTTTTGATAACTTACTGATTCTGGATCATGAGCGCCTTTTCCACATTCTCTGTTCCCAGTGAGTTCAGGCCACTGTGATCAAGTTCATTCATTTCCCCCCCTAATCAAAGCCAGCAGCTGCAAAGTGTACAGCCTGGGCACGCAAGGCTTACTACCGTGTACAGTGGCATTATTATTCTACCACTGTTTTCTTTCCGATCTACTGTACAGACTCTAGACCCTGCCTGTTGGGGTGCAATAGAAAAACCGATGGATGGAGGCCAGTAAAGGAAAGAGCAAGGGTCGGCCCTCCTCGGCCTGTCATGCCTCCTGTGTCTTCCCGGGGTAATGAAAGAGGCTTTTTAGCAGTGACAGCGGAGAGGTTTTTTCAGGCATTCCTTTGACATGATCTTATAGGAGGAATATGCTCTGGCTCAGGGTGCGGTGAGGACATGCAAAAAGAGATCACTGTGCAGAGCTGTCATCAGGAACGGACAGATGAGAGAAAGAAGGGTGGTGTGATGGAGAGAGCAAGGACAGGAGGGGTGGGAGGACATCAAGGTAGACAAATTTTACCGATGACATCACCAAGCAGAAAAGCTCCCCACATGCACGCACTTCTGACATTTTTTTTTCTTTTTCTGCAGCATGTGCTTAACGTGTTAGCCATGTTGCGTATAATGTACACCTTGACTGGCTAGCTGGTTTCCTGACAAGCATGGTAGAAGTCTTAAGATCTTGTGTTAAAGTGTTATTTTATTTAGTAGTAGAGCATAAACAAACCCTCGTCTGGTTCAGTTAGCTGGTCAGAAGAGATTATTAAGCAATTTATTCAAAACTTCAGTTTACAGTAAGGACATTATGTGGTCTGTGTGTACAGTAAGCATGTGCTGAAGCAGTTTTTTGTCAATCAAAGCTACCAAGTCAATGAAATGAAAGTTTTAAGGGCACGTGATGGAAAGGTAAATTTGTAGAGGGTGTAATGTTTTCATGTCCAATTAGCGTCACAGTATACGTCATGAGCACCCTTTGCTGCTGTATATTTTAGTGAGTGTGTGGACACATGCAGGTATTTGTGTGTAAATGTGTCCTATAAAATATTTCATCGTCATCTTGACAAATCCTACTCCCTCTGGTTGGATAGGAGTCAACATGTCTTACAGTAGGGGAATGTTCTTGTGTCAGAAAGAGACACAAGTTATTTTCCATACTTCCAGGAATTTTTGAAGTTCTTCGAATCATCAATCAAAGCACTGGCTGTCTGCTTTTGAAACAATCCAGAGTGGAAGGAAGTGGGGCGCTCGCCTCATGGGGAGGTAATCAGCCATTTAGACAAACTTTCCTTTAGTAAAGTCTTCATGCCAAGCATGAGTGCTGATAGCTTTCCACAACATAGCTGCTACAGCCATCAATGGCAATAAAAATCTCTTTTTAATAGAGTCAGTGGGTGTATGCAGCTTTTTCTCACCAGGCAAATGTTAATGACTTACAAGTATTGTGAAATAGCCTCAATCTTCTTTCCAACCAAATGCTTATATCCAAGTGGCAATCTCTTGTTTTCGCAAGCTTGGGACTCATTAATTAAATGGACCCACAGTGTAAACCATAAAGACCCCATTGTTGATGTAATTAAATAGAAAGACTCCAGTGCATATAATGCTGGGCTGCATACCTTTTTCAATCAATACTTTACCAATTGCTGCATCAATAACAAAACAATACTTTGATAATGCCTTACTTAAATAAAAACATGTTTTTACTGAACAAAAGACTAACTTCTCAAATGTGAAATGTCTAAAAGGTTATACAGAAACTTTACCCAAGTTAAAGTTGTTAATTCAGGAGTCAAAGAATAAGTAGACCAGAAATCTGACATGGTATCATGTCTAGTCAGAAGTTAGGGAACTTCAGGAAATCAACATTTCTGTCAGTTCAGTGTTGAGATTTAAGACCCAGCCATACCAATAAACCTAGTTCAACAAAGCAATAATCCCATATACTTCACTTACTGACGATGTACAGGATGTAGGGAATCTCTCACCCTGATACAGCTGATAAACTTAAACATGGGCTTTCATCTCTTTCTTCTCTTATCATAAAGTTCACCTCATGTTGTGTCTAAACGGCTATAATGTCTGGTCTTCTTCAGACACCTCTGCACTCATGATTTCTTGCAGAACCAAAGACAGATGTTATGTGGTTTACTTACTTATTTGAAGGATAAATACCCAGTGAAGAATACCATCCACCTCATAACACAAATATTGGTTCAGTGCCAATAAACTTGCTGGTCAAAAAATTACTACTGTGTTTAAAAAGGAGTAAATATTCTTCCCATTATAACACTCTCTAAATGCTTCAGGTACAAACAGAGGTGGTGCTCCTCAGTCAGATGGTGTTTGTTTAGATGTTCAGCAAAGATGTCTTGCGTTGTGTTTGTACTGTAAGTCCATCATTTCATGGCTTCTGTAGCATGCTAGTACTTGGCAGTAAAAACTGTGTCTACACTGCAGTACAAACAAATTATTTTCAACCACTTTTCCTTCCAGACATTTTACCAGCCCTGGTTTAGCTGAAAAGTTCTTTGTTTGCGTTGTCATAGATGTCATCTCTATCATCTGGTTGTTTATGCCTCATGATCTGTCAACATGTCCACCAGCGATGAATAGGTTTATATTAATGTGACAGTTCCTCTGCAGTTTATTCCTGGACAGCTGTATCACATTTACCTCCCAAAGCAGACACCACCTCTCTCTCTTTCACTGGCCTTAAAACCATTACTGGCTGTATAAGGACACTGTTATCATGCTTACAGATGTTTCTGATGGAATATGTTGCATGCAAGGTGGTGTGAGGCCATACTTTATTAGAGAGCCAGTGATGAATGACCTTTCCTGGAAGGTTCAATCAGGAATTAGCAGAATAAAAGGTCATTTGACTGCAGTTGTAAAGTTGTGTAAGGGATCAACTTGTTTTCAAACTGAAAATAGCTGGAATGGTGTGGGTGTATTATTACCAATGAAATATGATTTTAGGAACTCTGGAAAGTTGTGCAGGAATAGGGTTTGAAGAATTGTTCACAATCAGACAGGAACTTTTGTTGAGGCATCATGATGCTCGATGCTTGTGTCCAGTGTTAACTTGAACAGTGACCTCTGTCTGCTTTACTAGAAGTTGCTAACCTCTTGGGAATCACAGATCTTTGAAAGAGCTTGTCTTACAAGTATTCAGCACTGCGGTCGCCAGGTTTGACCACTCGCCACACACAACTGTTGCCAGCTCCTTGATCACTTTTATGAGTGGTAGGTTTTTCCTTTGACAAGCCATCTGTGTAACTGTCTAGTTTGTAGCATAGGCATACATGCTTCTTGTCACAACATCATCATCAGGTCTGTGGCGCCAGCCCAGGTCTATTTGCATACCTGTGAATCAAGTGGGGGACCCAGAGGAAAAAGTCATGCAAATGTGCGTTTGCCTTGGCACAACATGGTGCCCACATCAAGAGTACTCTCCTCAGAGAGGCAGGGCGGTCCGACAGCTCTTACACAGGTTGCTCTTCAGTGAGGAGGGCAAACTAAGGGCTCAGACTGAGAAGTAGTCATTAATCTCTACAGGTGCCACTTTGAAATTAACGTTAGAGGAAAAATGTACTCATGTGGTACAAGTTGTACACTTCTGAATTTGTTTGCTTGTAATAGCAGCATTCTAGTTATGCTGTTTTTTATGTCAAATTTAACAATATAATTCAGATTAAATGAAAAGGTATAGTTCAACATTTTGAATCACGTCCTTTCTTGATGATTTTTACATCAAAATGATACAGGACCATTATTTGCTATTCTTGTTTGAAAGTTTGGAAAACTTGCTCAATTTGGCAAAAAACAAACATTTTAGTCTGGTTCTTTTTTCCATAAATTAATCAATTTGTATTCCACAAAATGTAGTATAATATATAGTATAATTGAATATATTTATTTAATCCATAACATACACCCAGGGGAGGAAGTAGCACAATAGCTACTGATACCAGACAACAATATTAGAGAATTTTCATAGAAAATTACTTTTATAGTATCCATTTCCCCCTCTGTAGCAGAAATAGGAGAGACAAATTATTTTGATTTACGCTTTTACTAGGCTGTATTGTTTTCCATTACACTATTAACTGAGCAAGCCATCTCAGTTTAAATCCATGATTGATTTCCACTCTGTCATCCAGGCTAGAGGGGGTATTGTAGCCTTTCAGTCTGCTCAGTTTGATATATGAGCATATGTTTTAAATTCAAAATCTGCGTGGACACTTTTGTGTTTTTGACGGTTTGATATAGACCCCCAAAAATCCCCCATGTTGAAATATCTGCCTCCATAAAGTAGTAGTGACCTTTTTGTATGTGTGAGCTCAGGTGCTATTTAATATGACTGTAAATCCATTATCACCCAAGTGTTAGTCATACAATAAAATACAAAGTCGATCTATTTCCCTTTGACTCAACTGTTCAAGTGGATAACTGGTTTTGGCTCCATGTTTTTGGTGCTTTTAAATAAAGGTTCGCTCTTAAAGTGTTCTTTTGGCACCTTGGCAATACCTGTACAATAGAAAAAAAACAGTAATGTGTTGGGTCATTTTCTCACAAATTAACTGAAAGAGGAAAAGTACAGTGAGTCTCCCAGGTTCAAGGCTTCCCCAGGTTTTGGGATGTTTTGCCTCGGGACAATAGATCTGGCACTGACTGATCACAGCTGTGTTTGTGCTGTGTTGGCGTACTGGAGTAGTTCCCTCCTTCCTCCAGCTGACCCTGTGGCCTGAGCTAGGTTGTTCCCAAGGGGCTGAGGGCAGCTGTGGCCTAGAGGAGGAGGAGGAGGAGGAGGAGGTGGAGGCAGGTGAATACAGACCAACTTCTCCCTTCACTCCTCCCACCTCTGTACCCCTTGGCCTGTGTGCTGTTTTGTCTCTTGGAATCTGGACGAAACATATCAACAGATGATTATCAAGTCCAGCAAAGCCAAACTTACAATAGAGTCCCTAAGGCAGATGTTGTCCCTGAATTATCTCAGGGACACTTTTTCAGGAATGCAGCAACATAGGTTTAATCTTGAGCAGGGTTGTGTGCTCAAGGTTGCACCATCAGGCTTAGAAAGTCCATCCTCTGATTTTATCACGCAATCCAGCTTTTACTGTTGACTCAGGTGTTGCAGCAATTTTTTCAGTATTTCAGGATTCTCTTAATGTGCTCGCACTTGTTCTTACTAATGATTCTACATATAATCTTTCCTAGGAACTCATATTGGCAAATGAGCATGACTTTGTTATGTGTACTTGCCATGAGAATTACTGTTGGTGTTTCACAGTTTTATAGTCAATAGAAATCCATCTGAATAAGAAAAAATAGACCAAACCCCAAACAGCTACATTTAATATTTATCTGGAGCGATTTTGCCTTTAAGATTACAAACCTGTTAATTTCCCACATCTGTACTGTTAACTGTCATGCTGTCTGAACTTAATGCATCAGTCTCACCAGGAATGCTCTCATTAAATTCTCATTACCTGTCTGATGCATCCTTATTTGGCACATCAATTTCATATTTTTTATCTGTGCATTGATCTTGTTTAGTTTAAGACTTGAAGTTAAACAAGTCCTGGAGGACACAGGAATGCACAAGAAATAAAAGATCCTATTTACCTCCCCTGGTAGTTATAATCAGTCATACTGCGTCTCCCAGCAGCTCAAGCCAGGTGATCTGACCAGGAATTCACTCAACGCCACCTCACTCTTTGGCCTTTCAGGGGTAACCAAGCATATCCAGCCAGGCTTTTTTCCCCTGCCTCCTCTGCTACCGCATGAAAGCAGTGGGGGAATCATTTTTCAAAAAGAAGTGGGAGTGTGTGTGGGAAAAAGAGAGAGAAGTCCAGTTTGTGTTTTATGATGTATTGTGCAGACTCTCTGTAGCTTGTTTGCCTCCCCCATAGAAAACACAAAATGCTTTGTTTTTGTATCAACGTGGGTTCTTACATTCAGTAACGTGCAGAAAAGGTCAGTATTTCCCACAAAATGTGGAAATTCCTATGTTATATCTTGATGTTAACACACACTTTTGTTGTAATAAATGTCTTGCCTGGCAAACTTGTATCAGTGTGGAGTAGATAAACAGACGGGTGAGTGTGCTGAGAATCTCTCAGCCAGTTACGTTTTTGGCAAACAGGGCCAGACTGACCTTCTCAACTGTCAGGAGGGAGGCTGTGAAACGCTGGGATCTGCTTTAGGTTTGCACCTGTTGGGAATGTGAAGGGTTTAAACAAATGGAGTCAGATGTCTGTGTGATACTGAAACTGAGCTAATGTTGCTGCAAGAGGCAACAATTCTCAAACCTTGTCTCCTTTCACCTCTACCTTTCTGCATGTCACCCCCCCCCCCTTTCTCTCCCGTAATTTCCTGTCTCTTTACTCTCAAATAAAGGCGTCTATGCCAGAAAAAATCTTCTTTTAAAAAAAATAAAAATAAAAATAAGTAAGTAAGAGGATAACTGGAATAAGAAACAAGGTCAGATTGGCATGCAACAAAGGTCAAAGGGCAGCTAGTTTAAATCTTAACTCTTTTTTTCTCCACAGTGTCAAAACAAGCCGTGTTGATTTCAAAGTTTTGTGGCGGGAACTGTACTCAGTGGGAGTTATTTTGTAAGGTGGTTGCGTTCTCTTGACAGTATAAGTGGGAGTATCCTGCTCATGCTGAGGTTTGAGCATGATTACAATCTTAACTGATGAGGACCAGCCTAGGCAAGTTCAATCTGTTTGAGTAACTTTAAAATATTTTTAAGGGATAAAAGAGTATATGAAAGTTTCAGGAAAGCCTCTGCCTGTATCAGACATGTTCTCCTCTTGTCTGAATTGAGATTTGTTCTCTGCAGGGAACGCATATTATGTAATACCACAAAGAGGTAAATGTTGAAATTAAGAGGTCGTCTGAGGTCGAGATGCCTTTGATGTGAATGGCAGCAACTTACTCTGATGAGCCTCTAATTGCTTTGTACTACAGGCCTCATTATAGCAACTTTAGTGACAGAAAGAACGATGGAAAAGATATTGTGGCAGATTCAGTTAGATGAGGAATATTCTTTTAACTAAATATTGAACTGGAAATGCATTTTTAATGAACTGTTAACATCAGAAACTACAAGTGCATTCGCAGTGTTAAAATATAGTTAGTAAGACATCATTTACACAATCAATGTTTTAATGTCTTTGTCTTAGTTTTTACACCTTTCAGGACATCTTACCAGTTTTCAATGAAATAAATAGAGAATTCATTTTTCTCATGAGGTTAAAAGTAATCCTCCCTAAAATCTTGCAGTAACTGAAAAAGTATGTTTCTGTTTGGGTTCATTTACCAGTCAACCAGCTACCCAGAGTAAGATATGACAACTGATGTTGGCTTTCATGCTTCAATTCATGAAGTCATTCACACAGGACATGATCTGTACCGTGTCAAAGTCACTGACAAACACGTGATAACATTCACTTCCTTAACTGCAACTATCAACAGTAAACTCTGTGTGTTCTGTTTATGTTAGACATGTTTATAGGGAAGTAGATGAGATTCCTGTGATAATTATTTTATTCTCATACTCTCAACATTCCTTAAGCGCATATGCAGACCTCATCTGTCATATTAGCTTTAATAATGACAGCACTGTGTAATGACATGGATGTGGACAGAAACAGTCTGTTCCACTAAATACACTCAGTCATCTATGGTCTCATGAACCAAAGTCAGTCAAATTTGGAAAGGAGTCTGTTCTTCATTAGATTATCTGCTTGTCAGTTTTTCTTTATCTTCTAAAAGTAAAATGTCTCACAAATCAAAGTAACCTGTTTTGTTTTTTAACTTTTTGATCATGAAGGTGGGTCATTCGGTTTCTGCACAAGCAGTAACACATTTTAATGTTTATAAAAGATCCCAAAAGAAAAAAATCATCAGTGAATTTTCAGGGCTTTTGAGGGTTATTGAACCAGTTGTGCACAAAATGCTGTGTGTCTGTCCTGTTATGAGTTTCAATAACATCTCTTTCTATTTATTTTTGTGCTCCTTTCTTCTCTAGTTGAAGCAGCCTGACAAGGCAGCGGCAGCGGCTCACACATACTTTCAGGCCAATCCAGAACATGTAGAGATGGGTCAGAACCTGGAGCAGTACAAAGACCTGCAGGGGGTCAAAGAGGCCCACTTTGTGGACCGAGAAGCCCGTCCTCACCAGGTAAGATCTTTGAATATAAGTATACATTATGGTCCTTTTTAGTTGTTTGTTACTTCATTTTGGGTCCTTTCTGTCCTTTTCTCACTACTATGAGTTCATTTAGTCCTTAGCAAGATGCCTGACCAGCGATAGTAGTTTTTCTGCTTCACGTGTTTCTGAAAAGGAGAAAGTACAGCTGTTGTCACTGTATGAAGGGCCACTTGTGTTAATGGCCCTTGCAGATTAATGACTGCAAACTCATTTAGGCCTTTTAGTGCTGGTTGCAGTGAAGCTGCACTGAATGCTGAAGAGTTTTTGTGTGCCTTTGTGTGCTACCTGCTCAGGAGACTGAGGTCTTTTGGAGTGCAGGGGGCGCTCCTGAAGACCTTCTTTGACACTGTGGTGACATCAGCCATCTTTTATGGGGTGGTCAGCTGGAGCAGCAGCATTTCAATATTACTTGTAAATCTTGTAAATAATGTATATAATGTCACGACTATTTTACTACATATTTCTCACTATTATTGTTCTTATAGTTTGTTTGTTTTTTGGACTTATTATTTATTGTTCTTTATTCTTTTTCTTATTGCTGCTCTTATATTCTATTACTGTCCACTTGCTGCTGTGACAATGCAAATTTCCCCATTGTGGGACTAATAAAGGAATATCTTATCTTATCTTATCTCATCTTCTTCAATGACCCTTTTTGACCCTTGCTCACCTGCCCTCTCACTTCTTTCTTTATTGTCAAATCAAGCTGATGCTTTGAGCTTCTACATTCTGATTTCTAACTACGTTGACCTGTTATTGTACCTTAATTAAACTTTTAAACACTAATTTTAATGTATCTGTGTCCCCGCAGCTTCTCTTTCTACATAGCTCTGTGTGTGTAGATGCATACTTGGCATTAAAATTGTGTATATCTTAATTTGTTTTAAATGTACTTTAATGTACATTAATAATCATTTTTAGCAACTGCTCAGCCTCACTACCCATATCTTCCATCACTGTGTTTATTCCAAACAATGACCATTGCTCCTGCCGGAAACTTAATGTGCATCAGAGGACTTGTAATAGCCTTTATGAACTGGCTCCAGATTTACTTACAGTTATGGGTTTTTAAAAAAAATCTGTGATAGAGAACAAGACATTTACTTACATATAGTATATAAAAATGTCAGGGACATCTTAACGCCTTGCTGAGCACCAAAGGTCATAAATACTAACCACACCGTTCCTCTTCATTCTCTCATCTCCTCCATCACAGCATTCCTTCACGGCAGGTGTGAGGTTATATGATAAAGGAGACTACGAGGGAGCTATTTCTCTGTTCGAGGAGGCTCTGGAGGAGTACTATAAAGCAGATGTGGAGTGTCGGGCCCTGTGCCAAGGACCGCAGCGGTTTGAGGGCCATGATCACCTTCGCTACCATTACAGCCTCCATGAACTCATATCAGGTAAGGACTAAAGTCTCAGTAGGTTTGCATAAACAGGAAACACTAGTAAACACTTGATTATTCTGCCCTCAATAAACCAAAGTAACAACATGGGCCACAGATGTGGTGTGGTGTTTGGATGAGTTTTGTTGGTTTAATCAGCTATATTTATTCTCTACAATGTCAAATCATTAACAATTTAGCAGACAGTTTTGATTAGAACAAGCACTTTTTAATGTTCTTATTTAGATTGTTTACAACGACTATATTTGTTAAATGTTTATGTTCAGGAGATGTCGATATGGCAGCTGGTACTCATTTAAACACAGTGATAAAATGAACAATTGGATGACAAGTAGTTAAAAGCTGTGTTTATAAGAATTTACTGTAGCATAATATTTTATAGTATTGTGTTGCTGCACTGTATAAATGGATGTTTAATTCTTGTATGTTGTGATGCATTAAAAGCTTGCTGGGATGTTGTGATTTTCTGCCATCTGTTGATCATAAATGCCAACTTGTTTTGATTGTGGTTTCCTGAATCCTGACTCGAGTTGATTCTGATGAGTCTCAGGGGTCCAATTCAGTCTAACATGAAAGCAAATGAGACTGCTTATTTCATGTTTGAAGCTTTTGATGAACTTATCGTGACTGTTTAACCAACACGTCTGGCTGCGCTGTGTGGCCCTGAGCCTGAGCTGGGCTTTGTTGTGCTGAGAGAGCCTCGGGAGGCTTAGACTCGGCCAACAACACTCTTCATGCTCAATAGGTGATCAAATCTGCCTGGCAGTGACTTGGCACTGGATGCCAGTTGACAAGAGGGCAATGGACAGATGAGGGATGGCAACCATGTTTTGAAGAGTGGAAATGAGGAATATAAGATTTAAAAAGGTGGAAAAGGTGTTAGTACCAGTGGTGAAATTAGGTTACTGATGTCGATACTTAGTAGGGACTGTGGGAGGCCCCTACCACAATGTGGACCCTTGGGTGTTATTTAAATCTACTTATAAAGATGTTAAGATGAAGATGTGTTCAGCCAGTGTGTGAAAAGCACAGCATAACCTGCTTTTCTAACTGGCTGCCCAAGTTAATGGCTGCCCAAATTAATTTATTGACGTTGGGAATGATGAGCATGCACTTCATGTTTTGGCAAACTCTCACATACTAGATCTCACATACTAGATCACATACTAGATCACATGCATTAAGAACCATCATTAAAAAATCTGAAATAACATAGTGAGATTGATATGCCCTATGATATTCTCTGCTGTTTGCACTTATATTCACTAGAATTGCTCTGTTGCCAACTTCGACAGTCCAGGCAAAGAGCTTGAATGCACACAAAACCACAACAAGACTGCCTTCTTCCTCCTCTGTATCTCTGTTTGACCTCACTTGACTTTTCATTGGCATCTGTTCTTAAAGGAACATGCTGGTATTTCCAGCCCTTTAACTACAAATTGTTCAGGTTCTGTGGATTTGTGAAGAAAATGTAGACAGTTAGACTCTCGATTTAGATTGAAATGCTTCTATATCTCAGACTTTGTTGGTTGACCATTGAACAGCAAAGTGTTCAATATTAATATTTTTGTTTCCTCAGTGTCTGCATTCTTCTTATTCTCTATGTTTTGAGTTAGTTTTTTCAGCAGCATTGTTTGTGAATGCAAAACTGTTTGGCTACTGATCTGACTCTTAAAAGTTCAGAGCTTCCCATGAGCACCTGAACACATCATCTGGCTTTTGGCTGTATATTTACACAACTGTAAATTAGATTTCACAAAAATAGGCACCCACTTTTTTCTGTAATGTTTTGATTTATTTTGTGTAGCATTCAAATCATACAAGTAGTATAGTAGTGGTAATACTAAATAGAGTAGTGGAAATAGTAAATAGGATAAAATATGTAAAACATTGAGCTCTAACTGCCTTTTCCTCCTAGCTGCACCTTTAACACTGTAAAGTTTTCTGTGTGATCCTGTCCTTCTCTCACCTTTGCTGCTACTGCTCTTTTTGTCAGTAGTTCAATGACAGTCACTGTAAAACAGTTACAACTCAACCCAGCAGCCACCAACATTCATAAAACTGGCAGCTGCAGAGAAAAACCTTTGCATTATTTTGTCACACAGTTATAGATTACTTGATAATAACAAGCATTAAGCCCATATTTTATGCACCTTGTTGTCATATTATTAACCTTACAATACAGTGTAGAGCCAATATGAGTCTTTGTGGCTTCTCAGTGTAGAGTGGAGCATGTTTGATGTGGAGGGATGCGTGATAACAGCATTATCCTAACAAAACTTAAACATAATTAAGCAATTATATTTTTATACATATGCAGTAACTTTTGGTCAGTGCTGCTTTTGTTCACATGAATCAGACCTTTTTTTTCCTGGAAATTGAGACAGGTTGTGTGCAGAAGCCACAGCTTAATTGCTGACAAGTGTGCTTTATCTCAAATATGTATGGCCAGGTTGCATAAACAAAGAAAAGACAGCTAATTAGTTTTGGCTGAGCTTTGTTTTTCTTCAAATCTGAGGATTATTTTCCATAGCACGGCTGTAGAAAAGGCTGCGATTATGAAATGTACTTGTGTTCAGTACGCATGTATGTATATATGTATTTTGAAGGTAATATAATCTGCTAAAAGAAAGAAAATATCTATTGAACCTCAAACTGCATCCCTATACAGTTCTGTATAATTCTGGTCTAACATGATTCAGATCTCTGCTCCTCAAAGACTCTTTAATTTTAAACAGACCACAACTCTGCTGACTGAGAGTGTGGAAAGTAGTGCTGCAGCTGCTCAAGAGTGACCTCACTGTACATACACACTCACAACATGTACACACACACACTCACACGCACACACACAGAAAAGCATGCCATAACCCAGTCTGCTGGCTTTCCTCACAGGGCTCGACATAAGGAAATGATATGTAGCTCCCTGTTTAATCTGTCTTCAATGAAGGATCAACAAACAACAGGATTTATCGCCACCTAAGGAATAACAAAGACGTGAAAGCACTACACTGTTATAAAGGGAACATTCATTTGATCTGCCTCACTGCAACAGCATGACATGATGTTGGAGTTGCTGTCTGCGATTAGATACAGCTCATCAGCTCATTCTATTGATGTGTTCAGATGAATCCTAAACAGACCTTCCTCCAACATTGAACAACCAAAAGGGATCAATAGATATTTACGACTTCTGATGCGCTTAAATAGTAATTTCCTGTTTCAGCATCTGTTTTATACAAGTGCTCATCATTTTCAGTGTTGGGACACGCTGATGTAACACTCAGTGGGGCCCTGAACAATATATGTTGCATAAATAAAGATGTGAGTGAAATGGCATGTTGGAGTTAGTCAGTATCTGTTTTCCACTTTCTATCTTCAACTCTGAGTTCAGACATATTTTGTCCCTTGATGCCAAACAGGTTCTGCCGTAGTCAAAGCAAATTACTTCATTTCATCAGTGTAATGATTCATTCTTTCCTCAGAATTTGAGATTAGCTGCTATTACTTTCCATTAGACTGTCTGAAATGCTAACAAGTAATTGATTATTTTGGGTCATTCTTTAAGCATGTAAGGACAGTGGTCCTTACCTGATATAACACAGATGATTTCACCAGAGTTAAAGGTTGTAAGCATGAGACATTTTTGTAATAGTGGCCATTTTGAATTGGTGCATTAAATTAGCAACAGACCACAGTCTTGACTCAACAGGCCCAGCAATATGGTCATATACCATACTCCATACAATGGTAACTGTAATCTAAACACTGTAATGCAAGCTGGTGGCCACTGTTGGTTTGATTTCTTTTTTTAATTTAAAAAAAGCAGCAACACTCTTCAAAAACAGAAAACCTTTGCTGTAACACAATGTGGGGTATTGTAGGTTTTTGTTGTAAAGCAGTTTATTCCTCAAATTGGATTTAGTTTGTCAAGTTAGTTTTCTAAACAATAGAAATAAAGTGCTATGACAACTAGTTTGGGCTTTATTCTCACGTTGTATAAAATAATACCCTCACTTCACTTATATCCGTAATGTGAGTGCTAGTATGAGGCCCCTAACCTGATGCTCAACTTGTAGCAAATATTAAGAAGCCAAATGTCAAACTTACTATCTCAAAGTTATGTTGATGAAAACTGATTTCATATCGTTTTGTTACAGATCACTTCACTCAGGCGCTGCACTGTGAACACGAGTGTGTGAGAGACCTTGCCACCCGGCCAGGCCGCCTCTCACCCATGGAGAACTACCTGCCTCTGCACTACGACTACCTCCAGTTTGCCTACTACCAGGGTAGGTTGCCTGAAGTCTTTAATGGTCTTTAAATAACCCACAGACATATATTTAGACTATTTAGTGGATACAGTGATGAATGATTGTGTCTTTAACCACCTCTAAGATATACAACCACTTTTTTTATAACTATGTGGCAGAACTTTTCAAGTTCCCAAACATGACATCTATCTGACTATCCTCTATGTAATTATGATTAAAGAAGATGGGTACACCCATAGGTCATACACCCAAACGCACACATACTCATACATGCACATACAAGAACCCACAGTGACCACAAAGAGCTGCTGACGGGTCATGTCAATCAACAGTAGACTACACCCTGTTAGTAGTGTCACATTGTTTCAAATGGAGTATTAATGATATTATCTAGTGTTTGTTTGTGTTTGTGTGTCTGCATATGGGTGTATCCAGACTCTAATTGGAACTCTAAGGCTGGTGTGAGTCCCTCTCCACAACAACAACAAAGAGTAGTTGTGAAAGACAGGGTGCTGAGTGGTATGATCACCAGATTATACTTAATGACCCATAAGCATGTGTCTCTTATAAAGCAGAGTGAATCATTGGGTCTGTGCAAACACACAGAAAATCATTACTCATTCATTTCAAATTTGACCCCCACATAAAGTAGTTACAGGAAACATGTGCATTGTGCAAAAGATGGTAAGATGTTTTTAACTGTCTTCTTCTTAAAAACTATTCTCAGCTATAAAGTTGGTTTTGGTGTACTCTAAACAGAAACAGCTGCTCTTCTTCGGTTGCACCCCAGTTGTTGACACATGTATACTGTGCATGTGTCGTTAAAACAATACAAGTGTCAGCAAATCAACCAGAGAATCTTATAACTACAAATATTATAACTTAATGTAAGCTGTATTTGATCTAAATGTGCCATGCTATGATGTGGGGGAAAAAAGTGTAGAAGTTGTCTATCTGCACAAAACGTGCTGTTAGGATATGCAAGAGGAAACATTTAAATGCAGTCAGTAATTTGTCTTTTTCCACCTTATTCTCAATATACATGAATTTATTTATTTAATTAATGATGTTATCCATTACATCATTTTTGTGTTAACTGCTTAAAAATTAGTCTGTACATTATTTAGAACTTGGCAGTCATGTTTTAAAGATGGAATGCAGGATTACTTCATTCATTTATATCGAGCATACTTTGATTACATTTGTCACTAAATTTCACTTTTTTAAAAGGATAAGGTCATAATTATTCATCTTTGTCCTACAACAACCGTCAGGTTCCCAAACTAACACTGACATATGATTCCCTGTAATCCACTGTAATCATTCCTCCTCCTTTCATACACTGTTAATTTGTTCACCTGGTCATTGTTTTAAGACAGACTTAAACAACTGTGAACCTATCCTTTAAGTATCTACATTCATTACATACATTTTGTCCAAATCAGAAATCTAAGTCCATTACAATTTGGCACCAATCAGTAATCTGCACACTGCAGCACTGCAGCCTGTATTTTACACTCCTCAGCGGCTGCACGCCACACTGCTACAGTGGAAGTTTGCCATCACTCAACAGCCTTTCATTGTGCTTTAGCTGCTTAAGTTTCCTAAATAAATCCTCAGTGACGTTTTTTCAGTTTGAATGAGCTCAAATCTCCAGACTCTTATTGACCCGGGAACACGCAGCAGACAGCAGTAGATTCGCTGCCTCAGCCAAGACAGGAAGTCTTTGGTTAACCCTATGCCTTTACAAGCTAGTAAAGAATGTGTTTGTGTGTGCACTTAACGGCAGTAGTTCAGAGCAGTACAGTACGTGTGTACTGGGTTACATACATAGTTTTGTGTGTGTGGCTCTGTTTGAATGAATGTATGTGAAAATGTGTTTGCATGTGCTCAGCTCGGCTTAAGATGGTCCTGATGTATGTTTGCCTCACTTCATTACTGACATTTCTCTGTCGTTAAGACAGAGTGGTTGTGTGTGTGTGTGTGTGTGTGTGTGTGTGTGTGTGTGTGTGTGTGTGTGTGTGTGTGTGTGTGTGTGTGTGTGTGTGTGTGTGTGTGTGTGTTGTGAGTGCAGTTTCCACTATCTCAACCGCAGTGAAGCTTTTGCTCCATTGTGGTAATGGTTTTGGAATGTCTGCAGTGATAGATAGATTTCCACATTTCATTCACACACTGTTCATCCAGTCGATTCAGTGGAGCTTTGTAGAAAAGAAAGCACATCTGTGCCTGCTGTGTGTGTGTGTGTGTGTGTGTGTGTGTGTGTGTGTGTGTGTGTGTGTGTGTGTGTGTGTGTGTGTGTGTGTGTGTGTGTGTGTGTGTGTGTGTGTGTGTGTGTGTGTGTGTGTGTGTGTGTGTGAGCTTAATTCCTTAATTGTGTTCAAATGTCAACCACAAACCGAAACCACTTCAACTGCTTTCTGTCTCTCTCTCTCTCTTTCTCTCCAGTGGAAATGCTGGAGGAGGCCCTGCAGTGCGCTCTGACCTACCTGTTATTCCATGAAGGAGATGAGTTCATGATGGACAACGTGGATTACTACAGAGAGCTGCTGGGACACACTGGCGAACCACAAGAGGTTAGGATCTGCTGTGTGAATGAAGGGTGGACAGAGAGAAATGTGTGTGAGAGGCTGCGAAGGAGAGATACAGTAAATACCCAGGAGGATGTTCCTAAGGAAGGTCAACTACACATGTCAGGCTTCCTTTCCACTGGAAACTGATGGAAGGTCTCATTTGATGAACCCCTGGCCTGTTTTATTAGAGGCATACAAGTTTTGTGGTGGTCTGTTTTTGCTGATTTTCATATTTTTTATTAAGTTAAGTGCTCAAGAACACAAAGTGTGAAATCTACATGCACTCTGCCATCTGAGCAGGATTACGATAAAGCAAAAAAGAGGGAGAAAGAGGGAAAAGAAACAGAAACAACAACAGCTGTGAAACAATGAAAGGATAAGTAGATCACTGTGAAGGAGAAAATGGTGCTCTGTTTGGTGAAAAGTATGAAAAGAGTTTAGTAAAGAGGTTAAACACAATTAAAAAATACATCATGGAGACAATTACCCCAGATTTAGACAAATTATCTGCAGAATCTGTCAGTTTATCACAATACGTTATTTCAGAGTTTAGGGACCACAATTCTCCTTTAAATCTAGTTGGTGGGATAGGAGGAGACTTCATTCTGTCTACTGCAGATATTATGAGGGATAGCAGTTGACTCTGGGTCTTTGCCATGTAGTCTCTTGTAGGCAATTAAAAGAATCTTAAAGCTAATTGTGAGCTAATAATATGGCTGAAACTAGTAATGTCAGCACACCAGTTAGTGTCAGAACTCTGGCATTGTGTTTTTGTACAAACTATGGTCGATTAATCGAAAGAATGAGCAAATCAAGTGAAAGAATCATTACAATAATATAAGCAGGAGTGTCGGGGGAGGACAGAAGGTATGCAGGGAGGAGAGATCGGGGGGGGAAAGTGTGGATTTGGGGGAAAATGAGTAGACAGGAGGCAGCAGGCCGAGTGCTGTATTTCTTGGACGAACTTGCTACTCGCCGCCTGGCAGGAGTCGCCTCTTAAAGTTTGCTTTTCACTTGCACTATATGTTCTCCATCCAGCTGGAAGTATTAAGCAAATGTTGCTACGTCAATGTGTTTACGACAACATAGTTCTTTCTCTGGGGGGTTCGTTATTTCCTTGCCCCATAGTGCTCACAACACACAGAGCAATTAGAGGCTGAATGTGTAGAGAAAATTAAATTAGCAAAGTCTGGCTTCTCTTCAGCCACTGCAAGAATTTGTCTCTTCTAAACTCTGATCAGCTGCTTTGAAAAGTCAATCAGCGCCTTGTTTAAGTCCCAATTACACAACCGCCTTTTCCTAGAAAGCCTGGTACTCATTAAAGCGAGCGAGGCTTCCCAGCAGGGCTGTGTGAATGTCTCAGTGTGCGGCTGACATTGCATATGTGTATGCTCATGTTGCATATGATAAAGAGAGCTTGAGAGCTGATGTGCTGCTGCTCATGCTCATGTGTTTTTGTACTCATAGCTCACATTTTTCTAGCTCTCAAGTCTTACCTGTCCCGTCAGTTTACAGCACAGTCATTAGCCCAAAGATCGCCTCTCCTCTCTGCGTTCTCTGTCCCTCCAGCACTTGGGGAGCTCATTTTCAGAGCCCTAGATCTCAGCGCCAGGCCCGACCCGTCTCCCTGCCAAAGAATCCTGCCTTTCAGGAACTGTGGAGGAGTACAAATCATGTCAGAGTGCCCAAAGAAGTCTCTGGACCAATTTGGGGACTGTTTGTATTAAGAGTGATGAAAAAGATTTTTTAAAACTGCTACAAGTAAAATGCTACTGACTGCTCAGGTTTCACACCATCATTGCCCCAATCTCAACCATCACTCCTCTTCTCACACACAGACACAAAAATACACAAAAAGTGTAAAAAAAAAAGTATTTTTTTCAAACAACATACATAATGAAAACAAACACAGAATTAGTGTATATGTTGGCTGATAAGTAATACTAATAATAATAATAATAATAATAATAATAATAAAGTACAAATATACTAAACATACTATATGTTTAAAATAATTTAGAAACAGTGTTTCCAGTACATAGTTTGCCCATCAGAGAGCACTGACAAGTATGTGTTTCAGACGATGTCCTGCTCAGTTCATATCATGGTACAATTTTGAGGTCCACCTTAAATTAAATGACAATAAATATTAAATCAAAAATTATTCAATGCAAGAGAAAAGGTAAAATTCAAATAATAACATCTGTATGAGTCACTTTCTTTACACAGTAGATTGTGTCTTTCTGCCACAATCAAACCTAATGCAAAGTTGTCACAGCAGGCCTGAGAAATACAAGACTTTTTTTTTGCTTCTATGAAAGTTTTTACTGGAGGCAGGAAACATTAATAAAAGTGCCCCCCTGAGAGGACAAAAAGAAAGAGAGACGCCATCACACTCCATTAGTCCTGGCACTAAGGGGAAAAGAGCGGAAGGAACCAGATCTGGTTCCCAGCACAGGCCTTCACCGTCACCTTTAAAGTTTGAGCTCTGATACATGAAAGATAATAATTATTAAACCATTCATCCTTTTGTCTCTCCTGTATCAGTTAGCATAAATTCATTTGGGATTACCAATCCTCTCAGTTGGAATATTGGTATGAACACGGAACATTTCTTTATGCTGCTGTCAAATATACTTTGTATTTTTCTATATCTTTTTTACAATAATTTTCATAGACCATCATCTCTCATGGATGCCTCCACTGACTTTACCTTACTAGCTCAGGAAACTGTTAAATCTTTACCATAAATCTTTGGTGTGTGTTGGTTCACAGAGAGCTGCGTGGTACCTGAGAAGGCACAAACATGAGCTGGAGCTGCTTCTCATTGGCAGCAAAACCATGGGTGTGGCATTCACTGAAGGGGTGAGTTAATAGAATACGACATTATAGCAAATCTTGTTTCATGCATAAGTAAAACCTCAAAGAAGACTGCATGTACATAATGAAAGACCACTTCCCTTTGCTTCTCAATTTTGCCCAGAAATAAAAAAAGATTGAGTAATTTAACGGGCAGTTATTGGTAAACCCGTCCACATGCTTCTGATGCAGAGCAGATCTTCTGCTGGGTGTGTTAATAATGTGCCCCTGCTGCTGGCTGACTCAGAGCAGAGGAACAGGTGTTTGGCACAGCCGCCCTACACCACCGTCCTCTCGGCCAACAGCGACACTTGCTGGTTGGAAACAGGATATTGCATATATACATTTCTTTGCGGACAACATTTCTGGAAACTGGTCTTTTGGTTTTGTATATTTTCAACACTTCCTGGCTTTGGAAAGTATAAAATGTGTTTTTCTTGCAGAATTACTGGGGCAGCACAGGCGGAAGAGACGACTCTAGCAGGTAAAGAGAAAACTGTAAAACTTGTGTAACTTTATATTGAACAACAGTGTGTCTTTTCATGGCCTCGGTCCCAAAGCATTCTGATTGCAGTAGCATAACTGATGTTCAAAATTTGCAAACTTTGAACCTCTTTGTCAAAATGTAATGTCTCCATTTTTTGTAGGATTCCCTCTGGTACAGATGGCTGGATGGAGTACGTTCCCATCTCAGAGAAAAAGAATGTCACTGCAGATGTTTCACAGCAGCTCAAAGAAGGTAAAATGTTGCTGCAGAGGCTGTAAGCAGAGTTGGGCTAAAGGGGAGTTAAACTGCAAGAGAAAATCTTTTCTGACCACCACGGTTAACATAACGTGTTGCATTCTTTAAATGCTGCTCTGTGATCTGTGTAGGTGGCCCCTTGGTGTATGACAGTGTGCGGCTAGTGCAGAACTCTATGGCCTTGAACGGGAGTCAACGGGTGCTGCTGGATAACGTGATATCTGAGGAGGAGTGCTCAGAGCTCAGAGACTTGGCACATGTAAGGAAATTATACAACGTTAATAAAATCGGCATGTTAAATCAACAGATTAGTCACGAACAGCAAATAAAAACCGAACTCCCTGCTGTGAAGGTACCTGTTGACAAATGTGAACTTGAACCTGTGAGCCTTGAGCCTGTAGTTGAAACTTAATTCTGGCTCTATTCTGTCTTACAGGCTGTCACCCTCGCAGGAGACGGCTACAGAGGGAAGATGTCTCCACACACTCCCAATGAGAAGTTTGAAGGTGCCACTGTGCTCAAAACGCTGCAGGTACATAAACACAAACACATGCCAGTGGATCATCCGTAGGGGAGAAGTGGATATAAAACAAAAAAAGTCCAAATTCAATTCAATATTCAATAAAATGTGTCACCTATACTGTATATGTTATATTACAGTGGCTTTTTTTGTTTTTCCCACCCTGCAGTACGGCTATGAGGGCAGAGTGCCGATGAGAAGCGCTCGCCTCTTCTATGACGTCAGTGAGCGAGCGAGACACGTTATCGAGTCCTACTTCCTGCTCAACACCACTCTTCACTTCTCCTACACACACCTGGTGTGCCGAACAGCCATCACAGGTCACTTATACACTGAGATGACACCAAAAAACACTTAAACTGTTATTAGATGTGGTTTGAACTGATATTCTTAACAAGGACAACATATACATATAATAAGCATGAATTCCTGCACTTTATCTGCAGTCATAACAGTTAATAAATTAATAAAGCTAATTAATATTACTGCCATCCTTGATGTTTCAAATACTGTGATAAAGGTGTTAGATTTAGAAAAATGCAAGATCCAAGAATAAAAACTCCTCCTGTGTTAATTTAACATATTATTTGAAAGGCTGTATTTTTGTTGATTTTTGTGTCTGTTGGTTGTACATAAACAGGGCAGCAAGACCACAGGAATGACCTGAGCCATCCCATCCATGCTGACAACTGTCTGCTGGACCCTGAGGCCAATGAGTGCTGGAAGGAGCCACCAGCATACACATACAGAGACTATAGGTACGAGTCACCTGCTTTCAACACAGTTACATAGAATTATAATCATTCATGTTGCAGCTGTATCTTACTATTGAACATGTATAATAGTCATTATCATACAGTAACCATGCATTTGATCTGACCTCCCTTTTACTTATGTTATTTTTAGTGCACTTTTATATCTTAATGGAGATTTTGAAGGTGGGGAGTTCATCTTCACAGAAATGGATGCCAAAACAGTGACGGTAAGCTGGTTCTCCTGAAATATGAGAGTCAGATTTATTCATTTAAACATGATTTTCAACCAAATGCGCCTGGTTGATCTCTATGAAAGAATGGAAAAAACAGACTTGATATTCTTCCAACATTAGCCAATGACAAAACTGATTTCTGAGCCTTGCCTTTTAATTTGACATGGGGTTTTTTTGGGGGGGGAGTTGGGTTTTTTTTACCAAAAAGAAGGTTATATGAGGTCAGTTTATTTACTGAAAGGCAGGATTATTACAGAGTAAACTCATCATATGGGTAGAATCAAACAAAATATAAACACAACGGGGTGCTCATAAAAACTGTGTAATCAGCTTTGGATTCGACTTGCAGGCAAACATCTGGTTTAACAATAGAGCAAAATAATGAAGTCTTTGTCTCACTAATTTGATTAGATAGCTATAATTTTAACCTCACCTCCTCCTTTGCACAATCTCAATCCCTTCCAGGCATCAGTGAAGCCCAAGTGTGGCAGGATGGTGGGTTTCTCATCAGGAGGGGAGAATCCACATGGTGTGAAGGCCGTCACCAGTGGGCAGAGGTGTGCTGTGGCTCTGTGGTTCACCCTGGACCCACTCTTCAGAGAACTGGTAAACTCCTGCTTTAATTTAATTAGTTTGGCAGCCATGTTGACTTAAGGTGATGAGTCATTTTACATATAGGTTGATCTTTATTGTAGTTCTTACTGCTCCAATCTGAATGTAATTTGACTTTCCTTTGACAAACAGACTCCGAAGCTGCATATTATCTTAATAAGATTCCCTTAATCAAAGTCAAACTTATTTCTCTGTCATTTCTTTCCCTTTTCCTCCCCAGGAGAGACTACAGGCAGATGAGGTGATCCAGGCACTGGACACACAGTCTGTGTGGGGTCAGGGTCTCAGCATTAACCCTAAAGATGAACTGTAGAAGCAGAAAAAACCCTAACCCATTACCACCTCCTTCAATGAAATCCTTCTATATATTTTAACTATTTATTGAATGACCTTTGAATCAGAACATTTCTAGTTTTGTACTGTTTGAAGTGCAAGATATTGTCGTTTTTGTGTTGCCAGTTGTGTGTTTTTTTTTCTCGTGTTTTTCTACACACCAGTACTTGAGTTTACTTTTTTTTGTCTTTCCTTCTATTGAAAGCCTCTAGTTAAGAAAAAGTCAAATTCACATTGCTTTGTTGTTTCAGAGTGCTCATACCTGTAATCTCACTGAACTGTGAAGAAGCCAAAGAGAAGAACGGCAGTGGAGTTTAGGTTCTTGTTCCTTGTTCTGAACGACACATTCAATGGCTTTTATTAAAAAATTATGTAGAGTTATTAAACAAGTACTTTCATTTCAGTGGTCACTAGTTCAAAATAGTTTCCATCTTCATAAATGGTACTGTTACATATGCTACGAACCTTATTAACAACAGTTTTTCTTTTTTTCATTTCTGTGCCAGTAATATTTTTTTCTATTAAAGTAGGCAGTGCACTGTTTTTTTAATTTGGATATCTGATTCAAAGAATTTAAGAAAGAGATGTTTTCTAATATGCTGAATATTTAATGATCATGCACTCTGTCCTTCTCTGTGTGTTGAGTCTGAAACTGAAAATGTCTTCGTCAGGGTGCAAAATTAACTTTTCTGTCCATCGGCCAAATGGCTAGTGAATGTTTAAATTTAACCAGCCACTCAGTAGATTACCTTTATTTTTTTGTTCGATGAGTGAAGCAAATCAACTTCCATATTTTACCAGCATTTGGTTAGTGGCTGGTGCTAATTTTGTACCCTGATTTTCATCACTACCTTGTCCACTTTTCCTCTTGATGTTGTTGTTATGATTGTGATAAATAACTCCCCTCCTATCTGGGCACACAGAGCAGAATACTGGTTTTGTTCACTGACGTGTGTTTATATGTTACTTTTATTTATGTGTTTTTAATAATTCACAGCTGCTGTTTTGACAGTCAGCATTGAATATAAGAAACTTTTGTAATAAAAGATGTCAATCATTCCTGTTTCAAGGAATACATATTTCTACGGTCTTTTAATTCTTTATATTTTTGTTGAGGACACAGATGTTAGGCCGAGTCGTGCACTGTAAATCCAATGGAAAAAAATATAAAAGAGTAGCTTTGTTTTTTCTACATAGATTCAAACTGCTAACCAGAAACTTAGTCCTGTCATTTAATGAGGTTGGCCACTTTTGTTTCACTGATATTTAATTATGAAATGCTGTAGCACAAAAAATGTATGTGTACATTGCTATAAATTAAAAATATTACATCCAATATCTATATATAATGTTGTACATTTATTCATTCACATTTGTCTTTTTCTGTTGAAGTCATCTGTTTTATAATTTAATATATCTTTATATATGTATCTATGTAACCAAACACACTCTGTCAAAAGGCATACAGTAATACATGTTTCAGCTCTTGTATAAGCCGTTTATGAAAGGTCCATTTAAAGTAAAGTGCATCTGCCACTAAACAAAACATACTGTAGGTAAATACAGTAACAAATAATTTACTTGAGACATTTCATCACACCTGAAATAACTGAATTATTTTCCCAAGTAAACTGAGTAGAGGTCACTGTGGTAAACTTTTTGCTTTGTTTTCTTTTGTTTTTTAGAAATGTGTTTTAACGTAGCTCAGAGATAGAAACAATAAAGCAACAACCTAGCGAGCAACAACTGAACACAATATAAACTATGCTTTATATTCCCACTATGTTGTTCAGTCTGTGGTTAAAATCTAATCGATTTTATTCATGAGGTGATGCTGGCTGTATGGATTCAGAGGGCATACGTGTCAGAAGCGGTAGGCCACCTGCTCAGTGAATTTGAATGGCTTGGTTTCACTGGTCGTACACAGCAGGTCCCGCATGCGTCGCGCACGCCGCTCCTCCAGCACCAACCTGCGGGAGTGCTCGCGAGCTGCCTGCTGCTCGGCCCGCTTCTCCTCCCGCTTCCTCTTCAGCCACCTGAGGAAGGAAGGAAGGAGGACTAAGCGTACTGAATTATCAAATATTAATAACCCATCATCCTACATGTGGCTGAGGTAACAAATATTGATTTAAATGGATTTTAAAATCAATTACTGTAGGAAATGAAAAGTATAAAAAGGGATTGCGAAACTGGGAAGTGAACTCACAGTTTGAAGGCACGTTCACACTCCTCACGGCTACGTAAGAGATAACCATTGTCATCCTCCAGCCTCTTCAGCTCCACCAGCTGTCTCTCCTTCTGCTGCTGCTCCTGCTTCCTCTGCAGCCACAACCTGAAGGCCTCCTCTGGGTCAATGGGGCCCCTCTGCACAAGGAGGCAGAAAAAGCGGGTTTATAGCAAACATTTTTAATCACCTTGTATCTTGTATTTGGAAAATGCAAAATTAATTTAATTTTTTTTTTTAAAGTTAATTGGTAATTAATATTAGATTGTTAGTAAAAATATTATTTTGGCTCATTGTATATGATTGAAATGCCTCTGTTTGTTTGTTTGTGGCCTGTAGTGGGAGGAATGATGGCGTGTGTGACTGCATTGCTTGTAGTACCTACAGTTTGACAAAATGGAAAATAATAATAATAAAATGTTTTATGAAAACAATAAATAAATAAATGAACAAGCACAAATGCAGCAGGTCAAAGAAATAGTTAACATGATCATTTTGTGTCCTGTAATTATAAACTGTCAGGGATTTCTCAAGCAGGGTTTTAGCTCCTGTGTTAAAAACCTAATTCTTGTAAAACACCAGACACATTTCATAACATTAGTGACAAAAAAATTATTGCAGCTAACTTGTCACTAAAAATCACTATAATTTATAAGGCCTTATTGCCTTATTCTAGCTAAAGTCCAACCATTGAATCCTTCTTTATACTGTGTTTTGGCAGGTTGGAGTGCCCCCTTGTGGCCATACCTTAGAACTCATCCTCTCCATCTCCTGGGCTCGGTGGATCCTTCTCTCCCCCTGAAGCTGCTCTCTCTTCCTCATCAGCCAGGCCTTGAACGCCAGCTCGTTCTCCCGCTTCTTCTGCTCTTCTTCCTCGAGTTTCCTCTGCTCTGCCTTTTAAGGAAATACAAGTAATTCAAGTAACAAACTATCCTTAAAGTGGAAATATAATCACTTCCTTCCGACCTCTCTGGTCAGCTTCTCCTTCCTCTCCTGGATCTTCTGCAGCACCTCTTTCTGCTCGGGGGAGAGGGTGTAGGTGGCCTGGCAGGGAGTCCCAGTGGCTGATTGCACCCGCCGATTGGCAGTTCCCCTCTGGCTACCTCTCTGGCTGTGGCTGGCTGAGCTGGGCCTGTTCCTGGGCTTTGCTGGAGGTCTCGGGGCCTGGAGATGATTGATGGCCTGCTGGAAGGGGAAAGAGCCAGCAAGGGAATGAGGAGAGAAGGAGAAGGAACTGTGGATCTTACTGGGGCTCACAGTCTGCTCCAGGGAGCTGTAGCTGCTTGCTATGGGAGGGAGAAGGCCTTGACTCTCCACCTCTTTCAGGTTGACCAGATCAAACTTCCCATCTTTTTCTACAAGAACTCTGCTCTCCTTTATTCCCTGACCTCTCTCACAGTTCTCGTCACCTCTTCCACATCCTCCAGATCCACCTACACCTTCCTCTCGGGGGGAAAGTTTTAGCTTAGACAGTTTCCCTGACACTTCCTCTGCATCCTGAACTATATGCTTGTTGTCCTTTCGCCTTTCCACCTCACTGTTAACATCTTTCTCAAACTGCAGTGGAGGCACCACCAGGTCCACCAGCGTATCTTTAAAATGCAGCCGCCTGCGTCGCGTCATATCCGGAGCTTCCTGATCCTGCAATTCTCGATTAGCCTGCTGGATCTTCTCAAGAATGTACTTTTTGTCCTCTTCTGTCTGCTCATCCATCCCCGGAGGAGGTGGGACTATAGGTAATGACTTATTTGGGCTGTCTCTGTCTGAGTCGTACTCCAGTGGCTCCATAGGTGAGGGCCACCTCTCTTCATCTTCCTCCACCTCCTCTGCTTTTTTGCCACTCTTCTCTGCCTTATTGCCTTTCTCCTTTTGCTTCATTCTTTGATGCTTCTCATCCTCCTCCAGTTCTTTGTCAATTTCTGCCTCTATGTCCTCATAGTTAGGACCCTGTGGGGTGCAAAAGACAGCTACATTTATTAATTAGGTTTGAATGCAAATGAAAGAGCAACGTCAATACTTAGTAGGTAAATAGGCATGTTGGTGTGATAACAGACAGGTGTAAGTGTGTTCATCAATATTGCATCCTGCAGTGGCACAGAGGGAAAGTATGTCACTGTATGTCAACAGAGAAGGTTTCACATGCAAGCAGTGAGATATGCCAGCTCGGGTAACTCAACACTATTGACTGTCACACTTTCATGGAGCAGGGACCCATTCAGCACCCGGCCTGAAGTAAGTAGAGCAACACGCCAAATTCAGTTTCACATGATAAAAAAATAGAAGCAGGGTGATTAAATAAGAAAAAGAAGAAAAAAAATAAAGCGTGATAATGGAGATGTAATCAGTCTGTCTGATGGACTCACTTACCTGGTCCTCGCTCCGACCTTCCTCATTGATCAGCCAGTCTAGATCCTTCTCAAAGTCGTCCTCATACTCTTCCTGGGACTTTGTGGGAACCACCTCAGTCATAATCTACCACTGGGAGAGGATCCAAGACAAAACATGAGTCATAACTAATAGTTCATAGCAAAATATGTCAACATCTACCAGCCACATAACTTAAGAGCTTTCTTATGAATGTTTATTCCAAAGAATGACTTTTTTTTTTTTTTAGAACAATTTCCTCTTGACTGACATTTAAGTTCATGGGGACAATGTCCATAATGATATTAATTGTCCCCAGAAGATCAGTTATTTTGTTTTGGTGACCAATATACCTTTCCTCAAAGCAAAGTTCCCATTTTTAGCCCTACTCTTGGTAACATTTTCTTGTATAAGTATGAGTTGTAATTATAACTCTGAGGTCATTGAAGGGATACTGACATTTTTCAAAACTCAATTAGATTTATTTGATAAAATTATGTTTTATATTTTCTAATGGTAATAATCAGCAGAGAAACAGATAACTCATGCAAAGTTTTAATCTCACTATTAAAATAAAGAATTAAAAAAAATTGAGCACAAGGTGTTCAGTCTTTGACTGTCTGGATTATCTATATTTAATGAAGTCTCTCCATATCCATAATGACACAGACACACATATATCCATATAAAAACAGTTTTTCACTTTCAAAACAATTTATTATCAATTAATTAAAATGTGTGTGCTCTGAATTATAATAATTATATTTAGACTGTTTAATAAATACCTTGCTATCAAACAAATGGCAGTAACATTACAGTAAATATTTTGAATAAAATGAAACATAATTTAATATAAATATGAAACAGCTGTATATTGTACTATGATGTGGACATCACCAAACCTGCTTTGCAGATGAGGTGAATTTACGGAAGTTGTAATAAATTCACCTCACCAATGTCAGCCTGGACATCATCACATCACAGCATGTATATGGGTCATACAAGTCTGTACTTGTGTTGTGTTGTGTTGTGTTGTGTTGTGTTGTGTTGTGTTGTGCGATTGGTCGTCCCTACTGGACACAAATCAGTACTTCAGGGCCATCAGTAAACAACTATTCTTAATTTTTATTCCAACATGTCTGCTAACATCTTTACTGTAGGCGTACCAATCAAATCAATGTTTCTGTTGTGACATAACCATTTTCAGAGATTACAAAACAGAGTTTAACAAAGATTATAATCCTGTTTGTTTTTATAGTTCTGTGGTCTAAAAAACTAACAGTACAGCGATAGAAGTAATATGGTGAGGTGTGGGGCAGAGTTGACGCCTATATTAATCATATTAAGCACACGTTTTAGCCACTGGGAATAAAAAGCAGAAAGAAATGTTGCTTGTTGGTCAACTCACCAGCAGCAGGTTCTTGCGCAGTATTCTTGAGTTCAAAGCGGCGAAAGAAGGCATCCAGCCGGGTTATTTGGTGGCTATTTTTCCATCTAACTGGACCACGCAGTGCCTGTCTGTCTGCGGGGTAACACCTGTGCACATAATCTGCTTCCAGTCTCTCCACAGCCCTAAAAGGTTTATTAGATCCGTCGTCATAGAGACCTACAACACGCTTTACTACTTGCGCATGCGCATACGGGACACATGCACACACAAAACTCGCTTGCAGCTCATAAAATCTCCGTATAGGCTGCACACAAGGAAAAACACCATACTTTAAACCATCCAGAATACACAACTGCTGTAATCCTGTAGGAAATTGTGGCACGGTTTATTCTACATATGAGTTATAATAAAATGAGGGTGGATTAGGGTAATGTGGGACATTCACTAATGTGGTACTGCAGTACCACATTAGTGAATGTACACCTAAGCTCCAGTGCATTTATCTTTTTTTCTACAACATTAAAGCGAACATGATTGGTGTTGAATCCAAGCAGGGGTGTCATGTAATAGAAATCATATGACTGTGTGGGTGTGATGTCATAAGGGGCTAGGAAAATAGTCAAACAAGAAGTACCCCTTGTGAAGTCCACTTAAAGGTTGTGACAAAGGATTTACACAAAATCAATGTTAAGAATATAAATCATCATAAATCATATAACTATAACACTATAATGATTAAAACAATGTTCCTTATTGTATCAAATTATGTTTGTGATGTATTTGTGCATAAAATGATACAGTATTTTTTTTATTTGAAGCAATCTTTAGTCGTCCTACTTTAGCAAAGGTTGTTTCAAAAGTGGAACAGCATGTTTTGACTAATGCGGGGCAGTTATATTCTATGTTAAATGCTTACATGTATTTTTGTTCAATGTTTGGGCTTGTAATGCAACAGTTATATTTCTTTTAAGATCAGGATTCACAATGTTGCCAGTGTTCTTTTAAGAGTTTTTTTAAACCATTAAATTAAAATTACGTAGAAAAATTTAAAAAGAAAAAAGGCAAATTAACGATAAAATGCGCTCCGATTTAATGTGTGTCAGATTGTATTATTACCTATCTTGTAGAGTTAGTATCCTTGTAAAAACATACCAAATCAGGCAACAGATAAAACAATACTTCTTATAATTTTATTAGATGGCTAAAATAGGAACACTAAAAAAAACATTAAAAAGGACTTTAACCCCACTTGAACTCGTCTCTTTATTTTAAACGAAGAAGGCGGAGCATGTGAGAGGTGCTTGAATGCAACGTTTGTCCTGCGGCGCACTGCATTCTGGGACTTGAAGTTCACTGTAGATTTCCACCGCTTGACGAACAAAGCGCCGCTGATGACAGGGAACGACATTTCCCGAGTGGCCTCGAAAACTACCGAGTGGAAGCGCGACTGATAGCACGTACGCACAACTTGTGATAATGTTTTGAGTAGTTAGTAAACTGTGTTATCTTCAAACGGCCGCCACACACCTAGGACACAGCCAGTGATTTTTCCGACAAATGGCCACCATCATCCTTTGCTCATTTAACAAAACGGCTCAGGTTACGTCGAGGCGATGTTTCATTTCACATTTAAAGGGACTTGCTAGTGCAGGACAGTCACACTTGCCGTCATGCTCCATTCACAGCACGTCGTTGACGTTGCTTACAGGAACGAGATGGTTTTCTAGGGGTACCGGCGTGCGATTCATGTCCCATGGGACCGCAGGCAGAGCCGCAGCTGGACGGATCAGAAGAGGGGCCTTGGCGCTTTGTGGAGCTGCAGCTGTAACAGCTGCTGCGGCTGTAGCGGGATTTTTGGCAAACGCTAGCCACTTCCAGCGTGCTGAAATGGCAAAGAAAATACCCCAAACCGTGGAGGAGGAAGAGGGCGATATCTTGGAAAAATGCAAAGGGCTCATGTCTCCTCCAGTCACGGACGTCAATGTCCTGCAGAGGAGGAAAGGTGAGATGTGCACGAAGATGGAGATGCTGATCATGGAGACGCAGGCGGACTTCTGCAGAGCCTTGGAGAAGGTGGATGGTGGGAGGTTTAAGGTGGACCGGTGGGAGAGGAAAGAAGGTGAGGATTTTATAGTACCAGTGAGATGCTCCATGTAACGCAATTTAAAGTATGCTGCATGTTTCCTGTCCTGAGAACAACATGGTCAGATACATGCAAAAATTCAGTCATAAACTGTCAAAAATGCTGTATTGCCATGAAGCAGAGCAGTTCATCTATAATGTATTCCCTTTGTGTGTGTGTGAGGTGGTGGAGGAATCAGCTGTGTGATGCAGGATGGAAAGGTGTTTGAGAAGGCGGGAGTCAATGTGTCAGTGGTGTCTGGGTACCTGACAGAAGAGGCTGCCAAACAGATGAGGAGCCGAGGGAAAGTCCTCAAAGGGAAAGATGGTGAGTTTTGTGAACCTGATATTTGTATGCAGGCTTAAACCTTACAATAATTTATGACCAGAGTTGTGGTGACCTACATATTAAGAGTTGGGCTACACACATCATGGATCCAGCAGTCCATTTACACAGAACTTGGTACTCACACAGATGTTCATTTATTGTTGCATCTACTAAGGGTTATGTCTTACTTTGCACTTTACAAATCAATGTTCACTGTTTGAGTTTGTTACAAAATGCTCTAACTGAGTGTGTGAAAATGTTTGGACTGTGTGTGTTTGAACTTTCACATTTTCCTCTGTGTTTTGTCTCAGGAAAGTTGCCATTCTGTGCCATGGGGGTGAGCTCTGTCATCCATCCCAAGAACCCCCACATCCCCACAGTGCACTTCAATTACAGATACTTTGAAATAGAGGAGGAAGATGGTGAGTGTGTGATTGTCAGTACTTGACGTCAGCAATTGTGTCTGGGTGTCGATGACACTATTGAGTACATGAATGAATGATAAGCCTTGTTTCCTTCTTTCGTGTGTGTGTGTGTTTTCCAGGCTCTAAGCAGTGGTGGTTTGGGGGAGGAACAGATCTGACTCCAATTTATATCAACAAAGGAGATGCATTTCACTTCCACAACACGCTGAAGGAGGCCTGTGACAAGCACCATCCGCAGTACTACAGCAACTTCAAGAAATGGTACTGATACAATTACAGGTCTTGTATTTAGGCACGTACGCATCCGTAGGCCTGATTTCTGTGTGTTTGTGTGTGGAATACAATGGGTGTATCCTTACTGCATGATGGTGATAAGAGAAAGTGTCTGCCAATATCTGCAGTTGCAGAAAAAACGTTGAGCCATGACGTAGGCCAGTGAATGACCACAGGGGATATGAAAGGATGGGTGCGGTTTATCTGATGTAGGGTTAGGGTTAGGGTTATCATAAGTGTATTTTGCTAATTCAAAATTGATTGAGAGGGAACACAAAAGTAGTTTATTTCCTACTGTGAATGTATCTCAATCTAATTGTACATTCTTTGGTTATGAATTAGTTTTGTGGAGGACTGACTAAATGAGACATGAGGGAATGTTAAAGTGGCAGTGCAAACTACATTCTTTAATAAAGTTTAATAAATGTGGATGCTATATAATTATGAATATGTTATCTAACCTATTTAAATTTAAAATATTATAATGTGGTATCAGTAGCTCAGAATTGGTCGATACAGAACGAGCCACTAGTAACTAATGTAGTTCATGTAGTGCATATTTTGCTCTCCAGTGTTTTCACAGTTTAATCTTCCATTGTTAACCAAACCGACACCTTGTCAGGGAAACAAAATAATTTTTAAATCCAACTCTGTTGTTGTCTAGGTGTGACAGATACTTCTACATCCCGCACAGAGGAGAGACTCGGGGTATTGGAGGGATCTTCTTTGATGACCTGGACGGCCCCGGTCAGGAGGAGGTGTTCAGCTTTGTTAAGAGCTGTGCCCGCACTGTGGTGCCCTGCTACATACCAATAGTAAACAAACACCTTAAAGACACCTTTACCGCTGAGGAAAAAGACTGGCAGCAGGTACGACGAGGCAGGTGAGTGTATGATATAAGGTTTGATTCACAAAAGAACCGGTGGCTGTTAGTTTTTACAGGGCAAATTTTTTCTTGTTTAGCCCATTTTAGTTCAATCAGTCCCATGCTTTCAGCTATTTATCAAACTGACTTTAAAAAGTTACGGCCAAATCAACTGTGAAGATAAATAATTAATGTAAGAGATGCAGAATGGATTATTGAAAGTTCTGGTGCAGACAAAGACTCTACAGTAGACTGTGTGATCCAAAGCCAAAATAGATCCTGGCACCATTTCCTACCCCAGCTGGGAGTCTTGAGTCATCTGGTGGGAGATTAACAGAACAGAATTAAGAAAAAAGAGCTAGTTTATGAATGGGAGGAAGTTTGATTGCGAGCCAGAAATTCTGAGAATGATTGGATGGGTGGTATGAAGTGTGAGGTAGGAGAAAGAAGAGGTTGGACTAGAGTCAATGTGAGGAAGATAATTGGCAGTAAACTCATTAATGTTAAAGTTGTGTCCTTATGCATCTTAACAGTTGGTTTGACAGTCTTTCAGGTTAGTTTGTGCATGTGACAATCCTGGAGGTAAAACAGTACACAAAGATGGACATAGGATAATGTGGATTTGATACCAGTTAAGTACAATTGATGCACTGCAGCCATGACTACTATATCAGAGCTGTTCATCAGCACATACTGAAAATACACCAATGTGGAAGATTTTTGTGCAGTGAAAACATAACTTTTTTTTTCACAAAACTTTATTGTGCAAAATAACTTTTACAAAAAATAAAGATGAATAAATTGCATTAATATGTTAGTCAATCAACAGAAACCTAATCTGCACTCATTTTGATAGTCAAATAATTGTGTCTGTCATTTTTTAAAGTAAAAATTACACGCATTTACTGGTACAGCCTCTCAAATGTCAAGTTTAAATTTAAAGTTTTTCTGTGCCATAATGATGGTAAACAGAATTTCATTTTTGGATTTGGATTTTGATGATGTCAGTAAGACATTATGATGAGCATTTTTCACAATTTTCTGATATTGTATAGACAAAATATTCATCAAGAAGCTAACCAGAAGATTAATCATGAAAATACGTTTTTTTTTAATTACTCAATATGCTGTATTGTATATATCTCAAGCAATTTTTAAAATCTGGTTAATTTTCATACTGTACTTGAATAAGTGCAAACCACTTGGTGCTGGGGACCAATAAATGGATCAACCGATATTAACAGTGTCCACCTAGTCTATCATAAATCTACAGTAGGTTTTGTGTGTTTGTGTTGTAGGTATGTGGAGTTCAACCTGGTGTATGACAGGGGAGTAAAGTTTGGCTTGGCCACACCTGGCTCCAGAATTGAGAGCATCCTCATGTCCCTCCCCCTCACTGCCAGGTAAGCCAACACCATTTTCAAGCAGTGGTAGTGCTGCTTTTGTACATCAGCAATGAGCTGTCTGTTGTTGCTTGGTAACAAACTCGCCCGTCATCCTCAGGTGGGAGTACATGCATGAGCCTGCCGAAGGTACCCTGGAGGCTGAGATGTTGGAGGTGTTACGAAACCCAAAGGAGTGGGTGTGACGACAATGTACACAGTTTTACACGTCAATGTGGACATATCAGGAAATTGTTGTTTTATAATGGTATGACCTGTGTTTTTATCTGCGCCACTTTTCTCTGTACCCTGTTTACTGATTTGTCAAATGAGCCTTGTTAACACTTAATCACACTGATCATGAGACATTGTATTGTTATACTTATGACTGGGCTTTGTGCCGTTACGGACTGCCTGGCAAAGTAAAGCAAAACCAAATAATGTAACTGAAGAGGTAGATGTTGTACCTACTTCTCAAATTGATGTGCTCCTTTATTTTAAGTGTTTGTGTCAAACACTAGTTGGACCTTTTTTTCTACCCCTGGGATAAATGTGCATTTATCTGTTTGAAGCTGTCTTGACTGAGGACTGAAAGGGAAAATGGAACACATTGAGCGATGGTGTGTGTGTGTGTGTTCCACCACTGGTATCAAAGGGTAATAATTCTGGTCTTGATGTTTCAGTGCATTTGCTCACAACAATAAAGTTTTCTTTGACGATCCAAGCTAAATATGAAAGTGTTCCCCATCTAGCCTAATTTACACTGCGGTAGGTCGCTGACTTGTGGTTGATGAATCACCTCCTGGTTTGTTTAAACAGCAATTAACAATAGTTGGATTTTGGATCACGTTCCACAGAGAGGCTGTGTGTGAATCAAAGGCCAGGTGGCTGCTAGAAGAAAGGTTTTGAAACATAATTTATGAAATATGTGGCATGTAAACCATAAAGGTTGCTGATCATTCTCTGCCATGTTTTTATTATGGTCAGTTATACAGTAGTAACTATATAATTTGTGTATTGATGATCAACACACTGAAATACAGATCAATTGTAATGTTGCTCATGTTTGCTAGTATCAGAGATGAGATGGAGAAGCTAAATCCAGCAGAGTGGTAATGGTAAATTGGTAGATTTTCTCATATTCCATGAAAATGCTGAGTATAATGAATATATCCTGAGTACCAGCCAAGGTACTAATGTGTATGTTAATCACATTACAGTAAATTGTTTAATATCTTTGACCCTAATATAACCTAAAACTTCCCTTTTCTGACTTGTTTGCCCACTTTGAATCACATATCTGCTGTTTGTTTCACTTCATTTAAAGTCCAAATAACTACTCAAATCCAAGCCCCTACTTTATGGCTTCATTCTCAATTTCTTGTGCAACATTTTCCACATTTACCTGTAATTCGCTCTGTGAATGAGGCTCTGCATTGTATCATACATGTGTGAAATGATGGTTTGGGTGAGTACAGCAGGCAACTGGAGAACTTTGGAAAACTCTCACACACTGTATCACGTTCTGAAGACTGAACGTAATTATGGAACCACGTAGGACATTTTAAATGTTTTATTACAAATTAATTCAAGCTTCTGCACATATCAAGGATTTATAACAAGTTCCCTTGCATTTAATGTTATATAACATTTTGTTTGTTTGATAAGGCATTGTAAAAAGGGGGCTCTGTAAGTTACAGTACAACAACAAACCTAAACAAAATGGCTACCCCTACCAGCACAACCCAGTTCAAGGTCATAGCAAGTGCTGAGGTTCAAAGGTCAACTCACAAAAGAGTAGAATAATCAGTGCTCAGAGTCTGTGAGGTGTAGAAAGGACATGTGAGACATTTATCAGTGTCAGTGAACATTAGATGTATATTTGGTTTTTAGAGTGTATGCAACATTGCATATGGAGTACGAGCACTTTTTTCTTCCAGAAAATTGACATCGTTATTGCTGAGAGTGACGCTAAAGACGTCAAACCAGACTCCTGTGTTTTCATTTAACAGCTCTTTTGAGCTTCAACACAAAGTGCCTTCATTTATTCATGACCTATTATAGTTACATTAGAATCAATGCATTCACTGCATTCCTATGCAGCAAAAAACAATCTCACCGTTACTTACTTTTACCCACACTATACATATTTATATACAGGTACATCACACATGCTAAACATGGACTCTATCCATAGTGGCGTTAAATACAGAATCTCCCACCCCGGATAACTCTTCCTAAAGCTTCTGTCTCTATTGCTTTCTGTCCCACATTCCTGGCCAAGTCACTCCTAAACGTACATTTATAGAGTAGGTAGCTGCAAACCTATTTGAAGAATCGTCAGTGGAAGTAGCACACCAGGCAGACTCTGAACTTATATCCAACACAGTTATGTTAGCTTTAGGGCAAAGAGTAGGGAAAGATTTTCACAGTTAAAGCAGGCTCTTTGCAACAGTCAACGGCCCAGAGGTGGATGTGGGCCAGCGAGCGCTGACTATCAACAGACACTGCAGAGCCAGATCCAACCTTGTGTGTTCAGACCAAGCTGCATGCATTACCAAAACAGAAGCACATATGACACACATACACAAAACCCATTTCAGTGCCCCCTGTCACAACTAGTGGTGGCCTTATCTTAAAGTCCAAAACATTCATAAGTGTATACTGAAGCTGGACTGATGCATTAGTTTGGCAACACTATTTAAACCTGCATTAAGTGACATTTCTGATATCAACAAACTGAATTAATGATTATAATGCAGAATGCTCATTAGTAGTGTCCAACGTACTGAAAATGAACACCAAACTGCAGTTACAACATTTTTGACTCACTATATTTTGGTTCTTTGGCCCAAACGTTTACTGTATAGATCCTGCTCCCTTTAACCCCAAATATAAAACTGGGCAGCGCGCCATTCACAGTTAACACACTAAGCCAAGCCATGAAATGTTAGCATGTAAGCAAGCCAAAGACCCTGGTATTTTTCGAAGGGTTGGTCAACCACACCAGAGTTAACAAGTAAATATTGAACACAGACTAGTCAGTTGGTCACAAACTATGGGATGAAACAAGAGGAATGCTCACGTAGCTCTGTTTGCTGAATGTACGAGTAGATAATTGTTTGCTAGCAGGTTAGCATAACAAATAATAAGGCGGATTTTCAATGTTTTTGATTCTTTCTGCCTATTAGTGGCACAAATAAAAATCACTTAATGCAGTTTTAATTAGTTTGGTCTTTGTATCACTGGATTTGTTGTTCTGTGGTCTAAATGCTGTTTCTGAATCTTGTAAAGTAAAGGTTTCTCAAAACACATGCAAAATTATTATAAAAATTTTAGTGAAAACAGTAAATAACTTGATAACAAAAAGCTCAAATTTAAACCTGCAGTGCAGACCTTTTGTCTCCCCCTTCTGGCAGTGAGAGTAATTACAAAAACACTGTTGACACGTACTTTAAGACATACCGACCAGCTGTTAATTGGAAAAGTTAACTGGAAAAACTGACCACATATTGGGAATCTAAATAAATAGTACCTTTCTCACCTGAAAAATTATTAAAACTTAATAAAGTGACATATAAACCGTCCTACAGCGACAATTACAACAGCTTATAGTATACCTTGATAAAGACAAAGATGCCCCACAACCAAACAACCATCTAGATAGTTCATAGGGGTGTCACGATCTCGATTGTAAATCGAATATCAATCGAAAAGATGTCACAATCTCGACCTTCGAAATCAAAGGAGGAATCGAGGATGTGAATCGAGGAGTGCACACTGCAGTTACAAAAGGGTCACTACATGATTCTTTTGTTTACAGTAAGTTTCCAACTGACTGCTGAAACAAGTTATTGTTACATTGCTAATAAATTATTTAATTTTAACAGTAGGGCCTTAGTGTGGTACATTGCAAACAACTGATGGAGATTATATCACTCATGATTAGTCTAAAAATGGCATAGGCATCTGTGCTAAAAGGACTCCAAAAAAAGGATTGAGACCTTAAAATCTAATCGAGGATTTTGAGAATCGTGACACCCCTAATAGTTCAGGATGCCAAACATGACGTAATTCCTCCGAAGATCTGAGGAAACCAATCATCACTACTTGATGTAAAACACATCACTACCGTTGCACAAGAGCAGGAAAGTCACACCAGATTTAAAAACAGTTAAGTTACTCAGTATTATGAGAACTCGTTTGGCAAAGGCTTGAATGTAACAGACGTTCATTTATGTGTAAGTCCCACACTCCAGCTTTAAAGATATAATTAGTAGGTACAAAATATCCAATATTGGCCACTCAACTCTAAAAAGATTGGCACTAGCCTTAAATAAAGCATCAGTCCAACCTTCATATACACTTAGCTGTCCTTCATAATGGCAATATGAACCCAGTTTTCTTCTTTACGCAACATGCACCACTTGTTATGTCTACTGAGTTAAATGATTTTCTAAAGTGTGATAGCATAAATGCAACTTCAATTCAGTTGAGGTGTTTGTTGGTTTTGGTATTGCCATATAATTTGCTCCTTCCTGCTCCTTCCACTTCACCTCATTGAGGAAATGTTAGTGCAAATTTCAACAGCGCTGGCTCTGGCAAAGGTTGCATTAGTCCATTAACCAGACAGATAGTAGTGTTTCTGTGTGTGTTGAATGGGGAAGGCTGGTGATAGCACAACAGTAGTGTTGCTAAACAATAAGATGGTCTTAGTGTTGGTTAGGGCTTTAGTTGGGGTCGTAGTGAAAGACAGGTTTACTTCCCATGGCCACCGTTGACACCAGTCGCGCTGGCGTTGACTATATCGTCATACTGTGGAGGTGGCTCCGTCTCTATGTGTACGTCAGCGTGGCCCACAGCCTCCTCATAAGATGGTGGAGGGTCACCGGCGCTCCCTCTTCCTGATGTGACCTCTGAGCCTGGATAAGCGGGGCTGCTGTGGACGCTGAGTTCTGATTGGTCACCGTGGTGGTAATCCCTCCCCCAATGGTCCATAGAGACCACCGACAGGACGTGGTCATGATGTGAGTGTCCCAGGCTGGGGCTGCGCTGTGAGCGTTTGCGGGACTGGCAACGCCACACAGTGATGGCGACGGCGGCGATGATGAGCACGACCAGCAGCAATGGCACAATCAGGTAGAGAGAGTGAACTCCGCCAACCACCGTCTCCAGCCCTCCAGATGGACTAATCTCCCGCACGTACTCTTCCCAGAATCGCATCTGCAGCCAGAGCACAGACACACATGTTGTCAAAACCATTACGAGATCACAAATATTTCCTTCAATATAAAACTAAACTCCATTCAGTGTAAATATTATGGTACAAAATTGTTTCCAAAGCCACAGTACAAACAGTGTCCACTATGAATACTTTTTATCTGGATTACTGCAACACAAAGGCATGAGACAACAGAGCCCGGACAAAAAGCGACCACATGACTGTTACACGAACATCTACGTGACCTTTCTCTCCAGCCTCTCACAATTGTTACAAATACGGCTCCCTCCCTTGCATGCACTCGGCTGTTCTTCCTGCTGATAATCATCACTTCCTGAAAAAACACCCACATTCTGCAAGCTACCATTCTTGGCATAGGATTTCATTACTGGACAAATGAACCCCAGAAAACAGCGCTGGAGGAGGATAGTTTAGATTTTTTTAAACATAAGGCGCCTGGTATGAGTTACTTAGCAGTAATAATATTGATTTGTGGATTGCTCAGAGATTTTCAGCCAGTGACGGTTAGATCAAAAGAAGAATTAAGCAGCAGAAAGATAACTTATTTTTCTGTACTACCCAGTGGATAATTGTTTTGTTGTTGCTTGAAATGTATGTGTTTAATGATTGAATTTGAAAATGAATTTTTATCTGACCATACACTGACGGGAAATCTGTGAAAATGTGACCCGCTGTTGAAGTTAATAGCACTGTACAAAAAACTATTGCTGTTGAGTTATTTATATCACTGCGTGTCCAAAAGTGTGAACTATCCCTTTAGGCAGTTAATGAGGGTGCACACATGTAGCCATACACAATATGTGGCAGGTGTTTTAATGTGTTCTACTTTTCTGCTCTTCAGTGGGTTTTTTTAGTCTTCGGGAGAGGATGAATTATATATCCGATTTGATGTGTCTCTCGTCCCCTTACCGTCTTCTCGTCATTCTCGAAAGCCTCTCGGGCCTCCTCGTAGGTGCAGATCTCCTCTCTGCACTCTCTCTGGATGCTGCCCTGCTTCATCTCCTCCAGCATGAAGTTGGCCCTGCGCAGCCGTCGCAGCACCGAGTGGGCCGCGTCCGCCGGCAGGAACACTGGGAGGAAGACGATAGGCGGTCAGTGGAGTTTCAGAGGGAACAAGGGAGACAAAGACAAGGACAGAGAGGGGGTGAGGATGTAAGATTGAGAGATGTGTGAGAGAAAAGAAAAGCATGAATTAAAATAACAAGCAGAGACAGGAAAAATGGGAAAGTGGAAATGAGTCAGTAAGCGGAACAGCAGGGAAGAGGAAGCAAAAGGGGGAAGAAATTAAGCAAAGAGTGTATTGAAAGACAGAAGAGTGAGGCACGAGAAAGAAAAAAAAAGAAAGAGATGCCGAAAAAAACAAAAAAGGGAGAGGGAGTGAGGTGGGGACTGAAACAAAGGCAGTGGAGCAGAGCCGAGCGCTGCCCAGTGCCCACATTTCTGCATAAAAACAAAAGCTCCTTTGATTTAGGCATCCATCCCTGGGCCACATAAGACAAACTAGAGGAATGAACTTAGAGAGACACTACAGCCCTCTGTTTTACACATCCAGTATGAGAACATAAACTTTTCGGCAGAAACTGTGCACAAGATGCCACAACATGCCCTGGGAATGACTAATGTGCTACTGTGCTTACAAGTTATGGCGCATGTGTGGCTCATAAATTCAGGGATGGGATCAGGGCAAGACTAGAAAAGCACAAATTAATTAGGGGCAAAATGTAGGAAAACATGAAAGAAAAGGGATTGTGTGTGCTTAAAACAACAGAAGAAACCTAAATAGTCAGATTTAACTGATTACGTTGTGTGTAATAAACTGTTGAAAGTCAACACAAAAGCAAACAAAGACAAGAAATTGGATAAGGGTTGTCTGAAGAAATTTGAGTGATTAGGCTCATGTGAATGTCTGTGCCTGTGGGATACAAGAAAGCGTACTCTGTCAGGAAACTTACCACTCCCCATGATTCCTGCAAGTCTGTTTGGGGTGTATTATCTGTAGAAAACCAAACATACATAAATGTACAGCTTTGAACTTGCTGATACAAGTCAGACAATAATTAACTATGCCCCCCTCTTAAACACTACACCTCTTCCGTTGTTTCTCTCTTTAGATAAGCAGTTATTTAAAGCAGCATAAGAGCCAGTGAACATTAATGTTGGATCTTAGGAGTCCTACACTGCAAAAATGACCTAATAAGTGAATGTGACTGAAAACGGAGGTCATGCCACATATTTTCAAGAACTATTATAACCACCTGGTACTGGACAGAGTATCTGATATGAGTCAAATCACATAATAACATAATTCAATTCAGGGAAATCCCCCTCAACCTCTGTAGTTGATAGGAGTAGAAAGCTGGACAATAGTATGGCATGAAAGCATCATGCCCCTTTGTCAGATTTTTCCTTCATGTTGAGAAGAATTCAACGATTACAATCGAAATAGTGGATAATAATATTGTTTTTACGGTCAGGAGTTAAAGGGCGTTGTCGCGTTGTGATCATGAGACATCCTTGACTAAAGTGTCAGTGACCAATGGCGGCTGCTGGCCAGTGGTACACATGGATGTGTTAACTCACGGGAATCCTGATCGTAGCTACCAAAAATAGATCGCCACCAGCAGGGGAAACATCACTAACAAAGCGCCGCCGCCCCGTTACACAAATGACCCGAGACAGCACAAAAAAGACCACAAACTAAAATATTGTTATCTTCACTACGGCTGTTAACAGACTACTCTCGTCCATGGGAATATGTTGGCTGGTTAGAGCCCCATGTAATGACCTGACAAGCGGGGATGATTTGTAGGATCAGTGCGCTTCCAGCTACAGATGCGATTTAACAAGCCAGGCATTACTCAAACGGTCGTATATCCTGGCACAGACGTCGACAGAAAGGCCCCAGCTAAATAATACGTTTGTATTTCGTGTCGAAATCTTATGATATCATAGAAATAGACTTTAGCTTACGTTTTTTGGTCCCCAAATTGCGCATAAACGATCCCTCGTCCCCTCCGCTGCTCGAGTGTTGCTATGCACCCTGCGCAGGCGCACTGCACTGTTTGCTTACAGTGGTCCAGTGAACGCACTAGTGGGTCATTCCGAGGGACGAACTCTCGCGAGTGTTGTTTGGCTAAGTCCTAGATTCGGTTACACATCTCGCGATAGGTTCGTGAGAAATCGTCCCCACATCTGCTCCAATTTAAGCACCAACCAATGAACTATGCCACCCGCTTGAGTTAAAGGGATAGTCTAGGGATCAGCAGATACTGGCCACAATAATGACAACTCACCAAATTTGGGAAGGTTAATTTGGAAATGTACTAGGTTACAAGTTACTAGTTACCCTCTTTAAAATGTAATAAGTAATTTAACTATTTCAATTACTAAATTGAAGTAGTGTAACTTATTGGATTTTGAATACTTCCTGATTACTTTTCTAATTTTCTAACGAATGTTTTCAGCTGTTAGGGTAAGTATACCCATTAAGCCCACGGATACTGACATGATTTATAAGGGAGATCTTTTTTATATATATATATATATAATTGAAAGTTATCTCTCATTTGAAAATGTATTCATTAGTTCATGTAGATTTTTTAATATAAAATAAAGATATTTTATGAAAAAAGTCAAAAGTCTGGCATGGGCTTAGTTGGTACTATGACACCATTTAAGCCCATGTTTGCTCCAAATAAGGTCCACGTCATGATTTACTTAATTTTTTCTTTTTTTTAAATTGATTTCAAAGAATTAAAAACAGTATAGTATTCCATAACATATTAAATATTTTTAAACTGAAACGAAAGTGAAAGTAACTGTAATTTATTTACAATTTTTTTCTCAGTAACCCAGTTACATTTATTTTGTAATTAAAGTAAGTAAGTAGTTACTCCCTAACACTGCAACCCATATGTAGTATGTAGTAGTAGTAGTAAACATCTAGTATGTATATGTAGTAATAATAGTATCACTTCGCTTATGATTTGGGTTAATCATTATTGTGTTAGATTACTGTTAGCAGTTCACAAGGCTGCTCAGTTTTCATTGTTAGACTGATACATTGACTGAAAATAAAGCAATTCAAATGATCCTAGAAATCAGAGCCTTGACATGAGGTCTTAATGCTTAGTATAAGATAATAATAACCTTTTCAAAATTGAAAGGTTAAAAATTAAATAAAATGCGAAGAGTTTATTCTGCAAGTGTGAAAACCAAATGCCACTCTTTACTTTCCAATCATTCATTTAAACTGTGCGCATAATATCAGCAAGTAAACATACATGAATCTCTTAAATCGGAATCTTAAAATAAAAATAGATGGGGTTATGAAAGAGATTATTTTTCTATCTTTCCTTTTTCTGCAAAATAATGGTATATTTCCAACAAATGTTATTTCTATTGTTCGATTGAGATTTAAATCCAAATGATCACGATCATATTTTTCATTTTCTTGTTTTTACCTGCATGAACAAGTATTCATGTTTGTAATTTTCACATTTTAGAGTACAATTGACCTCCGCAGTAATATTGACAAAATGCCAAAACTGCATATATCAGACTGAATTATATCATATATGTAATACATCATATTTTCTGTTGTTATTGTGACTACTTGCTGTTACGGTTTTAACAAGTATATCCTGTGAGTTGATAAGTATTAGCCACGTAGTGCAGCAATGTAATCAATAATGGTAGTATTAATAGTAGCAAGTTGTGCAGTTAAAATTACATTCAGTTTCTAATCCTAGTTTGTTGGGATTGACATTAACAAAAAAGTAATTTATTATATTATACAATATAGATATATTTCAGTTGTATTGCCTCAGATTTCTCCACACCTGTTTAGAGTAATTGTGTATCTTGCTCTCGTCAGCTAATCAGCTGTGATGCACTGCTGGCCAGTTATTGATGGCTGAGGAAGAGACACAAGTTATCAATTAGTTTCTTGGTGGTTTCTCTTTCGCCTAATGTTCTGTGTCAGTCAATTTCGAAATTTCAACCTCAGCACTGACATTTTGTGCCTTACACATACAGTCAAATGTACTGCAACTCCACAGCAGTAAAGTTATAGTAACACTGATTAGTTTTGTTGTCATGTGGTTAAATCAGGTCTGTGTGTTCCTGTTTACCACAGAGTCTCCACTGATTACAATCTGTAATCATCAGTATGGATGTTGAAAGACTTTGCCGCCAGGAACAGACGACCTACACTCATTTAACTGAAAAACACACACACAGCAAAATCTAAACTGTAGTGTATATAATACAAATCTATTTGGTGTATGATATTCAAATTACAGCAGCTCCCTGAAACTTGTCTTGAATTTATCAGGTGACCTCTTTACAGCAATGCCAGTACAACCTTTTACTTCAATTAACATAAATGAACAAGGATTCTAACACAGATGTTGATCAAAATTGCCTTTCTATTAAAATGTCGTCATGAAGTAAATTTTCCTCAAAACTGACTAGTTTGTGAGTGTGTGTGTGTATTTTCATAAGATTGTGTGTGCGAGTTCATGTGGCTATGTGTTAATTAATATGAATTAATTCCGAGACTCACCCTAAGGACAAAGAATTAGCTAAGTTCAATTAGGGAAGAAATGAGCACTGTAAGCCTCCCTCAGCAAAAGGTTTGTGTGTGTGTGCGTGTGCGTGTGTAAGACAGAAAATGTGGTGTTCAACAAAATGTAACCTGAAGAGAAAAAGAAGAATGTTCGTCGCAAGAGCAAAGCAGTGATGTAGTTAAAAGGCTAAAGTTAAATTATAAATGACCCGTCTGACAACACATTTTTATTTGTGGATGTTTCACCTCATGGTGGCTGTGAGCCGGATGATCCTACTGTTAGGGTTTTCATGACCAATACTGATATATGATCAATGCATTTGGGCTATATTCAAGATAAGGTTTATATTTTTTTCCCCAGACTAAGCTGCAAAACTTTTGAAACAGCATTTTGCACATTCACAATTTACCATGGCAATTTAAAGACTGTCACTATTGCACTGTTTTTATATACCAAAGTATCCACTGACAGAGACCCATACATCAGTCCTCAATATTTAAAAATACATTTTATATCATAATTTTATATAATAAAAAAAAATGTTTTCTCAAATCAAGGGTTTTCAAAGTCTGAAACTGTGGGCCTCCTCCCAGACGAAGCTTGGAAAAAGGCGCCATTTTAGTTTACTTTAGTTTTGCTCAATTCCTGGATGGCTATGCGATCATGATTACGCTATTTGATCCCATAGACACTTAACAATTGAGCCAATATAGCCTTTTATTGCTGTGTTACATAATTAAAATTATCCAAAAGTATTGTATCTCTGAACTATCTCTTTATCCAAATCACATATTTAGGCTAATGTAATATCTTTTCACTTCCATTCACTGAGCCTCCTTAAACACTGTTTGGAGCCCCCTTGGGGAGGCCCACCTCCCACTTTGAAAACCTCTCCTCTAAATGCAAAGTTCTTGTCTATTATATTGGAGTATTGAGCCTATTTACCAGTTAAGGAATCATCATTCTTTCTTTTTTTCCTCCCACATCAGTGAAATCAAGGAGTGAGAGAGAGAGAGAGAGAGAGAGAGAGAGAGAGAGAGAGAGAGAGAGAGAGAGAGAGAGAGAGAGAGAGAGAGAGAGAGAGAGAGAGAGAGAGAGAGAGAGACACTGACTGTGTATGTGGGAGTGTATCTAGGCACTAGGACCCAGCAGGTGCATCACCAGCACCGTGTTATTTCAGTGATCCTCAGCCGGGTCCCGTCAGCAGAGCGCCGGGTCTGCAGCAGAGGCAGCAGCGACTCAGAACCCGGAGTGAGCGGCGGCTCCCCATCCTGCACGGACAGGGGAGGCAATGACAACATAAACCTGACGCATTTTATGGACTTGAAGAACGACAAATAACATTCCATTACCACACAAATGTCCCTCTTCTCTTTTTTTGTTTTGTTTTTAAAAAGTAAAATACTTTAGACAGGCTATGGCTTCATCCGTGAGTGGCACAGAGGAGGTCCGGGTGTCGGCGTTGACGCCCCTGAAGTTGGTGGGACTGGTGTGCGTGTTTCTCGCCCTGTGCCTGGATGTCGGGGCCGTGCTGAGCCAGGCATGGGTCACGGCGGACGACCAGTACTACCTGTCCCTGTGGATGTCCTGCTGGAAGCCCGTCAGCTCCGTGGCGTGGTCCTGCAACAGCACGCTGACCACCGGTGAGAGACTCGCTCATGCGCCTGTTCACACTCTGATGGGGTGATGCGCCACCATGTTGTTTGGGAAGTTTTAAAACCACTTGGGTGTTGTAGTTTCAGAGATGTATCACCCTGGAAATGGAAGAATTAGGGCTGCAGACAGACGCCTGCATTCATATTCAAATGAAAGTCTGATGCAAAGCGCCCAGGGACAACAAAGAGTCCCTGCAGATAATATTTTGCTGAACCAATCTGTTCTGAGGGTGAGAATTATAAAACATCACCCAAGAGAGTGCTAAATGTTAATTACTTTATAATTAGCTATTGCCTGGTTAATTTAAATTGCAGAAAATTTCTTCATGAAATAAGAGAGGTGAACAATGTGCTGCACGTTGCTGCTTTCCAAGTGGGAAATATAGAAAAAGTTTATCATTGAGTTTCAAAATCTGATGAATAAGACACCTTTTTATGTTAAGGCTAGTCAACGTTTTTTTCCTTAAACATTTATCCTGTGAACCACTGAATGATGTGGGAATCCTGCCTCGCCAGGAGCGGTCCAGCTGGGGTTTCATTTGGCCTTTGTTGCTCACAAAATGAGCCTTTGTGTGGGTTTCTTCACCGACCAAGGAGTGAGGGCAACTCAGAGCAGAGAGCTCCCCAGAGATCCAGATGCCTGGAGATTAGTAACCAGGGAAACAAGTAAAGCACCCCAGAAATGCTGATTTTCTCTATTAAGGAGACTTCTTCATGGAGTCCTAACATTAACGTTTTTTTTTGTTGTTGTTGGAAGCATTTCATATTTCCACTGCAGCTGGTCATTTGGAGATAAGGGTTAGGGGTGGTTGAACTGTGAGACAACTCTATGAACACTAAGGGAAGCGTTTTTTTTGGTCTATATTTTAACAACTAAATCTATACTGTTCCTTTTTTTTATTGAGACTGACTCAACTCTGGTTGGTTTTTAGGCCACAGTTTGTGGTATTGCTTTATTTAGTTACACTGGATTGTAAAATGGACAAAATAACAGAAACATGTAAGAATATAATCCAGTCCAGCACACACATGACCAACTATAGCCACAAAAATAACCGAAAAAACAAAACGTTCTCAGCTTTTTAAAGGTAATACTCACTGCAGGGCCTTTTATGGGTTTGCATTGTTATTTTTATGTTTAGCACTTAATGTGTAAATTTGTCAGGCTGTGAGTTGTCTAAACTATGTTCTGCTAATGTAAATAGTCGGTAAAGCATATGTACTGTAGGCTTATCCCACACTACACACCTATAACTATAATTTCCCCCATTTGTGTGTGTGTGTGTGTGTGTTTGTGTGTATGCTCCTCCTCCTGTCTGCTGAGAGGTGAATAGTGTTTTTGTTAGTCCAACAAAATGTTTTCTTTCTGCCTGAGAGATGAGTAACTGTGGGTCATGCTGGCCCCGATCCTCCTCTGTCAGTGCAGACAAAGTGCACTTTGGTGCCATATAAAGACATGTAGTCTCTGAGCATGTCAGGTCCCAGCAGCAGCGGCAGCAGCAGCATACCACAGTAAATGCACACAGCAAACTGCCCATTTCCTCCAGCTTGTGCTTGGCTGGGCTTATTGATTTGAGTCCCAGTAATCACTTTCTAACCCCCCTCTCCAGCCCCCCAATATTTCCTCAGTGTCATGCTCTGGGCATTAAATAAATCCTGTTAGTTTGAAACACCAGCTGGCCGCTCAGATGTTTTGAGCTGGTTCTGCAAGGCCTGCATATGTGTGTGTGTGTGTGTGTGTGTGTGTGTGTGTGTGTGTGTGTGTGTGTGTGTGTGTGTGTGTGTGTGTGTGTGTGTGATATGCAGTGCTAATTAGAAAGTAGACATGAAATATTACCTTGTTACGCTCATGAAGTGTTTGAAATAAGTAAGTACAGGCACATGTGGTAACGCCCCCTCTCTTTCTGTTTCTCTCTCACACACACACTTATGCACAGGGTCAAAGGTCAAGTATAAAACATACAGTCTTAACACAAGCTTAGGAATGTTGAGCGGCTGTGCAAGAGCAGTGTGTGTGGATGTCAGGTAGGTGTGAGATGAGGAGACTAATGTGGAGCCAGTGTGTGAGCAAGTCCAGCTCAGTCAGACGCAGTGATGGCAAAGTGTATTAATAATGCAAGACAGTGTCGATCCTGTTTTTAGGTGATTTGCTTCTTTTTGAGAGAGGTTGCAGCACGGTGTTGGTTCAGTGTCTCGCTCACTGACAGCACGGCTTGAACCGGTGACCTCTGGTTGAACATCTTCCCGCTTCCTACAGGTCTCCATCCTGCTGCCCAGTGGAGTGAGAATGAATGTGTGTGACAGTGGGAGAAATACTCGAGGCTCTTCTGTGACACAGATCTTCCACCATTGTCTCAGACAAAGAAGCAGAATTGGGGCCCTGAAGAATTTTTTCGATTAACATGGGGGACCATAATTAATGCTCAGATTTGATCTTATGTACTGTATCTGCTTTTCCATCTGTCATCATGCGAGGCTCAGATTAATAGTTTGGCACTTCCTGCTCGTCAAGCCTTTAAGCACTCCAACTCTGGCTGTGTTTCTTGCACAGCGTTACAGGGTCTGTTCCAAATCTGAGATGAGAGGACTTTTCTGCATCCTGCTGTTTCATGAGCGCACTGATAAGGCTTTCGATCGCTGCTGCTGCAGTGTCAGTTAGGCTGAAGGCACTGAACTGACCCAGAGACGATATCTCACCAGCGATGAGCTTTGACAACAGGTCAAGTCACTGTGGCTCTTTGCTGAGAGGCAGCCAATGAGGCTGCAGGAGAGAAAGTCAGGGGTCAGACTTTAAGGGGGGCCTCATGTTGTGCAAGCTGGAGGCCGGAGGGAACGGGTGCTCTGCTTTTCATGGGCTCTTTCCAACATCCTGTGGTGACAGGACCCATTTTTAAACTCTAAATCCTGAACCATATTTGGTCAAAAGTAGTTGATGTTTGTTTATATTTGAGCTGCTTGGCCCCTTGAATAAAGTTTCCCTCCAACAAGAGTGAAAACTGTATTTTAAGCAGCTTATACTCCATCACTTTCTCCCTGCTGGTGAATGTTTTAATGATTTTCTGCTTCGATTGAGATGAAATATTCTTAGCAATTCTTTTATTTCCTGGCCTCTGTGTGTACTTGCTATAAAAATAAGACAAAACATACTCAAATTGAACTCTTTCAACATGAACTTCCACCCACTCTGATATTGAATCACTGATGTGAGCTCAATCCCCTTTATGCTTTGATGTTATTTAGTTTTTTTCCACCCACTGTACTTTAAATTATTTCCTCCTGTGTAATCAAATGCCTCATCATAATATCCTCTGCCTGTTTACATATAGACCTCCTGTTTCCGTCTGTACACAGTAACGTTATGTAAGAAATCCTGTAAATCTCTAAACAATAACATATAGTGCGTCTATGGTTAATTAAGTCTCTGAAAAAATCTGACATTTATTTATTATTTTGCACAACCAAACAAAACTCCCCACTATAGTGTTTTACTCTTTTTGGCAAACACACAAACTACACTACACATGTGTAGTTTGTCTACACATTTACAAGCTGCCTTCCCTTTTTTGTTCCCACTTTGGCATTCCAACAAGGATAGGAAGCGAGATTGAGACGGTGGCTATTTCCAGTCGAGTGTTTTTGGAGTGAATCTGAATGAAATGCTGAGAATGCTGCTGAGCTGGCATCAGCCAAGAGGGAGGGATACTCATTATCCGAGTCACCTCACAGAATCACTTTGCCTTTCTGCTGCGTTTGGGATCCATTACTGAACCGCTGAAATCTGTGCGTAGCCAGGCATTTGTTTGTTTCTCAATTCGAGTGTTTTTAACTGCATTGCTCACATTTTTCTTCAGTCAAGTCAGTTCAATTCAGTTCAGTAGGCTTTATCGGCATGATGTTTGACATGTTGCCAAAGCACAATTGCAGCAATTGTGATAGACATATTAAGGAATGAAATTCACAAAAATAATGTGCAAAACTGTATTAGTTTATAAAATAAATTAGGTAATGAAATAAATTAATACAATAAAATCAGTATAAATATAATATAAGCCCATACAAGTTAGTTTTGGTGTAATTTCAATTAGACTTTTTAAGACAAACAAAAACAATGCAATTGTTTATATACTGATGATAAAATAAAGAGATACAAGACAGCCATTAATATTTAAATATAAACATAAGAAAGAGGTGGTGGAAGTAAGTAGAATATGGTAAGTACAAGTATATTGATAAATGTTAATCTGTCTATGTCCTTCTGGCTGTCTCTTTTGTTGTGGCAGGAAGTGACATATTTAGCAGTCACTCACATCAAAACATTATGATCCATGGACAGCTTCTCATCCTCTGAACCACAAATAGTTTGTGTTTACACTGCGGTGATTCACCATAACCTTAGTTGGTGGATTTTTCTCTTGTATGAGATTGAGCATGTCAGTGTTAGTGTAGCTGGCTCACCAATCTGCCCTCTCTCTTTTACCCCTCTACATTTTCCTCCCTCCTGTCAGTGGCTGAGTAACCTCTTTTTAGCTACCTACTGTATGTCACTCTCTATCTCTGTGTGATTTCATGCCTTTCCTGCCTCACCCCCTCCCCTCTTCTCTGTCCCTGTGTGTGTTTGTCTCAGACTGGCAGATCGCCACGCTGGCCCTGCTGTTGGGGGGGGCAGCCCTCACCCAGCTCTCCTTTCTCGTGGCTCTGGTGTCCCTCTGCTTCGGCTCCAGGAGTCGCTGCTACAAGCCTGTGGCGATCATGCTCTTTACTGCAGGTAAGTGATGCTGTCTTAGTGGAAGAAACAGGTGGGGGGGAATAACTGGGAAGTGTTATAAAATCCTTTTTAAGAATAGGTCAGGCTGTTTGTTTTTTTTGGCAAAAAGATCCATGGCAATAAAATCCATTAAAAATTAAAAAAAAAAAAAAAAATAGGCTTTTTGTGGACTTGCATCAGCTTCATTTCATTTTTTGTGAACTACGAGATATTTCTATCTACATTTTCCTCACTTTGTTTACATTAGTACCTGCTCTTTGCTCATTTCTCCTCTGCAGTGGTGCTTCAGGTGTGCAGCTTGGTCCTGTTCCCCATCAAGTTCATAGAGACGGTCAGTCTGAGAGTGTACCACGAGTTTAACTGGGGCTATGGCCTGGCATGGGGATCCACCATCTTCTCTTTCGGAGGAGCCATCCTCTACTGCCTGAACCCCAAGAACTATGAAGACTACTACTAAGATATGTGAGACAAGAAGAGAAATACGGGACTTTCCATTTTACCAGTGTCCTCTCAGCAATAGGGACGTTCTGTCTGTTACACAATTCACAACCACAGATTAGAAAAAAATAGGAAAAACAAATGCTTATTGTTAGTTTCAGGGCTGGAAACAAACTCTTACATTTGATACTGTGAACACATTATGTCAAAGACTCTCTATCCTTACTCACTGGACTGAAGCCACATGCTATCTTAGTGGCAACAGAGTCTTGGCAGCTTACCAGGCTACAAAAAAGACACCAGGCAGTTTAATTTGGGAGAGAATGCCACCAGTCAGATAAGTCTGCGTCCCCTTTAAGTGGTACTCTCGTAGGTCTTAGATTTCGGCAGAAAATCTAGAGGGAACAGATGGATCCACTGACACCATACCAAAAGGTGGACTAATTAGCCGAGCAGAGCAGAGAAGACAAACAAGGATATGAACTCGGGCCAATCGGGGAATTAACGGATCCAGGGAGGAAAATGTCCTTTTGAAGTGATATCCTGAGGATGACAAAGTGAGTCACCCTGCGGCAAACAGGGCGCACATAAGGAAATACAACACACCACATTTCCACAGATACACCACAACGGCAACTTCTTACTCCAGTAGAGTGAAATAGATGTGTGAAAGCTACAGTGGCTTTATTTTCTCCTGTGCCATTTTTAATCTATTAAAAGGGTGGTACTGGTAATAAACAAGAGTAAGACAGTAAAAACATTCCACAGGCACCTTCCAAATGATATCATACTGGTGAGAGGAACATGTACTGGTTAATGAGTAGCACGTCTTTCACTCGTATTCAGTGGTTAATCCTTCGGCCACTAATGTAAACCTGCAGCAAGTTATACCTGCTTTTTGATAAAGATGTATTATATGTAAGTATGTGCAGTAAGCATAATAAAGTAATAGTCATTCAAAGCAGGCCAGTGGGAAGGAAGATGGCAAATGACCATATCTGCTGAGAGTGCACATGTTTGCATGATCATACCACCCAGCATGTGCTCGCACCTCCTCATGTGATGCCTCCTTATCTTTCCACTGTGCAGGAAATGCTCCCAGTAGAGTAGGCACCATTAAGAATGTTTTTCCAACATGGAGAGACTGTAGTGCAACAATCACTATAGTTATTGAGAAATTCTTAGTTTCTGCATCAAAGCTAAGTGCCATGATACAACACTAGAAGAAATGCCAGATGTGCTGTGCATGAGTAGTGTGATGAAGACTGCAGCACCAATCAAGTTGAAACTGGAACATTTTAAACCAGAAGGAAGACGGTGTGGTCATGAGAGGTGAGATTTGTGCAGATCTGGTAATGACATTCATCTCAAACCTCATTCAAGGTGGTCAGAAACTTCTCCAATTCCTTCTTTTAGTGAAAGTGAGCAAGTGTGTACATGCCACTACCATTTCTCTGCTGTGTTTCTGAATCCCACTGGTTTAATTATTGACATAATAAACATGTACTGAGAGAAAAAAGAATTGTGTTTGGTTCATTTGGGGGGGCAGAAAAGGAGCATCCATGAATTATGACAAACTATGCAGACATGCCAGCTGTGGATGGTCAAGTCACATAGAATCAGCTCCTTTATTACATACAGCAAGTTGAGGCTTTTGCACAGGAAATCAACATCTTTTGAACACGTAATACAGGGTGGCTTAATATGCATAAAAGTACCAGGAATATACTCATATGCAAGTGTCTTTAGTGTTCTTCTTTCAGTGAAAAGAGCTCTAATACAGAGCCAGATACAGTGTACAGTCTACATTTCGCATTAGTCAGACTTTATATATCATTGATTTCATTATTCCACTGTCAGAGAGGGAGTTACGGTTCCTGGATTAAAGTGGAAGTGCCTCCATTTTGAGTTCAGGAATGGGCGCAGTTGTGTAAACAGGGCAGTCACTCGTTCTGCATGGAATGTTCGCTAGATAAACCGTAGCTCCTCCTCTTTCATCCTTCATCCTCATTTGCTTTGACCTTTCTGAAGCCCCGGTCCCACCCACTGCCAGAATCGCAGCATGTCACTTCTTCTCTTGATCATTTGCCAAGAGAAGAGTCTCCAACTGTCCTGAAAAAGAGTAATTATCCGCCGATGGAAACAAGGGTCAAAGTGCACAGGAGTAGTAGATGGGAGTAGGACAAGTGGTCAAGGAGGGATAGTGGCTCTTCCTCAGCAGGTAAGAGGGGCTTATATATTGATTGACAGGGGGAAGATCTCTAGACATAGGCAAAAAAAATCTGCTTGGAGCTGCAGATTCTGGGGGCTTATACTATCCAAGGATTGGCAGGGGACTGGGCAGGGGTTGGCATTACAGTGCAACACTAAGCTCAGGTGTAGCGCGGCATCTCGCACTGTTCACAGCGGTTGAGTGCAGGGTGGTTAAGGAAGGTGCAGCTTTCACAGTTCCACTGGGCTCCTTCAAAGTCCTCGTCCCTCTGGGGCCCCGGGACTGGCTTGGAGCCCTGTTCTCCTTCTGACAAAAACAGAGAGAAACAGTACATGAAAAGACTGTTTATTCATGTGATGAAGAGCATAATGCAACAACAATTTGAGTGTCATCAACTCAAGGCTGCAATTAACCACGGCTGTCGCTCAACAGACGTGTGTGAGGCATGCATTCAAGCATCAACCATTCATGTATACATTTTAATAGACGTGGGCATTCACTATGAAGCATCTAGTTTCCATGCCAACACATTTGTGGAGGCCAACACACACCAAAGTCAGTTAAGCTTTTAGTCTGTTTTCAAACAAAAATGAATCGAATCTTGAAAGAGCTTGAAGCCAAGTAAGACAAACATGAAAGAATTGAGGACATGAAAGGTCTTCATTCAATCTGTATCTTGGCAACACAATACATTTATAATCCTACCCTAACTATAGAAACATGTATTTTACTTCTCTTATTTACAAATATGAAACTGGCTCATTACTCACTTTTATGTCCTGCTTTTGGAAAATTCTCACCTTTCTTCCCCGGTTTGGGCGGCACCACGGGACCAGGCTGAATGTTGTCATAAAAATTGTTCATTGCTTTTGGGTCAAACTTCCCTGTGGAGGAAAGAAGAAATCAGATACAGAGGTTTGTTTACAAGTGCCCATCCCAGCCAGAGATCCAGCCAGTCAAAATTCCAGCCGTTCTTCTTGAACTGCTTGACTGACTCAGGCCGCGTTCAGATTGACATTAGCACTGAGTGAAAACGTGCAACATTCTCATTTATTGCAATAAAGAGGGCGAAAAGTTAGAAAGTCTAACTGGCTGAATTTTTGCAGCATTGTTATGTGGAATGAGCTTTAACCATTGAGCTGTCAGGATGCCTGTAATCGTACTGTTAACCTCAGGACATTCGAAACAGCAGGTGAAATGAATGCTGCTGTGATAACTTGCTAGAGTTGTAAAATCCTGTCTCATTCTGTATTGTAAATGACTGTGCAGAGTTTTGGACTCAACCAACACATCCTTGCATTTTTTTAATGTAGCGCTATTTTCAGTTTGAATAGCTGCTAGGGCAACCCCCGATCCTACAATAAATAAGCTCATTCAAGCACAAGTTGACTGCAACATGAAATAAGGTAGCTCACCACTTTCTTGGGGGTTTATATAGTTTTTTTATAAGATTAACAGCAATTATCAACATAGGATTTTAGCATCAAAAAGAAATATAGGCCTCAGAGATACAGGTTTAAACTAAGATGAAAACTGGTTATACTGGTTTATTTTTGCACCTGGATGACATTTTCTACAAGGTAGGTTCTTGGGCTCAATAAGCCGTTCTCTGAGTGTATGAAAGCCGAGGCTTGCAAAAACAATTCGCACAAAATATGCATTTTAATTGGCTGTTTGTTGTGAGAATGACCGCAACTGACACAATTTGTTTAGAGGCAAATAACAACTGTTCATTCAACCAATCAAAAAGAAAAAAACCCAAACTATCCACCAGCCCTTATATGCTCTATTCTGCAAGTGACCATGACCCCGAAAGTAGACACAGTTAAACAAATGTTTCCAGTTATATCAACATTAAGTTGTATGCAAATGTGTTTGTTATAAATAAGGGCTGGGCATCTTTACAGTCCTCTGCACACTCTACACTTTTTTTGTATTGGTACTGTAATTGTTTAAAAAACACCCAGTCATTTTGCTTATATAACTGTCTGCCTATAATAAGGACCTTCATTTCCTGTAGGACACTTGTTAACATTATAGAAAAAAATACAGCACATCTAAGAAGAACAACTTCAAACTGAGGCACTGACCCCAAAAAAAATCAAATTTATTTACAGCAGGTTTTTGATGAAAGTTTCAATTTTTATGTACTGAGCAGGCCATCCTCAAAAAGTGAAAGGGTGTTCAAAGACTCAGAGGGGAGTGATTCTACATACAACAACTGATGTCCAGGTGTTTCAGCTTTACCAAAGGAAAGCAAAGAAAAAGTCAGTGTTATAACACTTACATACATGACATCTCAGCCAGTGTCAAATTTAGAAGACTCAAACAAAGCACAGTGCCAATGTCTCATGAGACCAAAACTGAACTTTTTGAAACACACCATCCCAACCATAAAGGCTAATGTGGCAGGATCATGCTCTGAGGATGCTTGACAAGCAAATGACCAAAACCTCATAACCCAATTTAGGTCATCTCATATAGTGACAATGATACCTATCCCAATATAGCACATTTTAATTCAAAGAATAAATAGTTGGTCCATGTGTATGCTTCTCTGCTCTTTCTCAGCGCAGGTGGGGTTGAGCCCTCTGTGTGTGTGTTCAGCGCAGCAGAGGAGAGACAGAGAGCGGTGGAGAGCTGACGACAACTAAAGTCGTTACATTACGTTACTATGAGTGCAAGAAAAGCTTTGTGAGTAAAAAGCCAAGATGAGTAATTTATCAATGTAATCCATGCAAAAGATGGACAGACCCCAAATGACATAATATATTGCCGTAAAGAGCGTGATTTGCGTAACAACGAAATAAACAATAGAGCATAATATGAAACGGTCAACGTTTTTCTAACAGCACACAATATTTCAGCATATCACACAGCCCTACTGTCCCAGAACCATCCTGAAGCAAATGTAAACCGTCCTAAAATCCAAATGTTGTTTCTTTGCTCTGAAAGGCAACACAGGGTTTGCCTCTAAATCCACCCATGTTGATGATGAATATTTTCTAACGATTTAAAGATTAGAGATGCTGCTTTCAGTAATTGAAACGGCCTTTGCAATCGGCTAGTTACATATTTCTGTAGCTTACCATTTATGCTGCCTGCTGTGGTCCTGCTTTTGCTCCTGATAACCCCTGTGGTTTGGAAAGACTGTAGCATGTTGAGTGCACCAACTTCTCCAGCAATCTCTCTTGTATAATTGCTATTGGTGTTTGTCTATTTCTTCCCCATTGTTAGTTTGATTAGTTGTGAGTTGGTAATTCATGCCTGATGAAAAATGCTGTCTGCTGCAGAAGACAGCAGCTCTGCTTTCCTCTCCAGTATGTTCACATTTTAGAGAATGTAATTAATACATTCCTCATTAATTATGTATTATTTAAGCCCCCACAACCCATCCCTGCTAATAGGAATGCAATTTTTATGACCTGAACTGATAAGTGTTTAAGGCTTAGATTATAACAAATAAAAGACCACAATAATATATTGAAATCATTTAAATGTATGCTTTAGAAAATATATTCACATAGAGTCAAGGCAGCACTGTTTTTTTAACCAGCACAACATATCTGCGAGGTCCTGACAGCAAGCCCTTTGTGGCTGAGGGAATAGATGGACCGGAACCGCAGGAAGATTTCAGGTCACACTGAGTACACAGCCAGTGACAGTAACTACAGTAACAGCTTAGAGGCCATGCTCCTTTGTAGTCAGCGTTCGGTTCAGTTTGTCATTTGCTAAGCGATAGTTTTAAATAAGTCAATAATTATGTGTAAAATCCCTTTCGTCCTGGAGGTGTCCTGTGGAAGATCTCTCTCTCTGTTAGTAATTTTGTACTGTCCCCCAGACGACGGGACACTGATAGTCTTGAGCCCTGATGCAGTGAGACGCAGCCTCATCCATCACTTTAAACCCAACTCTGTCTGCTTTTGGGCCTGGCTCTTTTAAGATCGATGCTTTCTAATAACTCAGAGACACACTTCAAAAGGTTTATGTGTGGGAATGTGCATTTAAGTGTGTTCATGTGGTGTGTGTTTGTATACCTCTAGACTGCAGTAGATCTGTCTCCTTTAGGGTACAGTTGATATCAATCTGAAGCTGCCTGTTCAGACTTCGCAATCGGGTCATCTCTTCAGGCTGCAGCAGGTGCAAACACACAACCCAGTTAAATTAGACAAAAATAGGCAACAAAACATTCCCTCCATTCAAAGTCCTCCTACTAATTAGAAACATTACTTTGTATGATACAGTAAGTAGAGTATGTCTTATTACATATTATTACTCACTCTTGGAATAAGACTGGTGGAGTTGACTCGTCGAAAGCGCCTTTGAAGGGCGTCATATTCCATGTTGTTGACTTCGGCCTTCAGCTGCTCTAGTTTCTGCCTCTCTAGCAGCAGCTCCTTCATTAGACGCTCCATCCTGGCCCGCTGGTGGAGCAGGAGAGCTGGGGAGAAACACACCACACAAAATACTGAAAATGGAAGCAATATAAAAATGCAAAAAAACAACAACAACAACAACAAAAAACAACTTTTCTTACGTTGGAAGTTCTTTATCATAACAGCCTACCAATTTACAGATAAGGCAGATAAACATTTTGACCATATCAAAGTTGCTATGATTGCAGTACTGCAGTTTACAAAAGGAACAACATGAATTGAATGCACTGTCAGCATTCAAAGATGCACTATACAGTGCATCCAGAAAGTATTCACACATTCACTTTCCCCACATTTTGTTGCGTTACAGCCTTATTCCAAAATTGATTAAATTCCTTTTTTTTCTCATCAATCTACACACAAAACCCCATAATGACAAAGCGAAGAAGGTTTTTCAGAATTTTTTGCAAATTTATTAAAAATAAAAAACTGAAATATGTGCCTTTCCAAGTTATGTCCAATCAATTGAATTTACTACAGGTGGACTCCAATCAAGTTGTACAAACATCTCAAGGATGATCAGTGGAAACAGGATGCACCTGAGCTCAATTTTGAGTGTCATAGCAAAGGGTGTGAATACTTACGTACATGCGATATTTCAGTGTTTTAATAAATTTGCAAGAATTTCTAAAAAACCTTTTTCGCTTTGTCATTATGGGGTATTGTGTGTAGATTGATGAGGGGGAAAAAGGAATTTAATCCATTTTGGATTAAGGCTGTAACATAACAAAATGTGGGGGAAGTGAAGGGGTGTGAATACTTTCCGGATGCACTGTATATACAATCTGAGCAGTTATTACATCAGATCTCTGCATGGTTGATACAGAGCCAAGGAAAATTTGACCTTTTTAAAACAGGACTAGCTGCAATTAAATCACAGTTTGGTATGAATATTTAATTGAACTTTCCTTCCTATTATAACACAGCACAATGTGATGCATTCCAACTAGGCTTTTTAACAGGTGATTATAGCTAAACCTAATCAGGGCATACATGAATATCAAGATAATGTCATATGATCTGCTGTGCATTCACTGTTACCTCACCAACAAGGGTGCAACTCATGATGATTGTCATTACTAATTTAATCTTGCAATTATTTGCTTAATTAAATCAATTACTTGTTTAGTTCATTAAATCCCTGAAAACAATGAAAAATATCAGAAGGCTGTGCATGCTGATGTGTCACAGATGGCACAGAGAAGCATCTGCAGACTGAAGCAGTTCTGGTGAGCGAGCAGAGCTGTGTTTCAAAGGTACCGCAGCACATATTGCCAAAGTTGCAATAAACATCAAAATCGTCTACCCTCACATTCTAAAAACACCACAATCTTATGATCTATTTCCATGATTACAAGCATGCCCAGTTTACCAGTTACACTGAAATTGCCATAATAATGCACTTTGACGAAGTAAGTGATATAACAAAAGTTAAGCTAATGCTGAATCTTGTAGAGCTAACCTGAATGTGACATGAATGTCAACAAGTTCATTTGTTGAGCCATAATTTAGCCACCTTCTTACACGTGACTTACCCAGAGTCTCGGCCCACGACTACTAGAATGAAACTGTCTCCGACTCTGTTTCTTGTTAGAGAGGTGTAGGATTAGGTTAGAGACTTTAAATGTAATAGAACTGCATTTAAGGCCTGTTATAATCCAATGCAGATTCTGAATAGCTGGTGTACAATTGTCAGAGTTAAACAGTCACTTCAATTGCTATTGTATATATTCAGCTATAGTAATCATTAGTAGTTAAGTTATCTTAATTTGAATGACAGGTTCCCTGCTGTGACCAGCTAAAGGCTTTCTAAAGCAGTTTTCGTGTATTCTAAATTTTGATGCCAAGATTTACATTTTTAATCAATTCTTAATATCAGTTATTGGGTTCACTGATAAATAATAATCAGTATTGGTCATGAAAAAAACCAAAACATATCAGTGTATTTACCTACAAATGATGCTTAGTGGTTTCATGAGCACCAGAGAGCTATCAGCTATTCTTAGACTAAAGACAGCTGTCTGCAGTCTTTAAACAGTCGAGGATATCCAGTGTCCAACAAGAAAACACAAGTGGCATAGAGTCATACACATGCAGAGCATTAGATTTAAAAAGAAAATCTCTTACCTTGTGTGTAGGCATAGTCATCAGAGCCTGAGCTTGAACGTCGGGGCATTTGCTGAAATTGACTGGTGACATTCCCTGGTAGAGCAGAGATGGGCAGGATGGGTGGAGGGGCAGCACTGTGCTCCCCTTGGTCTACTATGTTGAGAAGCGACTCTGTCTCACCAACAGGGGGTGAGCTGGGTGGCTTCTGGACCTGGCCTCCTGGGGATACCTTGATTTTGAATGTGTAAGCCGACTGGCCTGGTTGAGGAGAGGAAGCAGGCAGAGGCCTTGCAGGACCCTGGTGCTGCAGATACATCCCAGGGTGGAAAGCTGGCGGGCCTGGAGTTGCACTCATAGTGATGACCCTTGATGGGGAGCTGGGTGAGGGGCTGGTGGCCATGTAGAGCGCTCCCGGGGTGTGGCTGGTATGCACAGGAGAGTTGCTGCGAGGTCGTGGACCCTCTAAGGTAATCTCTATCTGGTTCTTGAGGGGCCCTTTTGTGTGGTAGGGCCTGTAAGCAGCTTGCTGTTGCTGGGGTTGTTGCTGGGGGTGGTAGGACATGCTGGGAACGGTCGGGGAGTTAATAGGAAGGAAGACATATTGCTGGTGTTGGGGTTGCGGCTGGGGTTGTGGCTGGACCTGATGCTGCGGGGAGCTGTAAGGCGAGACATATGTGGGAGTACTGTAAGGGGACTGCTGATGCTGATACACAGGTGTCCCTGAGGAGGGCCAGGGTGCTGGCTGTGGGCTCTGGGAGGGTGAGGGTCGAATATACAGGGTGGTGTTGCTGTTAGGGTAGAGCCCAGGAGGGATCTGCAGAGCCTGCGCAACATTGGGTATACTCTGTGAAAGTGTGACTGTTATAGGGTTCATAGTATAGCGTTGGACGGGTGAGTATGTGGGGGACATGCCCGACATTGTGGGTGGAGGTGTGGGAGTGCTGGCCGAGCGACTCTGATCGTTCATGAAAAAAGGATTGTAGCCTGGGGAGGGGGCCATGGTGGCGGGGGCTGACATCGGCTCAGGGTAACTAGGTCGCTGGGGTTCAATGTGACTGTCACTGGTGCTGTGCACTAGAGAGCGTCCGACTCCTGCTGTGCCTCCAGTTGCCTTGCTTGCGTCTGAGCCTGGCAATCCAAGGCTAATGTGAAGCATGTGGTTTCGACCCAGCCGCCCCTCCTCTGGACTATGCTGAAACTCTTCATACAGGTATCTGTTACTCTCCTGAGCCAACAGGTGGCAGCAGAGATCCAGGTTATTATTGTTCTGTGAAAACCACAGAGAATAACAGTCAGTTATGCAGTTTAGATCAGTGGGAGTGTTATAGTGCCAATCTTGTTGCTGCAGGATCATACTAAATCTAGAGGTATGAAATACCACATGACACAATTGTCAAACAAAAGCAGTTTCAGCCCTGCAGGAGTTGTGTGCATACCTGCAGAAGGTACTGTGACACTACCACTTCTGGGATCTCCGGGAAACGCTGCTTGAGGTCCTGCAGGATGTGGTAGTCGAGCTGAGAGCCTCCCTGCGCCATCCTGAGCCCACACAGAGAGTCAACAAGCCCGGAGCTGCAAACGCTGAAACACCAGCTCTCGTCTCATCCCCTGAAGGTGCAGAGATGACAGACACAACTGAAAACAGACCTTGGAGGTTCTTGGAGGTTCAAATGTCATGCAATAATCCTACTAGCACTATTACACTGCTGGCCTTCCAAAGGTCTGCCACACACCCTATGTGTCAGCAGTAATTGCAGCGAACATGATTGTATACTCTGTGAGAGAAATAAGACCCAGAGTTTTCAAAAAGGGCAGGACTTGTGCGTCCATGAGGGGTGAAACAGCCAAAATATATATCAGACAAACGCCAAGAAAACACGCCATCGTCACTGGCAATCATTCACATTAGCACACGAGTGCTAGCAAGGTGCATGTCAGTGTGTTGTTGTTTGTTTAGCTGCACTGTTGCACCGAGCAACGACGACATACCATCGCTAGCTTTAGCGGGCTAGTTTATCAGCATCAGCTAGCCTCCGAGCATCACTCACATAAACAAAACAACCACACCGGTGTTCGGTGCGGCTGCGGCAGGAAACAGCAGCACCATTAGTTGGAGGTTGTCAGGCGCAACCAATCCAGCAACATATTGCCTCTAAACAAGCCTTCATGTTTAAATAAGATTAACTGCAATTTGTCACCTGACTGCCAGCTAACTTTGCTAACAGCTAACCGTGGTCAGCTGTCACCAGCTCGGGTGTTGATGGATTAGCGACCCGAGCTAACGAGTGACCTGATCAAACTCACCGTATAATACGAGTCTTCTTCATGTCTCGGACCATAGCGGATAGCTGTGATGTCTGGGATTTGCTGCGCCGGGGTTAGCCAGTTATTTGCCTTGGCTGTATAACTTGTAGTTCCGTCAGGCCGCTGAGCTGCAGAGGGGCAGGCTGTTTATCGCGATAATGTCAGATTTTCCCGGACCAGGAAGCTGTTCAAATCGAGAGGAGCGACGCTGACAACAGTGCGCATGCGTGTGCGCCGTGCCCCTCTGATTATATTATTAATGTGGGTTCAGCCTTATAGACGTATATGTCTATGAGTACAGCTCCTGTAGCTTCTCCTCGGCCTTTAAACAACTTTCATCTCTAACTCTCAGCACATTTTTTATTGAAGAGAGAAACATTACTTTGGTCTTTTATCATGGGTGATTTAAGGTGGGAAAGGTTTGTTGTATTTTAAACAAATATTGCATTAACAGAGTTGGGAAGGTTACTTGGAAATGTAATAGGTAATAGTTACCCTAGTTAAAATGTAATAGGTAATGTAACTATTTCTATTATTTAATCAAAGTAATCTAACTTAGGCCTATTACATTTGATTACTACTTGATTACTTTTCTAATTTTCTAACGAATGTTTTCTGCTGTTAGTGTACCCATTAAGCCCAACGAAAGTTCAGGTGTTTTTCATGGATACTGACATGATTTATAAGGGAGATTCTTATAAAGCAAGATTTAGCTCTCATTTGAAAATGTATTCATTAGTTCATTTAGATTTTGGAATATAACATAAAGATATTTTTTGAAAACAGTTGAAAGTCTGGCATGGGCTTAATGTGACACCGTTTAAGCCCATGTTTGCTCCAAATAAGGTCCATGTCATTATTTATTTACAAAATATGAAATATATTGTTTTCAAATAATTAAAAACAATAATTGGCCTATATGTATTCAGTAACATGTTAAATATTAAAAAATGAGGAAAACCCTCCTCCTGAGCAACATCTTAAAGGTCTGACTTCAGATGTAACCCCCTTTGTAATCATCAACATTTTCATATGTAACTGTAATTTAATTACACATTTTTTTCTCAGTAACTGTAACAGACCCCAACATTGTGTATTAATAATAAAGTGAAAGAAGTGTCCTTCAAGATTTTACATTGAATTTACCCTGCTAAAGAATTGTTGGAAATATATAGATGCTACATGATAGATAGATAGATAGATAGATAGATAGATAGATAGATAGATAGATAGATAGATAGATGGATGGATGGATGGATGGATGGATGGATGGATGGATGGATGGATGGATGGATGGATGGATGGATGGATGGATGGATAGATGGATAGATAGATAGATAGATAGATAGATAGATAGATAGATAGATAGATAGATAGATAGATAACTTTAATTTCAGCAGCTGATCATATTTCACACCCACAAATCCTAAAAGGTCGGGCTCCACACCTGCTTTCATCTGTTTGTTATTGAACTTAAATATGATAGCACTTTAATCTAAAGATATGAAGAACAGCAAGAAAGTTTCCAATTACCCCATTGTTGTAAGTAAAGAAAGTTTTTGGGGAAACAAAAAATCTTCTTGGATACTTTACAGCAGCTGGCATCCATATTGTCTCATTACTGCCATCTTCTGGAATTAACCTTTCTATCCATTTCCATCAACCCTGTTCTATGAAAATTAAATAAATATAACTTTAATAATAAGAGACGGATGTGGTTTAGGAGATTATGTGATATGGTCTGTGTTGTACTGCATTTGTTATACTTTTTTGTTTGTTTTTGTGACCTATGTCTATTCATGTTTTTAAAAAATATTTTAAAAAATTGAATAATTAATATTGCAAAGCAATTTAAATAATCTGGCAATGTCCACGTTTGTCAAGAGATGCCTTTAAAGCTTTTTAGTTTTTAGATACAGAGAGAAACATAGTCTGACGTTCAGCATAAAACAGGTTTTTGTTTGGAAGAAATCTCTTTGTCAATATGATGTTTGCCCAAAATATACAGTAATTGAATTGAATCATCCACTTCTTTGAATGCACAGTTGTTACACTGTGCATTCAAAAAAAAGACCATACTTTCTGTAACAGGAACCAAGATCTTATGAGTCACCAAGATTGGTCCGTGTATCCTTTGGTGGTTTTCTTTTCAGGAACTAGTATTGAAAAACAAAAAAACGGGTGGTTATTTGATTTCCGTTTAAAAAAAGATTACATTGAAATAGCCCGCGAGCTGTTTCTCTTTTTCGTGGTCAAAAGGGGATGAGCAGACATTTACAATGGTTAGAATAATAAAAAATAAAATCTTTGGCAATTCTAATTAAAAAAAACTTTTTCTTATATTCTGTGACCGGATGTCGTCATCAATGCAGGAGCGCAATAAAGATTTTTAAAAAATCTGTCCGTGTCGGGGAAAAGTAATTTAATTGTCACAAATCGACAGACCATCATATGTAGCCCTTCTATCAAAGAGAACGGCTGCAGGTGGCGCCAAATCATGAACACACAAAACAAAACAAAGTTTTGTAGCATGTTGTCTGTCATGCTTTTGGATTTACGTATGTAGCTTTGGTAATGTTATGACACATAGTTACAAGTTTTAAGCAGTACAATGTGATACAAACCAATTCAATGCTCAACAGTTTTTAAAGCTTTAAGACTCCAGCCCTGGCCGTGACCCTGTGAGAGCTCATGATTCAGCTCTGGGTTATTTTAACAGCACTGTAATGATGTATCGTACTGCAGTGCCTTTTTCAATAGTGCCAAAACTGTCTTCTTGGACACCACCTTCCCTTAGCTGGCCTTTGTTCCACTCTCAGGGTTTATACGTAAAATTTAATAACAGAGAAACATGTAAGAAATGAAGTGTGGTAAGTAAAGATTATTTGCACTTAATAAAAAACACCATTGAATTCAGCAAATAAAAACTCTAATATGTTTTCTCATAATAGTGACCTCTGAGTAAATATGATTAAAACAGACCAGTTCTTTCCATTATGACAGTATCTGAGTTGTCCTTATTGCGATGCATTAAGAGTGTTGGTATATTTGTACTTTGGAACAGAACAGTGTTAAGAAGATTTTTTGAATAAACTTCAAGATATAAATAGCAATTATAATAATATCCTTGATGATTTCAGTATTTTAAATGTTAAATATCACTGTAATGAATCTGATGTGACCTAATGATAATGCCATATGCGTTACTCAAGGATACCAAAACATCCTAACTACTCACACCATCCAAATCAATCCAGTGTTATATGGCCTTACCCGCTGACAAAATATCCTGTCAGTAGTAAAATTAAAGGCCTGCATTACTCTGGGTTCAAACATGTGCTAGCGTAGTGAAGACCTCCTCTATTACCCTCACTGTATTTCTATGTTTTCTCTCTCACTCTCTCCCATTCTCTCTATTGATATGGCATAAATAACATTAATGAGAGAACTACATCCACAAGATATCAGAAACAGAAAATTATTGCTAAGTAGGTTTGCACATACAAGGAATTTCCCTCAATGTTGAGCTGCAAAAAAAAAAATATATAAAAATATACAAAGCAATTATATAATTTAGGAGAAAAAAAAGAAAAAAGTGCAATAAGGAACATGTTCTAAGTGAGAAGAGCTGCCACAACTTTACATTGTAAACTGGAGAGAATGAAATGAAATGAACAAAACATTAATCTGGAATGTGTAACAGTGAAAAAAATGTGTAAACAGTAAATGCAGTGCAGGAATACCCTGGTTCAAACAGCTTAAAGCTGCAGGCAGCAATGAGCAGGTTTCAGTCTTCACAAAGGAGAGAAAAGTAATTTCAATACCACATCGCCTGTAGCACTGCAATAATTGTGCATCCTAACTTATGCCATTCGTCCCCCTTCATCAGATGTGAATGAAGCTCTGCGTGTAAATGCGGGAGCATGCATGAAGTGTCCAGTGAGTTTGTTTCTCAAAGGCATCTTATGTGTGAGACAGGACCCCTCGAACAGCAGACACGGTCAATTACGACTCTTTCTATTATGAAGTTTTGATCCATGGATGTTTTATATTTGTAAAACTTTTCTCGAACCGGGAGAAGCTATTTTAAAATCTGTGACATCATCACAATGTTAAGTCTATAGGCCGACAGGGAATCCCCCATGCAGGACCAGCAGGGGAAACGCTACTGAATATTCATGGTGCGTTCAGCTGTACTCGGAAGTCGGGATTTCCGATTTCCCTGTCGGAAATTTCAACTGGAACGCCCCCTGAAGTTGGATTTCCGACTCAGAAAGTCGATCGTACCCCACCAGCCCCGACCTCAAAATCCAACAGGGTAGCCGTGCATTAACAGTGTGAACGTTGTAGTAATATCTTGTTTATTAGCAGTTTTGTCTTATTTGTGTCTCATTAAATCATTAGCACTGCCCAACCTTTTTCTGTGGAAATGTTGATACGCTGTTTGTTTGAGTAAAATACAGTGAAATGTGTCTTTACCAAATGGCTAGAACTCGTTTTCTGACTTTTCAAATGGAACGACTGAAACTCGGGTGTGATTTCCAGCTCCGGCATCCGACTTCCGAGGTAAATTTAACGCACCATCAGCTGGCGACTGGAAGTAAACCCGGAAGCTATAAACTGTTTTTTTGACGTCTTATAGGACTGAATGATCCGGTGTCCAGCTCTTTTTATACATCCATGGTGTGCATGCTATATGTGAGAGTCTGCCTGGGTGTAAGGTAGCAGAGAAAATATATGAGCAGCAGAGTGGATTTGATAATGAGGCACTGACACAGCGCTCTGGGTGGATAGACTGATGCACTGATTTGTGACATGGGTGCATGGCAGAATTTTTTTAAATTTGTGATGTCTTGACAAGTTGGAGAGGAATATCTAAAATCATGTTTGTACAGATACAGTGTCAACTCATACAAGTAACTTTGTCATTTACTTGTTATATTTCTGAAACACCCTGAGAGAGATATGGTTCTGACTAAACTGATGGCAAAATGTTTGCAGGACCTATATAATGGAGGTGGTTTGGTTTCTGCCATTTCAGAGAGGTGAGTGAGGTTGGTGTACATGTTTTCACAAGAGCCTGCTGCAAGTTTTGTGAGTGAAGTTTTCCTCAGGTAAGCAAAATCAGTTTTACTTTGTTTCGCTTTTCATCTTTGTGGTGATATACATATATTGCTGGTTGTACTGTGTGGATAGACACATCTTATTTTTAGTATGAGTCTGCTACCCGCTACCCACTTTCATCCAGAACCGGTAAGGAACACTGAATCCTTTGAATATTTAGATATAAAGTTTGAATGTTGAGTTCTGTGTCTTCTGAGAACCGATAACTTGTTCCTGCAGTATTGGAAATTGATACTATCTATACATATCAACATGTTTGCTGTCATTTGTGGTTTCTTTTTTGTTTGTGTCCTTTCTTTTTTCTCCTCTATCCTTTACTGTTTTATAGCATTGCATTGTGTTCTTTGGTAATTAGCCCTGTCTGATTCTTTCCCTTCTTTAACTGACTGCAATTTAGAGTGATCTTTGATTTATTCATCGGATCTCTTTTTTTCTGTGTCTACGCAGTATGAACCATAATGAGGAGCAGCCTGTGTGCAGTCATTTTCACACATTTGAGTACATAAACATAAACAATTTAACTGTGTGTATATATATTTTCTTTCTGCTCTTCTCCCTCCTTTACTACTTACTTATTACTTTCTCTTTTTAGAAAAAGAGGGATGGGAGGAGGAGGCAGGGTATACAGCCCAATAGACTCCCCTAAGACCAGCACTGAGACGGGCCATAAAGGCTTTACGGTGAGTATAATGGCAATTCTTGGGGCTGTGTGGTGTATGGTACACAGGATATTACTTTTTTTTTTAAATTAAATTGATTGATTTATCTATTTTTTGCATTTGCGGTGTAAGGGACACAGGAGAATGCTTTAAAAAGCCAGATTCCTAGGATGTCTTGACCACCTTCCTCCCTTTAGGGTAGCTGGGAAGGCATCGCCCTGACGTGGCTGGTCCTGGTTATTCCTGAGGGAGACATCTGAGTTTCCTGGGGGACAGGGACCCCCAGTTCTGCCCCCCCAGTTCTGACTCTAGGAACAGCATGAGGGGTGTGGTGGTCCAGAGCAGCAGGACCTTGATCGTGGCCCAGTCTTCTATGAGGGATAGCCTCACTCATCCAACAGCCCATGGCACACTACACATGACCAATCTGGCAATCCAATCTGAAATCTGTACTTAGAACTATAAATGTAATACTTACCCAATACTTATCTTAATATTAACAAAAAATCTTTAATACTTACTTTCAGCCCCAATAGTTACCCTTTTTACTTACTTTAACACTAGTCCTATAACTTACCTGATACTTTTTATACTTAACATTTACTGTTCAGAAAATACTTACCATGTAGTTACCTTGATGCCTTGAACACTTTAATCTACCTTTAGATCCACCATAATACTTACTTCAGAATAGATTCTAATACTCCTCCCTATTTAACATGTAATACCTACCATATACTTCAAAACCTACTAATGCTTAATACAGGACATATTGCCTGCTAATGGCTAGTTATTTGTGTCTTTAATGACTAATTCCAGATTTCTTTTGGGTAACTTTTAGTTCCAAGATGTGATTTTAGGGTCAGTCTAAGTTCCTTTTCTCAAATCCCTAGATTTATCTTAAATGTTAAGATCTATTTTAGACACATCCTTAGTTCCTCAGTTGTGGGCCTCAGGGTCACGGGGTGTTATCACCAGACACCCTTATCTGAGAAAGGCCCTGTTACTACAACAACAGACTGCGAGGCTCGAGCATTATTCAGAATGTGGACATGGAAAGTACTAATGGTAGATTTGCTGTTTCACACATTTTTGTTTTTAGCAAAGGGAGTGAAAGGACATTTATGTATAGAAACTACTACAAAACAGAGGTTTGTCTTGGCTGCATTTGGAGCAAACAAAAACTAGCTGTTTTCACTAGGGGGCAGTGCGAGATCCTTGAATTCTGCACAAGCACTAACTATACACTTGAGATATAATATGAGGAGGCAAGTTGAATGGTGTGTCTCACAAGAAGAATGAACATCATGGTTTAATTGTTTTAACAGTTGAGGAGACAAAACACATATTCCCTCATGGATTCTGCAGATTAAGGTAAAAACAGTATAATGAATGTCTAAATTTGCAAGGCCAGAGGATATGATCAACTGTTTACTGGTGCAAAATCATACAGGAATCATTTAAACATAATGGTCAGTGTTGTTAAGGGACTGTGGTCAATTATAGACAAAACCATTGTTCATTGTCTCTCTGTGGGTTGTCAGAAACAATGCCAATCAGCTGATAGGGCTGCCTTTAGGTTTTGAATAACAGAAACAACACAGAGGAAGGAAAGAGGGCATTTTGACTCTGGGCTATTGGACCACATTTATGGACCAAATGATTATTTTCAAAGAGAGCTCTGTGGCCATTGAATACAAATGTTTTTAATCATATTCATCCAGTTTTGTCATTTTCCAGATAATACAGAATAAAATTACCTTTATGTGTACAAAAGCTCCTCTCTGTCTTTTGTCTAAAAAGGTTCACAGTGTGCCTTTAAGAGTTTGGCCTGCTCTGTCCACAGGCAGCACCTGTTCTGTGGTGGAGCTGCTTTTCCTCCTCTTGACAGCTGAGCACTCGGCAGTCACAGCTGGGAAGTTAAGACATTGCTGACTACTTGTGTAGTTCAAAAGAGAAACTGCTAAAAAGCAAACCTCACAGAAATAAATACTACAGATTTAAGAGACAGAGTAAATCCAACCTAAAACATTCAATTCAATTATTCAATTATCTTTCCAAAAACAAATATATGTGTGGTGTTAAGCTTAAAAGGCCTGGTATGTCACTTAAGCTGCACAAAATTTCACCTTGGTTAATCTGTATAACTGTGCAGATGCTAAGCAAAAGACAAAACGTGTTTGAGTTAATCACCTAAAGGCTGGTATTCTGGTTAGCATATTCAGACCTTCAGCAAGAACACAACAGAGGGTCTTGAAAGCTCTTCAGCTTTCAGATCATCTTACAGGCCAGTGCTGTTGTCTGTCAAAATAGACTGCTGTCCAGGAATAGCACACCATTCTGCATCTCAGTGGCATTCTTCTATTTTCTAGGAAATATAATGGAAACATTGCACTTTAAGTGAGTTGAAAAATGCCATTGTAAGTGTTGTTGTATCTGTATTAAGATAATAATTTCATGTAGTTCATGTAATTTAGATAAAAATGTTAAATAAGTAAAGTCATGGGTTCATTTCATAATTTGCTTTATAAGTTGAGTAAAGTAAAATTGGTGCTGTTGTGTTTCGGCCCGGAACCAATGTTTATTACTTGAGTGACGGCAGACTTAATTGATGCTGCACTGTGAAGCTAGACTGCTAAGCATGGCCTAAAGCGCGTCAAGAACCTCTCTTCATGACTAGCGGCTAACGAGTTCTCATGGCATAATGGCATAAATGCAGAAAGGCATAACAGCATTACAGAAGAAGAAGAAACAAAATAAATGCCAGTAAGAACATAACCGTGTGTGTGTCGTGACGAGAGCTACAGTGAGAACTCGTCTGCTCAACACGGGTAGGAGAGATGAAAGGAACAACACCGCGACGAGCGTCCAGCGCATCCGGCGCATCAGAGAAGTTAAGCCCATAAACATTGTCGGCGTAGCAACAAGAAGCAACGGGGATTAGACTGTCGAAAGTGCAACTTTTCAAGGTAAAGCCAGGAAGTGCTCCGCCAGTCTTCAAGTCAAAGTGGTGTGAGAAGTGGCTCAACATTAAAGCTGCAATCAAGGACTCAGGTCTATTAACCTTGCAAACTATATTCAGCCTACATGTTTTTGGATTAATCTGATGTGGTTATTGTTGATGATTGTCAAAAGGGTTGAAAGTAGAAAGTGATATCATTTAAGTGAAGATTAAGAATTGTGTATTTTGTGTTTTATTATCACAAAGGTTAAAGGGACATTATAAGTTGAAACTAAAAGTGTGAAAATCTATATGTTTATGTAAAGTAATCAAGTTAAGAGGGATCTGCTTCATATTACCCGATGCATTAGTGGTATAATCCATTGTTTGATATATTCCCTCTTTAATTAAGGTTTATACCTAGAAATTTGTGTTTGAATATTTGTCCAAATATTTTCACTTGTTCTATCTGAAGCAAGCTATAAGTTTGATAAGTTGCTACTGCTAAAACAGTTCTTTGATGCCATTTGTATTTAGAAATTGAGTTAAGCAGACTCACATGGTTTGCATACAGTGATTAAGAATTTGTGTAGCTATTGACATTTAAGCTTACTATACCTTGCATGAAGACATAGTTGCATAAAAATCCAAGTCAATACACCATACACACATCACATAGTCATTCAAGCTATCCCAAAATGTCTGACACAAGCACTAAGTCCTGCCATAAAAATACAAGATCACCTGCTGAACACGAAGCCACAAATGAATAAGCAGAAGTAGAAAAGCCACGAAGAAGTGAAAGAGTTCGAACCCTGACAGAAAGGGGAAAGGAACTTGAAGAAGAAAAGCTAAAGACCTTACAGCGTCGTTTCAAAAATCATCTATGAGAAGTGGAGGTATCATGCAAGAGTAGGCAAGGAAACATTGTCTTACACAGTCTCAGAAGGTGACTTAAAGGAGCTCATTGACAATATTAAAGGTACATGTTCTGAAGTTAAAGCTATCTATGAAGAGTTACGTAGAGTGCAATCACCTGAACCAGATGTGCGACAAAAGGTTGACACATGTGTATCACTCTCAGATCACATTATTCTAAGAGCACAAAGACGACTGTCAGGACATCCAGAGGAGGAAGAGGAAGAACCTTGGCCTGATTTTGGATCAATTCTAAATTCCACAAGTTCTCGATCAAGGTCTCATCAATCAAAGCATAGTTTTGCTAGCTCTAGTATCCTCTCAGTTAAAAGAAACAAAGCCATAGCTGAAGCTGCAGCTGCTCAAGAAGTTCTGGCAGTGTTAGATGAACAAGAAAAAGAAACAACAGAACTACAAAGATTAGAGGCTGAAGATAAAGAACGACTGGCACAGTTCGAATTTGAGAAGCTAGCCAGACAACAAGCAATTCAAGAAAGGCGCAGAAAGCTTGATCGCCTAGAAGAAGTAAAGAAGCTAAATGCTGCAAGAGCCCGAGCAAAAGTCTATGATCAAGCTGGAAACTGTGGAACACTTGACCTACTGAACGATGTTGAACCAGCAGTAGAATTCCAAGTTTCTCACCCCAAAGATCCATTATTCATTCCACAATCTCAACCAGTCATAACCCAAGCCCTACATGCCTCAAGCCCCCCATTTGTTCCCCAGTTCCCACCAAACACAACTCAAGCTCGCTCCTCAGCCCTGCAGCCCGCATCACGGGTTCCAGTGACTCAACCACACATGGTACAGGTGCAGAATAGCTCAGATGTTACTTTGGTCAGTGCACTAGCGGAAGCTATCAGTGCCAGTCGTCTCCCAACACCAGAGCCTGCAGTATTTACTGGAGATCCTTTGAAGTTTAACGATTGGCGACTGTCATTTGTAACATTAATTGACAGGAAAAACATTCCCAAGAACGAAAAATTGTATTTTCTAAGACAGTATCTAGGTGGCACTGCAAAGAAGGCTGTGGAAGGATTTTTCCTGCTAGGCATTGTGTTTTGGGGACTTTTTTTGTTTTCCAAAGTGCCATACAGAGTCATAAGTGCATGCATTGTTTTGCATGTTTGCTTCTTATGCAGGATGAATTATACTGTATGTGAGCATCATTGTAGTAAGACACTACTGATCAGATGATTCACTTGACTTATAGTCACTTTAATGCTTGCACAACCAACAGTATTAATATCAACAATAAGTTATGGCACTGAATCTTACAATAACGACCATGTGAATTCGTGATTGACACAATCCGTGAAGTGCATAAGGACTCTATGGCTGATGTCCATTTAAAAAAATGCATCTCCAGATTTGGAGAGGAGATTAAGGTCTGTTTAAATGTATAACATTGCTCAAGACAAAACAGTCTTTGCTGAGCTTGTGTGGTGATGCCGTCTTATATCTACTGATAAGAACTGGAACTGGTTCAATAGAGGTGTGGAAAACTGGCATTGGTGCGTCCATCCACCGACACACACAGTATGACCTGCTGAGCCAGTGTACTGGGGCTTCAGCAGGGGGTTTGTGGGCTGCACCACCACTAACATATTCACAGGGGTGTCAGGGCCATGCTACAGCAGCTGAGGCCCAGTCTGACTCAGGTTAACTGTCCTTACAGTCTTGATAAGTTTCAACAGCTGTGCTGCTATTTAAAGCAGCCCCCTTGTTGTCCCTGATGCCATGCAGGACTCAGAACAGAGGAGGACGGTGTCCCTCCGCCCTGAGAGTTCACAGAACAGACCCCCACTAAACTCATCCCCTTAATCTGAGCAGGAAGTGAATAAATGACAGGGTGAAAAGATCAATTGTCAACATTAATTTCTTGCAATATTCAAATGGGCTAAATTTATGTTTGCCCACATTTAGATACAAATGATTTCTAAACAAATCTGTGTCAAATAAATATGTTAAATGGCCCAGAGACAAAAACATACAGATGAGTGAAAATTTTCTTGCTTGGAGACAGTGTGCTTAACTTGAGATACATCAGCAAAGTCTATATATTATATTACAACTACACTTACAGTATGTTCAGTTTCTACTCTGTGGTTTAAAAAGAAAATTCCCTCTCTTTGGAAACAAAGACCCTCCAATTGTTCATTTACATTGTTTCATCAAAATAATTTCCTTTTCTCCCATAGAGTCCTGTTGTGACTCTCAGATTTCATTTCTAAGTACAGTATTAGCTGGAGCTTTGGCTCTTTGTTAGGGGTTACCCCAAGCCTCAATGCCTCTAACTCAAAACAAGGAGTGTTTGCTGAAATATGTAACTTTTACTGTTGACCCTGACATTTACTCTTGACTTGTTATTTCACATAATAGTTTTCATGTGTTCCTTGTATTACAGTGTGCCAACCAATATTTCTGTCATGTGATAATTAAGGCAGTGCCCAAAACATATCTGACAGCAAGACCAATTAAAGCTTTGAGTGCCACCTCTAAAACATTCCTAGAATACTGAAATACTGAAATTGTCTGCATGAAGCCTGCTTGGTCACTGAGTCAGCAGCTGTGCATGGAGCGATTGGAGCAGACAAAATGTGTCAGGGTTTCTATTTACATCCATCCATAGTGAGAGAATCACTTTCTCATCCGAGTTTAAAGGAAGACTTACCCATTGGGTAGAGTATCCTCACTATGATAGGTATGTTACTGTAGGCTCATATGCGTCAAATGTTCGGTGTTGGAAATATGGAGTCTGACTAGATATAACCAACTGTTTTTTTCTTTTTTTGAGGCTCCTGGCATGATGATATTAGTTCCAACCGTCATTGCATAGCAGAGTGACAGCAATATCTAGGTTAGGCGGGAAAAACAAAGGATAAGTTGGTGTCCCTCTTAACTGATAAGTCAGGAATCCTGGCTCTAACAGGCCAACAAGCAGATAATGTCTGTCTGCATTCAAAGCTTACTGACCTCCTAAACAGCTTCTCACAAAGTCTATCATGTGATGGTCAGTTTGTTTACTTTTATCTTCCACCCTCTGTGAAATTGTAAGAGTAAGATCATGGATTGAGCTATCAAACATCATTCATTAAAAAAAAATGGCTGAGGGACCAAAACCAGAACAAAGAGGCAGTAGCAGATGTGTTTAAAAGTATGATAGACAATAGAACAGACACAAATATTAGATGTGTAAGGGATCATAATCAACAAATATACACTAGGTAGCCTTTTTTAATGTCACCTTTGTCTGTAGCTACTACAAAACTATTGCCCTAAATGCATAAACACATGCAGGTTCTTATAGCAATATCATAGTTAAACAATGGGATGTAGCTGCAGACACACTGTCAGACTGTCAGGACATTACACAGTAAAGTGGTGCCATAGATGTTAAATTCCCTAGTCAGTATTACCCCATTGGTCAACTACCTAAGTAATAGGCTAAGTAGGGTGAATGTGTAGGGTAAAAGAAACCAAATAAAAACTGAGCATTGAAAACACAATAATACAACATATTAGTCCCGACAATTTCCTTACATGTATTTTTACAGCTGCGCTTGCAGATGATCAGGATGAAACTGTGTGGGTGCGCGCGCACGCGTACGAGGCAACAGCTGAACCTGTGGCAGGCGCGCGTGGAATGCTGTATCCGGTAGAAAGTAACGGTACTTTTATGGAAACGGCACCTCACCAGCAGCCAGTCGACTTAGTGCATCGAGTGGTCGCATCTTGGATTGTCCTGCTTCACTTGAGTTTAACTTCTTCCGGTTTATATCTACCTAAAGGATTACAACAATCAAAACCAGGAGGACGACAGCTCACTGAAGAGGTAAAACTTCCATTTTATAGATTATTTAGCAAAAACGGGTAAAATAATCTGTTCATCATTATGTAGCAAGGTCAAAGACTTTATTCAACTCAACTTAGCCTTAAACATCATATTTTTTAATTTAGACAGACGTGTAGAGCAGGTAGGCTACCTTAAAGTGCATATCAAGTTGATTTTCTATTAAAGTGAGTTACAGTTTATTGTCACCGGTCCACATTATGTGAAAGCATACAGAAATATAAACAATATAATTTCGTCTGGTTAGTATAGGCTTTATCAGTTGTCAGAATGATGAATTAGTTCATGAATTTATCTCAAGGATACATGTGCCAAACTCTTGGTTTTTCTGACACACACTGTCATGATAAATTGTGCCAGCTGTGTACAGAAATAGGACATCACTAACCTAAAATGTTTCCTGTAACTGGAAAAGCATTTCCACTGTTAATGTAGTAGATGTGACACTTTCACAGACCTTCACCTGATTCAGTCAAACTTAAGAAGATTTTGAATAGAGGCACTGATTCTCTTTATAAACAACAAACGAATGTATATGTTTGATAATGTTTTCGTTATCAGCCCAATTAGGAAGTCAATATCCCTCAAAGCACTAAAACCATGTTACACTTAATACTTATAACTTGTATATTAGTTGTATATTCTAAATTCTCTATTGTGTTTATCAATGAACAAAAGAAGAAGCATTGTTACTGACGTCCAGGTTACTTGAGGTTTGGATATCAAAATGATCATTATCAATAAGCAAGCTTTCATAGTTGAATATATAGTAGAATATCAAGCACCATGATTATCAGATTAAATTAGGCTTATTTTGCTTATAAACAAGTATTTTTATTGTTATTATGCTTCCAAAAGCTCCGTCCCATTTGCAAATCAAGTGTGTTTACATTACTACGCACGTGGAGTGCTTCAAACTGTACTAAAGTAGAAAGTAATACAACTAAATGTGTTGGTAAGCTGTTCAGAACACTTTTGAACCTTAATAGGGTGGGGATAGGGTTAACATTTAAGATGACACACCTGCGGAGCACACAGTGGTCACACTTCACTTCACTGTGATATATCGGAGAGTTTTTGGCAATAACATGAGCCACACTGTAGGATATAATTATACATTTCCATACTGAAATGGCCAAGCTCCTGATTAGCAGCATCACGTCACACTAGGCTCTTTATACCTGAATGGAAAAGGTATTTGAGGACAATGAGCAACAACAGTCTTTGTGTTGGATGACTAACAACCCAAGCAGCCCCCCATTCATCCAGTTGTCTAGCTCTTAGTCTGGCCATTTTGTCAAGGGTCTGTGGGGCGACATGTGGGTGCCAACTTGAGCTCTGTCCAACTGCCTATCACTCATCAGAAATAGCCATGATCACATGTCCTGGACCTAAAAGTGGGCTATAAATAGAGGTCAGCAAGCTTCCATTGCACGCTTTCTTAACATACTGGGAAATGGAGCAACTTTCTTTGCCCTAAATTTCTAGTCAAGAAGTTCCTATCAAATATATGAATCCCATTTCCACGAGAGGAAAATGTAGTGCTTAAAGAAACAACTGAGACATTCAAATGGCTGCAAAATATTTTTGTATATTTCATTGGACAGAAAAATGTAACACGCAATTAAACATATAATTAATAATGGGCGAATAATTTGGATTTGACATTGATCTTTAAAAGACCTGATAATTGAACATTTTAATCATTGCTGAAAGAAATTAATTTTGTCTGCTTTCTTGTTTCCAGAAGTGGCACACAGGCAGGAGTACTGTAATAAACACTTCCTACCAAATACTGTATGTGTCAATTTATTTTGCAACATTTTTTTCCTTTTGCTTTTTTGTGAATTGATGGACTGCTTTGACAGCCATTTGCAAGATTGTAGATATTTGAAAAGGAATATATAGGATAGAGCAGAGCATAATGGAACAAGACAATAACATTCAAACCTTGCCTCTTTTGCTTTGCAGGTAACATTAAAACAGAGCCTGTTTGTCAACTTGTCATTGTAGTACAAACATGACTGAGGTGGCGCAGGTTGCGGCTGCAGTCGCCCACGACATGGACAGTTTCAGAAATGAAAATGAACACAACATGAGCGATGCGGAAAACAAAGAAGATGATGTGACACACGAGGAAGAGGATGTGGCAGCCGATGAAGGGGATGCAGCAGTCGATAAAAAGGATGCAGCTGAGGAGAAAAGTGAGAAGACATCACACACAGAAGATGAAAAGCCTTGCCAGAAGACTGACGAAGCAAGCGACAAGGCTGACAAGACATACGTGAACGGTGTGGAACACAAAGAAGATGACAAAGTCAATTATGATAAAAATGAAAAATCTGAAGCTGTTAATGGTGTAGCAGAGAACACAAAGAACAATGAGGAGAACAATGAGGAGAACAATGAGGAGGACAATGAGGAGGACAATGAGGAGGAAGAACCTGACACAATTACAGACCAGAATATTTCTGAATTGGCACTTAAAAAAGAGGTGAGACAAGAATATAAGATGGATGAGATGTTGCTCTGTATTGGTAATGACCCTCACATCCTCTCTCAACATTATTTTGCTGTTTTAACCACAGAAACTCCTCAGATCCAAAAAGCCGGTGGCCAGAAGCTACGTGCCCAGTGTGAGCAAAGAAAAGGGGGATGTGACAAGCAAGTTTGAGGCCATGCGGAAGGCCAGGGATGAGCGCAGCCGGCAGAGGAACAAGGACGAGAAGGATAAAAGGAGGGAGCAATACATCAAGGAGAGAGAATGGAGTCGCAGGAAGCAGCAGGTCAAAGACGGCTAACCCCACTAACCTCCAACCGTGACCTGCATGGCATGATGAAGCCAGTGACAAGGCTGCCAGTTTGAGTGAGAATTCACTGTCTTCCATACACAGCAGTGCAACATCCACAGCACAATTAACCTATTAATTTGTATTATTTCATGTGGTTTTTGCTTGATGTAAAAAAGATGGTCATTCTAACCTTACTGATATACACAAGGAACGCAGAAGGACTGCTGTGTGGCTGATTTCTTCAAACCTCACTGACCCATTAGTGGATCAATCAGTCCAGATGCATGTTGTGCAGCAAGCATTGTTCATCTTACTGAACTTTATTTTTAATTATAATCTAGATCCCAAGTTTTTTCATATGCCAGTCCAAATTTACAGGGAAAATGTAGTTAATTAATCAATTAGTTGATTAATTGAACAGCTTCTCAAAATGGGTGTGATGCTTTTCTGTATTTCATATCATAGTAAACAGAACACCTTTTTCTTTTTTTTTCACTTCACCAGATTAATCGACTACAAAAACGACACAAATTACATCTATATTTTTTAAACTGTATTTAATGGTTGCCAAGAAAAAATGGTGTCTTAGATTTCATTTCATTTCATCATAGTGTCACTAAAAGAAACAGATAGAGAATATACTGTACATACGAATACAATACTGACATACAGTGTGGAAGAAATATTTTTGAATCTAAAATTAAAGATGAATATCAGAGATCAAGAATTCAAGGGTTAAGACTAGCTGTGCTTTGAGATTGGCTGAGGTTAAAACAAATGCAGTGATACGGTAATATGTGAGTGGATTATCAGTGATACTCAGACAGAACAACCTCCATGTGTACAGTCGTGCCATATAGTTGGCCAGGCTCGGATACCTGCGCTCATCTCCTGTGTATGCAACAACACCACGGCCCAATCAGAAATCCACCTGCAGGCCACATGACCCAGCTATTAACAGGGATTAAGCTCTTGTTCTTGCTGGGACCAGCATGGCTCCTGAGTGGTAGAGGAGATGATCCCAGCTAAACCTTAACCTCACGCGTTCTCTATCTCATTCGCCACAGATAAAAGAACTTCTCGCTTCCAGTGATGAGGAAGAGGAGGTGAAGCCAGCGAAGGTAGAAAAATCCTACGTCCCCAAAATCACAGGTAAGACACACTGTGCTGCTAAGGATAGAACATATTGATGTTCAGTAAGGGATATGGGAGGAAGCAGTGCTGAAGGCTTGTTCTGTGCTCTGTTGAATCCTCAGGTAGTGTGAAGGGGAAGTTTGCAGAAATGGAAAAACAAAGACAAGAGGAGGAAAGGAAGAGGATGGACAAAGAGAGGAAGAAGAGAGAAGCCCAGGATAACATGGAGAAAGACAAAATTAAGAGAGAGCTGGCTAAGAAAGCACTTGAGGTAAGTAAACATGGAGTGAATTCCTTGCACAGGGTCTCGTCGCTCTGCCTTTCTGATGAGACTGGCTTACTTGTATCTATAATGATTCAGGTAATCCTCGGCTGCCACTCAGATGAGTTATTTTAAGTGGCACTTCATATCCAAACAGTTGTAAGAGGCTTGATTAGGTCTTCAAACGTCCAGTATCATTGTTGACATGGTCAGCAAGCAAACTCATTAGTTATGGGTCACTTCCATTACATCTTGCTGAGTAAGACTTGTGGTATTTTGTTAAAAGATGTAAAGCAAATGGATATTTCCAAAGAGTCATCAGTACAGTATAGATCAAATACAGGGTATAAAGGTTTTAGGCCTATTATACCATTTGACATTGTCATTCTTGGGAATGGTTACATAAGTATTCTTGTGCCAGATAGGTGATTACAGGCAATTACCTGCTACGTCTTTGCCCCAGTTCCTCTGCAGTTAAATGAGAGAAGCCATGATTGTCATTGACAATAGTGTAAATGTTCAACAACCATATTAAAATCTTTAACAAGACACTGTTATTAGAGTGTTGATTTTATTCAGCTTTTTCCTTCTTTCTCTTTTTTCTTCTTTACAACTCTTCCTTTATCATCATCGGTAGTAGCAGTAGCTACCATTAAGGACACTGATGCCATGTCCTGTGTGTTTTTTCAGGGGATCAGTGACACCATTCCCTCATAACCTAGTTTCTTCTGAAGGGTGCCACAAATCTGAGTCAGATGACAGTAACTTGAGTGCTTTTATCTATATTTACATTATTACTGTTATGTGCAGTGAGACACACACCTATTTTTTTGTTTGCCCTGTTCCTGTTTTCTTTGTGTCCTGTTTAAATGTATGGAAGCACTGACTTGGTGATCTAGAAACAACTGGAACAGCACTCTTACAGAGCTGCCAGGTGTAGACAGCATATGACTGGCAACTGTTTCCCACACCTCTCAGTGACTAAATTAGCTTTAGACCTCCTTACTGTGACCGAATTAGATTCTGCTATCATAGACTGACAACCATACTGACCTACTGCAAATGGTGACACTTGGCCAATAGAGTTGCCCCCTATCCACCCTCACACTCTTATCCCTTTTGTATGTATGTGTGTGTGTGTGTGTGTGTGTGTGTGTGTGTGTGTGTGTGTGTGTGTGTGTGTGTGTGTGTGTGTGTGTGTGTGTGTGTGTGTGTGTGTAAGGACTGCGAGTGACCCAAATTTGTTTTCATTGCAGAGCAGTTTTTTCTGTAAAAGCTGAAGCACAGCTCTCTGCCCATATCTTTACTTCTTCTAGAATTATGTTGTGCTTATTTGTTGCTTTGGATAATTTAAAGTCCCCAAAATGTGTTTTTCCTATTGTTACTTTACTTGTTGTTTGAGCTTCACTGTGCAGAAAGATGTATGTGCAGAGTTTGACACTTAAAGACATTCAGGTGAAGAGGGAAAGTTTCACTGTGCTCACCATAAATCGAAGTTTAAAGAAGTACCTTCGAGCAGGATTTGTGACATCACAACTAGTTTAGAGCCAATCATGGACCAGTATTCAACTTGCACAAGTATGATATGGAAACTTGAAACCGTCAGTGCATAAACACTGTAGAATACAAAGTGAAGAGAATACACATCTTATAATCAACAACTAAACATTTGAAATGAACAATGTTTGCATATTCGTTGATTCTGGATTTTTTAAGTAGAGAGAAGGATTAGATGTCATAAGGATTTTAAGATAAGAAGGGATCTTTAACTTTATCTTTCAATTACCTTTAAGGAAGGGGATGACACTATCCTGGTACGAGTGGTTCCAGCAAAGGCATCACGACCTCCAGGCAGAATCAAGATGAACTTTGAGGACATGGAGAAGAATCGAGAGGAGGATTTGCAGAAGAAGGCTGAAGAGGAAAAGAAGAAACGATATGATGACAACAGACGCTCCTTCCGGGATGCCAAGCGACGCTCGATTGTTCCAGACGTAGGAATATATATAATATAAATATGAATGCATTTTTCTTCACATTCAGCTTAAATAAGTGATGAATAATTAATGATGATGTTATGCGATTTTTTTTTACAACTGCCTTTATGATCGTAGATCCCGGTCTAAAAATAACAGTCTCACATTCATTTGACTTTAGGATGAAGAAGAGAAGAATGCAGAGAAGGTGCAGGTAACTCCTGGAAAGCTGAAGCTGACATTTGAGGAGCTGGAGAAGGAGAGGCAGGAGCAGAGAAAGAAGCAGGCTGAGGAGGAAGCCAAACGCCGTCTGCTGGATGAAAAGAAATCTTTTGAGGAGGCCAGGCTGGGAATGGTAACAAAAAGCTTCAAAACATACCACTAACTTCAAAAAGTTTGTGGAAATTTGCAATTTTTATAAATCACTTCATCATTTCAATGGATTACTTTCCAACAAGATTCGTCTTCATAATCTACCAAATATACAATTGCTGTGTAGTGAAGTTTGATGTTTGAACTGCTGTTGAGCTGAGCTGGGAAAATGGTACGTTTGTGTTTTGTCAGGGAGAGGATGAGGAAGACGCTGATCCAGCTGAGGAAGACAAGGAGGAGGTCCGACCTGGAAAACTGAGGTTGAGCTTTGAAGAGCTGGAGAGGCAAAGGGTAGAAGACGAGCGCAAGAAAGCAGAGGGGGATGCCAAGAGACGGATGGAGGAGGAGAGAAGAGCTTTTGCTGAAGCCAGGAAGAGCATGGTCAATATACTTTCATGAATAATTATAATTTCAACAGATTTCACAAAGCACTATTAGATGATGAAAATTCCCCCGTAATGTAAACATCACAGTTTGCATACATATATTAGGGTAATATCATTGTCATTTTATGTCTTCAATCTGATTTGTCCTTGTAGGAGTAGTTTGACATTTAGAGACTTATGTTTGTTTGCTTTTTTGTGGAGAGTTAGATGAGAATATGTATATTATTCTCATATCTGCCTGTCAAATATAATGCTTCAGCCAGCAGCTGATTACCTTAGTTTAGCATAAAAACTGGAAATGGGGAAAGAGTGTGGCTCTGTCTGAAGGCTTCAGAATGTACCTACCAGCACCCCTAAACCTCATCAATTAACATACTATATCTTGTTATATGAGAGTGGTATCAATATTGTCATTTAACTCTCCAGAAAGCAAATAAGCAAAGATGAGGAGCCTCATTTTGAAAGGATACATAAAACTGTCAATAGATGATTACACCTCTTATTTACGGTATTCAAAGCCTACCTTGATGTGTTCTTGTCCAGCTTGTAGAAGAGGATGATGAGGCTCTAATGGCCTTGCTGAACCTGGAGGGCAGTAAGCCTGGAAAGTTGTGCGCCAGTTTTGAGGAGCTGGAACGCCAGAGAAGAGAGGAGGAGCAGAAGAAGGCAGAGGAGGAGGCCAAGAGGAGACTGGAAGAGGAGAAGAGGCTCTTTGCTGAGGCCCGCAAGACCATGGTAAGTCTGCATGAGTCAGTGACTAAAAACTATACATGGTTCATGCTTTGGGCTGATCACTAACACACTTTGTTATTGCTGTTGTTCAGGCTTTGAGTTAATTTGCTGCTGCTGAGTTTTCTCTTGTAAAAAACAAAGAGAAACCTGCTTTTTAACAAAATGTTAAATTGCCCAAACACACATAAAACCATATGAAAAGTACATATATAGACTTTATTTATATTTTTGTCATTATGGTATGTGTACAACATTTGTTAAAAACATTATAATAAATATTGGTAATGACCATAGCAGTTTTGGTCTACATCAAACTAAACACCTATTCTCTACCTTTCACACTAACTATATCTAAATGTTATCAATAATTGGATTCTAATTGAATGTGGATTATTGATATATAGTATATCATTCTGATGGGCTCAAATGGTACACCTGCATTGCATTGCTGTTCCTTTGTCCAAATTATTTCTTTAAGAGCCCTGGTCTGGATCAGGAAAACTCAGCATATGGAGATGAAAAAGTAAGATATTCTCAATTTAAAATGTATATTGTTTGCAGTAAAATAAGTGGAAACAACAGATGTTATTATGGATGTATTTACTACAAGACCAACCATATAAAGATAATGGTGTGGCTGTTGTAGTTGCATGCTGTCTTTAAATGCAACAATAAGAATTGCTCCTGCTTATTTTTGTGCTGGTTTGATGAGATTATTAAATGTAAGGTAAGTAGTTGGCCTTTAATCGTTTTGTTCAATGACAAACTAAAGCCAAACTTAAACAGTAATACAACATTGACAAAATACTTAATGCGGACAGTTGGTTCATTCTGCCGTTGTGTGTACTTACGTGTATAGGCACTAGATGAGGAGGGAGAGTTGGTGAAGACTGAATCTCAGGAAGCACTGCACCCCGGAAAACTGGAGATCAACTTTGAAGAGCTGCTGAAATTAAAAGAGGAGGCTGAAAGGAAACGCAAGGCAGAAGAGCGCAAAATGAAAATGGAGCAGGAGAAGCAGGAGTTTGAACAACTCAGACAAGAGATGAGCGAGGTCAGTCTCAAACATAGTATCAAGAATATACTGTATGTCGTCACTTATCATCATAAACATAAGACTTAATTGTTTTCAAGCAATAATACAGTGCTTGTTTTACTTGAGTGTTTTGAATTCCTTACAACTGTAACAACTGTAACTGTCTCTATTTCATAGGATGAAGTAAATGAAAGCTCGGATGTTGTGAGCAAAGAGTATGAAGAACTGACAAAGCTCAAGAGGACTGGCTCCATCCAGGCCAAGGACCTCAAATCCAAGTTTGAGAAGATCAAGCAGCTGAGTGAAGAGGAAATTCAGAAAAAGATTGAGATGGAGAGAGCACGGAGAAAGGCCGTTGATGATGAAATTAAAGAGAGAGAAACTGAGCGGTTTATGGAGGTAAGACTACACCACATGGGGGGACATGAATTTTTGTAATATTTTCGGTTAAAAAAAAACTAAATTTATGAGCTTCACAAGATATATTATCTCAGTCTTGCTCGAAGGTAGTTGATTCTTTTGCATTTTACCTTAAAGTTACCCTTACCTTTGTTACATTTTTACACATTTTTTGTTTAGGTTAAAATGCTATTAATAACGTAATGGCACTCTAAAATGTTAGAGAGATCCACCAGGCATAGAAACTAATCATTATTCCATTCTCATAATATTCTGTGAAAACTCTGACCAATCATATCATTCGGTCTGAATGATATGATTGGCCGAGCGACCTGTCTGTTTTCCCCTTCCGCATTACGTAATCACGCGCACCCCCACCCGGAAGAGAGTCTGTTGTAATGTGGATCCACAGCATTATAATACATCCCTACCAGTTACCATCTGAATAAAGGCATTAAAAAGCCCAAAATAAATCTTTCAAAAAAAAAAATATATATGGTTCATAAAGTATTTTGTAACAGCCTAGTCTCACTCTTCCTTTTCTGTCCATTGGTTTACTATCTAAGTGTCACATACTGAGATTTGCTTTTCAGGAGGATGAGGGAGGAGAAACGACTTCAGTGAGGGCCGAGGAGTCACCATTCAAACAGAAGGTGGATATGCGGGCTCGATTTGAACAAATGGCCAAAGCCCGAGAGGAGGAGGAGAAGAGGAGGGTAGAGGAGCAGAAGCTGCAGAGAATGCAGTTTGAACAGCAAGAGATTGATGCTGCCCTGCAAAAAGTAAATCTTCCATGCTCATGACCTATGACATATGTGTGTTATTATACATGACAACTCAGCACAGGTTTGAAAAATATTTGGCATATCTTTCTGTCATCTGTTTGCAGAAAAAGGAAGATGAAGGCGAGGACGAGGGAAGCATCATCAACGGCTGCGCGGCCTATGAGGATGAGGAGGATCATGCCAGATCGGGCGCTCCATGGTTTAAGAAACCTCTTAAAAATCAGTCAGTGGTGGACTCGGAGCCAGTTCGGTTCACCGTTAAGATCACCGGGGAGCCCAAGCCGGAGGTGACCTGGTGGTTTGAGGGAGAGATGCTCCAGGACTGTGAGGACTATCAGTATATAGAGAGAGGAGAGACGTACTGCCTCTACCTGCCGGAGACCTTCCCAGAGGATGAGGGAGAGTACATGTGCAAAGCTGTGAACAGCAGAGGCACAGCAGCAAGTACCTGCATCCTCACAATAGAAAGTAAGACCACCTTGGTGTGACTGCATGCCTGCATGATACCTCGTATCTGGATTTCAACCTCTTTCTTTGAAGTGGATCGCATGCTCCTCTTCCTTGTGACCTCAGGCTGAGTGGGAGATGTGGATAACAACTCTTTTGTTTCTTTCTTGCAGCTTATGACTACTGATGCCCTTCCTGGAAACTTTCCCCGTTGTCCCTCACTCCTTTTGTAAATCTTCGTCCCTCATGGTATGGTCCAACAGCAGAGGGAAGAAAATAGCAGTATGCTTGGCATTCCTAAGGGAGGGAAACACAACACACACAAAAAAATGCAAAATGTTGTTTACATATTGCTCGATTGATTGTAAAGCTGCACTCCCTGTTAGAATAGGATATTACCTGTGCCAAAAAAACCCAGAAATGATTCTTGTTCCCATGCCAAGGGTTGCAGAAATCCTCAAAACTATATTTGTTGCAAGGTCCCAAAAATATGTGTGATACCAGCAATTTTAAGTATCACAGTACTGTATTGTAAATATCACATTCTATGGTCCACACATAGCAAACATGCATAAGCCATTGAAATGTATAAAAAACAAAATGTTTGTGTACTAATTTTAAAGAGCATGATACAAAACATCAGTAAACCATCTTAAATACTTTCTTTGGTATTCAACTACTGCTCAACAACTTCATCTGTATTACACAGCATGTAGTGGTGTGCACTCTTCAGCATATTAGTGAATGGTATTGTGATATTTGACTGGTATTACAGTATATTGAGGAGTAACATGTTAGTCATCACTTAATTGGAAGTCCACAGTGAAGGGTCTGTTGACATTGTAATGCCAGTGGCGTATTGCAGGAATAAAACCATCAGAAATCGCATGTACATCCTGATTTTTAATGAAACTCCTCAAATCCAGAGAAGGTATTTTTTAATTGCGGCATCCAAAAAATGTAATATTGATTTTTCATGTACCAACCCCTTTTTCGTTTCGAATTAAATGTAATACTCTTGATACCGTTGTTGTAATTTGTGCTGGATAGTAGGTAACCGTTTTATGGTTTGATAATGAAAAAAAAACATAGGCTAGCCTAAATATTTGTCATATATTATAAATGAAAATGTTTTAATAAAATGATCAAAAATAGTGTTTTTGTGATGTCTTTTATTGTTGCATGGAGAAGATTTGCTATGTACTTCCTGATATGTAGTACATTTTATTTGTGTGTTTTTGGCTAAACTGTCCTTTTAAGGTACTGTAAATCCATTATCATTTCCCATAGACCGGAATGCTATTAAGTAAGTGAGTGACAGTGGGAGACTAGCTCCATTGATGGTAGGTATGGTGGTATCAGTGCTGTGCTGCTAATGACCCAGAGCTTCCTTTGACTGTACTGTGAGATTTGATCACAGAGGCCAAAACAAGAACTGCATGTCATGTGATTAACTGAGATATACACATCGAATAAAAACTACATTTCTGTAAAACTATGAAGAAAATCTATCATAAATTTAAACCACCTACCAAGATAATATCTTGACTTCTGTGTGATAGCATATAAATTAGAGCCTCTCAACCATTTGGACTTGTAACCGATAAAAACAAAGTAATGTCTACTTGTGACCTCTGAACCCTCCTTATGTGTTGCATACTGTATTTGTACCAGTTCTGATGAGTTAAACCAGAGTGGTCTTTCCTTTAGATTTAAAGTCAACTACCACTTACAAATATGTTCTTTTTGTTCCTACAGTTGAATGCTTGAGTTTCACTGTGCATAATTATTTATGTGCAGAGTTTGACACTAGAAGACAGTTCAAATTCAATGGAAAGTTTATCTGTACTCAGTGAGAATCTGATTTCATGTGGCTATGGCTTTAAGCCTATAACCGTGATTTGTAACATCACAAATAGTTTAGGAGCCAGTAGACGTCCTGTACGCAATTTACACAAGTGTGATGTGGAAACTTTAAGCCTCCAGTGCACATACACTGAGAATGAATTTTACAGTGAAACAAAAGACATCTTGTGTTCATCAGTTACACTTGTGAAATGAAAAATATTTAGAAGAAGTAAATGCCATGCTAAGGATTTTAACAAGATAATTAAACTTTGTTGTGGAAAAACCATATCAGACACAAATTATTATTCAAAGTAGAGTACTTCATATATATCTTAAAACATGCCGGGAGGGCATCTTTTCTATTCTGTTTTTAAAACCCACAAACACACACCCACACTTTTTTTTAAGCTAAAATTCACATGCAAGTAAAAATCATATACCATTGCTTATTCGGGGGAGGAGAAAAAAAAGATAATTTCTTTTTGCAGATATATGTGTCTTCTGTCCTGCTATTGCCCATGTGTTGGGCAGGCACGTTTGGGTTGAGATTAAAGGGAAACTTCAGTATTTTGCAACCTAGGTCCTATTCTCCCATCTTTTTGTGTCTAATGGGTGTGATTAATGGGGACAACAATTTTTGAAATTGGCCTAGTATTGAGCGAGAATGCTGTGGCCTGCAATGTAATCTTTTGGAGTAATAGTGCCCTGTCAATGTAAATCCACTAAAAGTGCTTGTTTTTGCCACTGACAGACTCAGGTTGTTATTATAAGTGTCTGACAACATTATGGAAAGAACCATATAGAGACATATAATGTTTGTTCAGTCTGTTTGTCATTGTGTCTAACCCATAGATTGTAGGCTATATAAGAAAGGTCTAACCAAGTCTTGCTCAAGGAGAAGTCTCATTCTGCAATCTTGCGAGAATTGAGTGGTTGTTGCAATCAGCTATATATTCAGCTAGACATTGAAAATATTTTAGATAACACTAAGGTACGCTTTCTGTACTCCAACACAACAAACTCCTCCCGGCACTGAAAAATAACGAAGTTAACTTGCATTAAGTTTGGAGCCTACTATCTTCCCGCCCGCATTCTCCAACGACCCGCCCTACTCCGCCTCTAGTGCGCTAGCGTTGGATAGTATGATTGGTTAGGTTTAAGCATGAGCAGTGAGGGTCAGAGGTCAGAGCCAATCGTAGGCAGAGTAAGGGCGGGTCCTCGCAGAATGCGGGTAGGAAAGAAATAACGCATTGGCCGCCATATTTTTACTTCCATAGTGAGAAAGCAGAGCGACTAACATCACCATGGAAACGCGCGTTGCCGAACAACAACAACTGTAAAAAGAAACACGCAGTTTCACTAATCTGTAGCACAAATGGACGGCCTCTGAGAGGTCCACGGATAGCCAACGGGCTGTCAGGTCAGTGTAAATCTGTGCAATGTGTGCAATGTGTGTTGCAGCACATCCCTTAGTCGTGTGCTAGCTAGACGGTTCGCCAAGAGGAGCTTCGTGTTGGTTATTTATGTCGAAGGAGGGCCATAAAAGCAACCAACATCATGGCCGTTTCAATTGAAGAAGTGTCTGCATCCCTTGTACGGGAATATCTGAGTCGAAAGGTAAGTTACCAAACGCGGGTTGGTGAAGGGGCTCAGTGCAGGACACATCTTTCCTATGACTGTGGGCTGCAAACCGCTAACAATGCGATCATTAACCCCAGTCCAGCGATGCTAAAGTGTATTCTGGTGTGGCACCAAAATCTGTGATTCGTCAGACTCATTGCCTCTAGAGAGTCAACATTGAAACCAGTTTCTGCTGGCACAACTGCCAACGTGTGTTACACTATCTAATTCTAATAGGCTTTAACTTAGGCACATTGTTATAGCCATCATTCATTCTATCAAAGTGTTTTACCATGGTAAAAACTTAAACAAGGTATAAGGTGCAACTCTGTTCCTGTTGGTATTTATGCACAGGGACTCAAGAGAACGATCGCCTGCATGGATGAGGAGCATCCTTGCACAGTTTCCAGTATCAACAACAGATCACACTTGAGACAGGTTCTCCACATAGAGGATCTCTATAGAAAGAATAAAGTAAGTCTTGTAGCTGGGTGTTGACTGCTGTGCAAGTGGATGACAATATGTAAAGTTTAGCTGACTTCTCTGTCATTGCAGGTGCAGAATTCCCCTCTGAAAACATTACTGGAGATTATTGTAAAGCATCACGTTGAGGGCCTTAAAGATGACAACATGAGCTGCAATGAAAGTGATTCCCCACAGCCTGCCTTAACTGTCACCTCGACTGTTAATTCACCTGTAATAAATCCATCGGAGATGAAAGACTCAATGACAGAGCATGGCACAGCAGCCTTTGTTACTAGCAATCCCACCAAATTAAGGTACTTCATAAGCATTTTTTTTTGGCTTTCTGATATTGGATTTCTGATGTTTGAGTGTTAGAAAACAGGTTAGAGTTTATATGGGATTATCTCTCTCATAGGTCACATATCAAGGGACCCCGCCCTTGTCAACCCACAGGTACATTAGTATTTCCTGAATCAAACAGACTGTCCACCCATACTAAGAAGGGTCTCTGGATTTGTGACTCAGCTGACCAAAAAGGCCAGTTGCTGATGGCTTCACCTCAGGACAATGACAGCTTAATCAGGAGAGAACCAGGAAAAAAGACTTCCACGACTGAGAGCATCCAAAGGAGCAGAAACAGTCGAATTACTCGTGGAATGATGGCTGGACCAATAGCTAGCACACCCCAGGTAGCAATCAATTAAATATGGTTGAATTCAATTCTGACTAAGCCCACTTCATATTATTCTCCTCTTCCTTTACCACTGTTTTTCCTTGTAGGAGTCAAACAAAAGAAGGCAGAGTCGAAGGGTAGAAGTGCCTCAGCCATTGCTCAGAAAAGAAGAAGAAGAAGAAAACAGGCAGTCAAAGGATGGACTTTTAGTGACTGGTTTACATCAACAAAGCTTAGAAAGCTGCCTAGACCACGTAGCAGTGAGACGGGAGTCACGGAGCACACCACAGAGAGTGCAAAGTGAAAACAGCTTTGAAGAAGTGGGACAAGACATACTGAAGACAAGAAAGTAAATAGCTTCAGGCTGCCAATAGTCATATGTCTGTCGCAATGTCATGTTTTAATACTGTTGAAATGATTTTGTTATTAATTTCTGAGTTTTGTTCATGATTCTATTTATGCTGTGTCCTTTTTCTAAGGTTAAACAGTGTTAGTCCACTAAATTTAGCTGATTTGGATGTGTCAGAGATGGTGTTAGGTAAGTATGTGTGTGTAGTGCTGCAGGAATAGCAAAAAGAGGACACAACTTGATTTTTCAAAGCTGATGGTGTGTTAATCCATTTCTAGATGACATAGATGATGAGGATGACTTGCGAGAACTCTCCAAAGTGTCCTTTCAGAGAACCATCGCAGAACAGAGTTATGCAGGCCGCCCGATGGACCAACACACTGCCATGGTTGGTGATTTACACACAGTGTCTTTCTAGATGTTGGCCACAGTTTCTGTGGTTGCCTTTGATTTTCTGTTTATTTCTGTTTTTGTTTTTCTCCAGGAATTGAAAGCGGTTCTTCTCGGTTCTTGCTTAAATTGTTTCAGTGTTGAGTGGAGGAATCAGGATTTCACATTCTCAAACACGCATGACTTGAGATATGGAATTGTGCAGAAAAAGGTTGTCTTAACTGAGCCATTGTGCTAAAATTCAGTAACATAGAACATTGATTGTCATATAATGTACTTTATATTCTTACATATACTTCTTTGTGTATGTATTTCTCAGGGTGGTCCTTGCGGAGTTTTGGCATCCGTCCAAGCTTTTGTTCTAAAGAAACTGCTGTTTGAAAACACTGAAAGCAGTAATACAGGCCTTCAGTAAGTTGTCCTTCAATTGAGAGATTTGCCCCATAATATTTACCTCTTTGTACCCTCTTACAATCACTTGAATGATTTTTACAGCCATTAATTCACATCAAGGAGTCCTTTGTAGCCACTGTTAAGTATTGACATCTGCAATTTGGTATTAACTGTAGAATTACCTCAGGCGACCAGTTTCTCCCTCAAATGCCATTTTGTTCCCAGGAGGTTAAGACCTTCAAACACCACCAGGAGAAAGTGTCTTGTTTTAGCCACAGCTGAAATCCTTTGGAGGGCTGGGGAGGAAAAAAAGGCCACAATTGCAATGTAAGATCATACTTTTATCCACTTAATCCTCTTCAACACAGAACCTCATTACTGGTGGTTAACTGGGTCGTATGCATGTGAATAGCTGGCTCAGATGTTAAGGGTCAGGGTGGTGGAGCATGTCAGTGTCATATGAGCAACCTCCACCATAGATGATTTGGTAAACTGGTCTCACATCGACTCCAGAAACCAAAAGTTCAATTCAGATGTCCCACCACCATCCCAGTCTATGTGTACTGTCTGGTAAATGTGCTGTCAACATTCATCGTTGATTTTAACATTGTGTTTTGTTTTTGTTTTTTGTCACATTTAGAAGTTCAGGAAGAAATCATTTCACCCCAACTGGACGCTACAAGTCTGAAGGAGTGTTTGAAAAGGTATAGACATGCCACTGCGTTCATACTTTTTGAATCTATGTAGTAAAATTACAGAAAAGTCAGAATTTACAAATATATTGGATGCAGCACCATATTAGTAATTAGTTGCATATTCAAATCATCAGTATATTCTAACTACATCCAACAAACATTCCTCAACAGGACCCAACTAGATCTGCATCTAATGATTATTTTCATTATTGATTAATCTGTCAATCATTTTCTCGATTCATTGATTAATTGTTCAATCTATACAATGTCAGAAAATGGTGAAAGTGTCAAATAACTTTTTCCCAAAGTCTTATATGTCCTGACCAACAGTCAGCAACCTAAAGATATTCAGTTAGCTGTCCAGAAGGACTAAATAGATAAGAAAATATTCATATTTAAGAAACTGGAACAAGAGAAATGTTTTTCTTGAAAAATTACCCAAAAGCAATGGAATATCAAAATAGGTGCTGATTAATTTTCTGTCAATGAATTCGTTAATCAGCTCTTTGTCACAGCTCTATGTTAATGAAACATTTTTAATGTGTTAGATTTGTGGAATATTACTATGTCTAAAATGTTACTGTAGTAGATTTTTAGCAAAAACACGTTAAACATTGGCAAATGTCTTCTGTTGTTCTTATTTAGAACAATTGTGTAATTAAATAATAAATGATGACGTAATAAAGTGTTGATAATAAAATATTAAATTGTAAATGTTTGCACTGCTAAGGAATTTTAATGAACAGCTTTTGTTTTAGATAACATGTTTCACTGTGGATAACATGAAGGACCTGCAGCTGCTTCTGGAGCAGCATATTGAGCAGGTGAGAGATTCACTGTCAATTTCCTCACTTTCATTTCACTTGTCAAATGTGCAACGTTCAACTTTTTTCACTCTAAATGATCTGTACTGATTCCACAGTTTGAGACTGGGGTGTTGGGATGCCTACTGCTGACCATATCTGCTGTTCTCTCTCGATCTGTTGAAAAGTATGTAGAACCTTTTTTAAGACTATGACTGAACAAGATGAGCAGTATAAAAATCACTATTAGCAAAAAGAAGGAATGATGTTCCTTCTTTTTGCTTATAGTGATTTTTACTTTATTGTTCTTTTCATACTTACTCAGAGTCAGAGAGGATATGGACGTTCCCACCACCACACTCATCGGAGCCCATGGCTACTGCACTCAGGTTTGACACAAATAAAATGGTCTTGGAGTGCTGGGTGTTGATGTGTGATTCACTGTGACAAATTTGATAAGAATAATCAAGGTACAGAAATTGCTCTTCATGAAATTAACATTTATCACATTAAAATAGTGTAAAAGCCTTATTTCTCTGTCTACTGCTTTAACATTTTATTTGACATTTTATGGTAGTATTTAACAGCTGCCTCATACACATCAGCCCCATGAATGAACAAGCAGCTCTACACTCTACAACTGCAAATAATTGTCAGAGAAAAACACTTAAAAATATGCTGTAAACAAGTAACCCAAGTGCACGTGGGACTTAAGAGTATGTTTATGGTACAACAAACACACAACAGGCAGTAAGCAATACTATTTATTGTTACCACTGTAAGGACAAAATATATTCTGGTACTAACATTGACTGTTTGTGTTTCCATTCACTAGGAGCTGGTCAACCTGTTGCTCTGTGGCCAAGCTGTTTCTAACGTCTTTGACGATGACATGGAGTTGGATTCAGGCAATGGCAACATAACCCTCCTCAAGGGAATTAAAGGTCACTCTGACATTGGCCTGCTGTCCTTGTTTGAACATTATAACATCTGTAAGGTAAGCGGCATCGCTGGCTGGCCCTCTGGTCACTCTGCCACTGACAAACCAGATACTTGTTAGAATCAAGTGAAAATATTAAGAAGTAAGAGGGCATTCTTTACTGTAATTATGGGCAGAGATGCTGTGCCATCAGCAGCACAGAAGTGCCCATAATCACAGCAAAAATGCTCTTAAGACAATTATGGGATTTGCATGATAATTAACAACACATACACTGCCTGAAAATGTTGACTTTGAAGGGGTCCACACATATGCGAGCAAAGGATAATTGAAGCAAATGTGGCTCCCTCGTTATCTCAAGCAGTAGCATAATGAAAAATTAAACTGAGCAGGTGAAGTGAAATGGCATTAGAAGGCCACACCATCAAGGGTGTAATTTCCACTAAAGATGGGGTAGATAGCGTATCCTTTCACTTTTTAAAATCATAATTTTGGCCCCCCTCACCTTTACAGTGTCAGTTAAAGTTTCAGTCTCTAAATATTTTCGTCATACTGTTCAGCTGACAAAATCCAGTTTGGAGGAGCTCTGTGTTGATTAAAATGTTAATATTGCTCAGTATTATTGTTGGGTCATAGAAGTTAAGCTTTTCAAGCAGCAGTTGGCGATTTACTGGTTTATTTTTGCCCTGGATTTTGCCTCTCAGGAAACATGCAGCCCATGCTACCTTCTTGGTGGAAGTTGTTGGGACTGTATGCAGCCTGAGAGACGGACTGCAGACACTATACAGGACTAACAAAAAGCCCTACCATCTTTGCATTTACAGACAATTCTCCCAAAAAATACTAGAACTGATCATAAGTCAAAGATAATGTAGTAAAGGCTGTGCTTTTAAAGATGAAATACAACAATTATTAGTGAGCTTAAAGGTTCATCAGGACGTCAGAAACTGCAGTTTAAATTTATTGTCAATTTTTTTATTATTATTTCATACAGTATCTGGTCTGAAGAAATTACTGGTGATTATAGGTGTTACATGTTAATAATGCAGCATCTTATCTTTTGTTTACTACCATTATTATAAGAAGTGTGACTACTAAATTCATTATGATTGATTGTGATTAGATTATATGTATGGATGAACTAGCATTTATACAAACTTTTTTGGTTAAAACTTGATTGTGCTCGTCACCTCTGAAACCAATGGCCTATGGCCTTGAACATCATTGACATGTGAATCTGTTTTGATGAGGGAAATGTCTTGTTAAAGAATATCTCACTCTTGCCTCCAGGAAGTAGTGAGTAATCGCAGATAATGTCACTCAGTATTCTTTATCACACTGAAATACAGAATTACTCCAGCAAACGTGTACACTGTGACGTATGACTGATATAACAAAAGACTGGATGAGACTGTTTGTATGATTGTAGCTTACAGGCTAACAGACTGCTTTGCCCTGTTGTGTTCTGTTTTCTTCTATATAAGGTAGGAGCTTATTTGAAGACTCCCCTTTACCCCATTTGGGTGGTGTGCAGTGAAAGCCACTTCAGCGTGTTGTTTGGCCTGCAGAGGGAGCTGTTGACTAATCAGGACAAGGGTCTGGAGTTTGACCTCTACTATTATGATGGACTGGCCAATCAGCAGGAGGAGATCCGCCTCACTGTCTGTATGTATCGTCACTTGATCTGGTCATCTTTGTTTTGAGCTGCAGTCACATACTCTCATTGCACGTCCTCTCTTTGATTGTTATCTTTGATCGTTTCTTACAATCTCCTTCTGCCTGTGAAGAACTGCTCAGAAAATTTCCAGATTCCGCTCTGATAAGACATGAAATACAGATATTAACCGCTGATTAAGTCACGTCGTGTTTTCATGTAACTCTGGATTATAGCTTCTGGCTCCTGTTTTTGTACTTTTCTTTTGCACTAATTGTATGTTCCTCCGAATATGAAAGTCTGCTAAATGCCTAAAATGAAAATGTTTGTATTTTAAGCTGTTGGCAAACCGGCGCTGAGCTGTCAAGATGTGGAAACTGACCTCATTCCTCCTGTAGAGCACTGCATCCGGACAAGGTGAAGATCCTTTGATATTTCAAATGCACAAACAGATGTATACACAAATTCACAGGAATGTCTGCCAATTCCGAAAACAGCCAAAAAATTACTTCATATCGATAGCTATTAATCAAGGGGTGTAAATGCATTTGACTGTTTGTGTGTTGTTTGTTTTTCAGGTGGACAGATGCATTTGTGGATTGGAATGACACAGAGCCTATTCTCTGAATAGTGGCATTGTTTCATGATCACCAACATATGAATGTCACATTTGTGTTTTTTTCATTTCTTATATTTATCCAAATATTTCAGCATTATTATTGAGACACAGTATTGGACGAGGTTAATTTGTTCTGCCATTATTTTACATGACCTGACCATATATCTTTATCACTTTGTTTAAAATATGGACAGCTGCAAACTGGAATATGGCATATCATATCAACCATAAAGCTTAATCTATCACATAAAAAATGATATGGTTTAGCTATAAACAAAAGGTAACTCTGAAAATGTATATGAACATGAACAGGCTTGAATAAAAACGTTTAAATATGATGCTGGTGAAATGCAACTTGGTGTATTGACCACAGTGGCTTCCTCCTCCTTACCTGTACTTTCTACATATAGATATCACAGATTGTTGTCCAAACGTGCATCCTGAAATATTTTCACATCATGTCTTAACAGATTTTTACATGTTGCCTATAATCTTGTTTACTGTTACATTTTTAAATGGCCATAAATCAGATAGCTGACAACTACATGTGCACTCTTAAAATGAGTTAATTTGTTAAATTGTACAGTATTGTTTTCTTTGCTCTACATGTAATTCAGATACATTGTGGTGAGATTGGATTGAATGCATTTTGACTGGTGTGTGTTTGTGTGCATCAGAGACAGACAATGATGATAAAGGGCCTAGAAACTATCTGTGACACTCAACAGATATACTTTGCTTAAAATTGCCTTGATCAATTTTCACTTTTGACAGACCTTTCATCTGGAACAGATAATAAAATAATGAAACACCTAAACTGTCTCACACAATGATGTTTGTTTTGTGTCACTCTGCTGCGTCTCTCCGTCACTGTGGCTCCAGAAACACTTTTGTTCAATACAACAGAACAAACAGTCAAGGCACTTCACTTGAAAATAGTTCTTCCACAACTGTAATTTTCAGTTTGCAGAAACAGATCTTATTTATTAAATCCTAAATAAATGAACCCAACTGTTTAGAAAACAGTGTATTCTTACAACTGATTACAATCCCTGAGGATGTTGTTACATTGCAGCTTGTATAAATCAAGTAACTATTTTTATGTTTAGCAAACCTTTGTCTTAAAGCTTTTGAACTATCAACTGAATGTACATAAAGCACCAGTTATCAGTTGCTATGTGTTACCTCATTTACAACATACATTATTGATGAATACAATAGACCAATTTATAAATTACTAAAAACATCACTGCACTTATTGGTATGATTGTACAAATCACTTTCATCAACAACAAAAAAAACTTAATTTACTGCACTGTGCATTTAAGTCATTTATGTTACATTTGTTTGATAAATGAACACATGTAATTCTAACCCTTTTTTCCAAATAAAGAGGACAAACTCGAACCTAATGGTGAACTAATTCATAACTGTCACATATCAGCATGAATAAACAAACTCAGCTGAAAGATGCCTTGCAGTTAATCAGTGTGTTTAGTATTAGCCATGGCAGGCGTCACTGCGCACACAGTGTGGGGCATGTAGAGGGGGTGGCAGGGAGACCAATGCCAACACCTCCAGCACATGGGATCAAACACATTGCAGCTGGCACACAAATAGAGCTGCAGCAACTCACTTTCCATCAAACTGTCTTGTGCAACATGGACCAGAGTCTGTGTTATATCTTGGGAGTGCAGTGGATGGGTCAACACATATCTAAACCAACCTTGGCAATGGAAGAATAGAAGCTGCTTTCTCGATTACATCCGTCAAAGTCACTCAGATCCATGATATTTCCATTTTGGTGGAGAAGGGCTTACTGTCTGTGATGATGACTATTCATTCATCTTTCAACTGTCAAATTCCTAATGGCGGCTGTATTGTTTGAAGGTATTTTATTGGTGACTCATGTAGGGATTTATGCATTCTACAAAAGACATACAAAGAGCCATGAATTAATCATGAAGTGAATCAATGAGCCCTTTAACAATTTTACAGCCATCATGGCTACTGCAGTCACTATAAATAAAATGGCTTACTTGAAAGAGGCCTTGGGGCCTAAGAAATTGGATTAAAGTGTTTACTTTTGCCACAAAATTCTGCTGCGCATGGGGGGGGGGTTTGATATGTACGTCATAAAAAAACATGTTTAGGTTTTAGGTTATATTCTAGTCATAATCTTCGTTGAAAAAGTTGTTGTTTGAACTATTTTGGAAAGTGCCAAAGGGTTGACCAAATTACAAATGTGTGAATGATTTTAAAGCTAATTAAAGACAAGCATCAGGACAATCCATGCACACGGTATCATCTCAGAACTGAGATTTGCTTAAAAGATCTAAAATCTGCTGTGAGACTACTGTGACTGTAAATCCAAATTACAGCCCCATCATACAGTATAAAGAGTAACAAAGCTAATCTGTAATTATCTGTCTCTTCAATCTGTTTCAAAGAATACAATAGACTAGCTCCTAGTTAAAACATTAAGGTGTTTCTTCCAAGCTTTGGCAGCAGAGTGCAGTCTGACAGGCAGGAAATGGTTCGGCTTTGGTCTCTGTTTACTATTTATTGCGCCAGCATTTCTCAGAGGTACCAGAGGAGGGATTTGGTGCTTGTGTGTAATTGTGTTAGAGCCCTCCCACATGCTGTCCCCAGTGCATCTTCTGTCTCCTCTCCTAATCTGCGCTGTTTGTCTCCAGATAAGTGATATCCTCCTCAGATTACGATCCAGTGTCACTGCCCCTGCCCACCCGGAGGGAAAGGGATCCCTAGTGCATCCCCATGTGGTGCAAGCTGTATTTTTAGCTGTCTAATCCTTTTATAGCTCGAACAGAAATCATCACCCCTTTCCGTTAATTACAGGTAATCATGATTCAATATGCCAGAGAATAGGCACTTCAACTATATCCAACAGTTTAGCTTTGGTGTTTAAAATTATTATTTGGTTTTGCAGGTTTGACAGTATTCGGGACTTTGTTAGAGCCTACATTTCTAAGCTGGATTTTTCTCTCCTGAGGAAGCAGTGATTTGTGGAGGAGAGGAAATCACACATTTTATGGCCCTTCAGAACAAGGCCATCTCATATCACGCTGGAAACACTACATGGATTGAAATCACAATCACACTGATCACTGAGCATCTGCACATCTAAAGAAAACACTTTAAAAAAAAATGCAACTTCAGTTCACAAGATTTTGAACTGACAGTTTCCATGGATGACTTTTTAATGATCGCATAGCAAGCCAAACTTTGTTGAATAATGCATGACCCAATGTAACAAACCGTTCCTACTGAGTCTGTAGAGACATGCTGGCGTGAGAACTGAGCTGTTGTAATCTTTGGCTTAGTGTATGTTTTCTTCAGAACCTACTCTATCAGCATCCCTATGTGTGCGTGGCTCAATATTTATTTCACTACCCAAAAAATAACAGCAGACAATCACTGTAAGTATTCCCAGGGCACATATCTCAGTACAAGATGAAACAACGTGACAAGATGAAGATGCTGTTTTGTCAGGACTTTGTAGCGTTCTGTTACTGTAAGAGAAGGTAATTTAAAGCTCCTGCAGAAATACATAATGATCAAGTAGCTTCATTAAATAGCAGATCTAATGCCTTCATCTACTATAAAAAGTCAATGCGAGGAAATGACAGCTTAACTTGTTTTAATCTCTTCAAATTCTCATATGTAGTGTTTGCTTTTTTCCATTTATGAGGACTGAGAGGCAAACAAGCAGGATCTTTTGAGAGAAAACAAACACTGTTCTTGTCTGCCACGAAGACAAGTCAAGTCGAACATTATTTTCGCCATGTATCAGATTTCAGCCAGATATGTTACAAGTGGTTTGAGGCTTGAGGTCTGTAATACCAGGCACACTTCATTCATCGAATTATGATGATCGGAAATAAGATATACTTATGCTTCCTCAAATGCATTCGTCAACTGTACCATAAACTCTTGCCAAAAGCAAATTTCCAAGTCTTTTAAAAGAATATTCTAATTTGCTTACTTTAAAATATAACTACACTATTGGGATCATCTCCACAGAAAACTACGAACATTTAAACAGCCTTGCACATGTATTTACTTAGGGAGTTTTTTAAGGTTTTTGCTTCATATCCAAAGTATATTTGGTTCTGTTGAGCTTGAATTGCTCAACATCATGTTGAGTCCAAGAGTCCAATATTTCTGACAGCTATGATTGAGTGTGTGATTGCCAGAGACAAACTAAAAAATCTGCCAGAAATTTTGCAATGAACTCTAGTTTGAAAGGGGAATTCATTGCTGCTAACACCTGCTCCAAGGGGGCAGGGACGAAAGAGTCCGCACCATTAAGGTGCTGAAAACTGAAACAGAAATGTTCAAGCCAGGAAGTTATTCCCACTACAGCAGGTTTATAATCAAATCCAGTTTTGTTCACTGCTTCTTTTTTTTTGGGGGGGGGGGTTGCAAATTAAAATGACACAGAGCTGGGATGAGAGTTGGACCGCCATTAAAAGACCTCACACACTTCGGTTTTGTTTTTTAATGATAAGTAGCCCACTCCCATGAGCTCCATTTAGTCACACCCATGACATCACCTGCCTCTGCAGGGCTGATCCAACTCTATTTACATCCACCCCCTCTCCCCACTCATCTCCAATAATAGCAAAATGTGCTCTGCTTCAATATTCTTTATTGTTCAATACTGCAGTGCATTATCACAACTGTTGTCATTCCATATGTTCTCATTGTAAGCAATCACTCAAGTGCCAAATAAAATGTAATGAAGACAATGACGGACTGTGACAAATCTTTCAGACCAAGGCAGGCCAATTTCAGAATATAATATCAGCATATTAGTGGAAGAGGAATTTATATATAAGAAGGGGAAAAAAGAAAAGCTTCCTCACCATCAGATATGACTTTCATAAACAAAATAATCAGATTTTGAATGATTGTGACACATTATATACATACCCTTTCAATAAATAGGTGTATTTAATATTAAATTAATGTCTCCTTAAAAATATATGGTACATACAGGTACATAAAATAAAAAGCAAAACCATTCAAAACAACCAACAATGTCCATCAGCATTTTTCAGTAAGGACAACAAGAACAACAAAAATAGAAACACTATAAACACAACAATGCTCATATGACTGCTGTGGATTTGAAGGCACTTCCTTGGCAACACATTGATCCCTCTTCCATTAGTTTGGGATCTGAAATGAAATAATAAAAAAAACAATTGATTAGAGTTAAACATGTTCAGTTTCTGCATACTTTAAAGCTGCATTTCTTTCTTAATGAGGAAGTCGTGTTGTCAGCTAAAGAGGGTCATTACTGGCCTGCCATTACTGGCATTCCTCGATGTTATGTCTCAGCGCATTCAGAAATGATCAGACTGACTAAATAATGAATCACTTAATACGCCGTCAAAAGCCCCTCAATTGTGATATACATTTGTCAGATTTCTCAGAACAGTGCAGACAGGATCTCATTATCTGATTCAGTTGAGAAACTGAATACCTAAGAATGTGTCAGCCTCTTCAATTTTCTAATCACTAGAAATCCTATACCACGAAAAACTAAAATGAACTGAAATGGCCACTTGTGTGGAAGAACTCTTTTGCAGCAATCACCTGCCAGCTAGGCCTACAGTAATTGCATCCACTGAGAGCACACGCTTTTACCCACGTTGGATTTAGGACTAGACTGCAGTGAACACATCAGACCTGCTGTCATCAAAGATCACCTTAACAAAGGGCTGACTATGACTACGTCCAAAATTACTCCAATGACGATAGTCTGAATTTTTCTTTTGTCTTGGAAAAAGCTATGTTTAGATTTGGTGTGTTTAAGGTTAGCATAAGAAGCATCAAGAAGTGTCTGTGACAATTGCAACTGATTCATAAGAAAACCACCCTGTCCATCATGTCCTAGTTTTTTTTCATTTTGCCTTCAAACTGTGCATTACATATTATAAAGTGTTTTCAGTGAATGACAGAAAACTGAGCTTACTGAGTATATACTGAGTACAATATAAAAAGAAACACATTTGTAGTTTCATTAGAAATGCTTACCCTAGTTTTCCTAATTCACCAACATCTACTGGTGTCGACCCCCTTTGAACACACTCACACTATGAAGGGCATAATCTCTGTTTTGTATAGTTTCACCCACTCACTAAATCTTATCTCACTGCACACTATTAGAACACCATCGGAGGATGATTTACATTGAAAGTGATGTGTTGGATAAACGTTTGCGGTGGGTTCACTCCTCCTCCATCTCTGCTAGGCACAGGTTGCTACAATGTAAGGTTTAGACTATCAAGAATATATGAGGATGATGCTCCTGTCTGCAATAGATGTCATTAATCTCCAGCTACCCATATCCATATGTTTTGGACATGCCCCTCTTTACATAACATTTGGTTGAAAAATAGAATAGAAGAATAAGATCTCACAGATGACCTCTTTCTCTGTGAAACCATCTGAAATCTCTGCCTTATTTGGAGTCACCTTCATGCTTTTAAGATGAAATTATATTTAGAACTTTAGCTTTTAGAATTCTTTTGGCCAGATGCCTGATTCTTGTCAAGTGGAAATCCCCTGCTCCACCTACCCATCAATATTGGATTAGAAATCGTTTCTACTTTGTTAATATGGAAAGGATTAGGTGTACAATGAGAGGATTGTTTGGTAGTTTTAAGAAGACATGGGGACCATTTTTGCATATGCAGATAACAAATCTTTACCACCATACCGGACTGACAAAGTCTGCATTCTCAATATCCCTACCTGATTGATTGAAATGACTTTGTGTTTTGCATACTACATATATGTTTAAGTGTATATGTACACACACTTAAATGTCTATTTTTACATTTGGCATGTAACATAATTTCTTACTTCTTGTGGGTGACCAAATCTGTTTGTTTTGCTTGTTTGTTTATTTTTCTTTTATTTATTTTTTTGGTCTTGTTTTGTTTATGCTCTCACACAAGTGTTTTGTTTCTTTGCTTCCTCTGATCTTCTGTTTTGTAATTACTTAAAGCCTCTTTTGAAACTTGGTATACTTCTGTTATCAGTTATCTGTATGGTAACTCAAGTAGTATATAACGTTTTGAAAAAAAAAAAAAAAATCAGGAGGGACATGTATAAGAGTCCAAGTGCATTAGGAAGGGATCTTTTATTGGTTAGTATGAACAGGAGGAATGATAAACCTATTCTCATGTTTGATGTTCGTTTTGGCACCTGAATATTGTTTTAAGATGGACTTGAAAAATTGTAAATACCTATCCTTTAGGTTCTTAAAATAGAGTACTAAAAAAAACTGGGGTGTAGAATTACTGACACATCACAGTCTCATGTACCACATTTGCTCAACAAGTTAAATGTTGGAATATAAATCGTTTTTTCTCTCTCTGTCCTTGTTGCTGTCCTACTTGTGATGAAATATATTTGTGTGCAACTTCAGCCACCCATGACTGACCTCAAAAAAGGTTGGATTAAGGTTAAATACATAAGAACCTCCCTCTGACAGCAAAGTGTTTCAGTGTGTCCAAGACTAAAAAATACTATGTTCTTGAACAATACAAATGTTGGACAGATGCACTACAGATACGTTTCTCATTATATGAACATCGGTTTTCTTCAGTTGCACATCAGACACAAATTAGAATAAACCTGACCAAGAGCAACAAAGAAATTCCTCCACACCACGCTTAAAACTAAAATATATGCATTTAAAATTACCCTATCTGTTGTAATTAACCTTTTTACTTTAACACATGGTGACATGGAATCAGTTTAATCATGTTTGGAAAGCAGACTGAACCCCACCCAAGAAGATAAAATCCCTTTTACTCACATGCAATATCTACGACTGCATGCAGAGTGGACTCATTGCTAATCTTGTTAGCATTCTTGCACATCTTTTGTAATCTGTAAAAAAGACATTAAAAATGTCCATTAACATGATGAAATCGTATTCCAATCAAAAACCCACAACATAATACCTCTCTCTAAACAGCTGGATTCTTGAAAATTGGAAGCAAATGTTTTCTGCAATAAACTCTAATACAGGTCAGGTGTGATGAAGTACAAATGATGCAAATGTATTTTCAAAACATTCATGTACTGGGACTCCTTTAACCATGTACTAAACAATACTCCATACATAATACTGTCAAAACAAACAAAAAATATTCATACCAATAAAAAAGACATAAGAAGCATTATTGATGTCAGAGATGTAGCAATATGTTACTTCCTGACGGGGCATTTAAAGTTGTAATGTTCCTTTAACAGAATAGCATGTATAGTACACAATCAATCATGTTTCCAATATCACCCCCAGTAAATTAGCATGAGAAATGGCCATAGGTGTTGCATTCAACAATAGTCTGCGTCATTCCAGTCCAACAAACATAAATTAATCCTGGTTATGACTCAGGTGCCATCTCTATGTCTTCATGTAAGATAAGATAAGATAAGATAAGATAAGATAAGATAAGATAAGATAAGATAAGATAAGATAAGATAAGATAAGATAAGATAAGATATTCCTTTATTGTCCCACAATGGGGAAATCTACAATATTGCATCAGCAAAGTGTACCAAAAAAAATCTATAAAAAGAATAAAGAACAATAAATAACAAGTACAAAAGCAATAAAAAACAATAGTAGTAAAAAATACACTAAATACTAACAGTAACATTATGTACACAAGTAAATAAGTAATATTGCTTTTGATGCAATAAGAGATTGTTATTGCACAAGTTTAAAGTGAGAATATATAAATATATAAACATATATATGTTGCACAGTTGAACTGAAAGGAGAAGTAGACCTAAAATACTGATATCTGTCCTAAACTAACAACCGTGTTTAAAATGTCGGTCTTTATGCTTACTAGACTGCATCACAGATACAAAAGGCAGAGCAAAAAAAGAGGAGCTTCTTTCTCTGATTCACTCTGTCCACAGTTAAGGCAAAACTTCTCCAAAACTCCATCTGCGGTAAGTAAAAATGATTGTCTGATGTCTGCTTGACGTCATCTTCTTAAGTCCCGAATGTAAACATCCCAGAAGAAAAGAATTGATCCCTCCATTTACAAAGGGAAGTTATGGCTCTTGTTCCCTTTTTGTCAGTGCTTCCTAACCTGGGGTTCAGGCTCATGATTTTATTAATAAATATTTTAAGAAGCTTTCAGCTGCACAAATTATGTTTTTCTTTTCAGTCTTTTTGTAAACTTTTTTTTAATGAAATACTGGATAGTTTTACATCTTTATGAGTCTGAAAAGTGTTCTGTGAAGGAAATATCACTCTTCGGTTAAACTGCTTGCAAATCATAGACATATGCAACATGTCAGAAGGCCAAGGGGTCAAACACACATTGCTTCACTTAAAAAAATTATGTGCCAAAAAGGTTGGGAACCATTGTTTTTATATAATTCAGAGGAAGCAATTATATAAATATTCAGCTTGTCAAATCCAGCAGTTTCCTCAATAGAAGGGCAGTTTAGGGTAGCCCCTAAAAAAGGTTTGAAGTATTTGTCTTTAGCCTTAAATATCAATGACTAAATATGCTACATTCATTTTAAAGTTGAGGGGGAAAAACATCTGTGTTTATGATTTATTAAAACATTAACACTCAAAGCTCCAATCTGTCTCATCAGTGTGGCTGTGGTTTGCTCAGATTCTGTTGACAACAATGACAAACAACCCAACAACTGTCATGAGATTTTGATTTAAGTGCTAAATTCTGATTGGTAGTGAAGTATGTGACATCAACTTTTTTCAGCTAGACCATGCCCATTTTAAACCAGTAAGGAGAGCACAAATAAACAAAAAAAAAGAAAACAGCACAAATAATATTTCAACTGAAATAATCTACATTGTAGAACATGACAGGAGAAATGCATACATACATGCTGGTCTTGAGCAGTCCCTTGTGTTGTGATAAAGTCTATGAAAGTGTGTTCTGCATTCCGACGAGAACTTGACTGGTCCTGCTTGATAGAAAAGGTCTCATCAGACTATATTTCAAGGTAATATAGCAATGCCTAAACCCACAGTGTGTTTTTGTAAGTAACCATCAGAAAAAGAGGAAAAACACAAAGTGAAAGTGAACAGTGAGCTGCCACAGGCATGTTTAGGAGTCAGAGTTCAACTGGACTTAGAACAGAAAAATAGTCTTCAATTATAAGCACCTTTCTAAGAGTTTCTTTGCTAACATTTAAGCTTCCAGATTTTCACACCAATAATGAAGTCTACTCATAAGTTCTGAGACAAATAATCAGCTTAACCTTGCACTGCAGTCAACTTAATTCTTTCTGCTTCAGACCATGTGCCGTTTCTCTGTACTATTTCCCTACAGCTAAGCTGGACAACCCTCTCCTGACCATAGCAGTGCCAGTGCTCCCGAAGCTTCCTATGAGTTAACCATACTGTATGTTAAAGGAATGAAAACAATTTTGTCAAAGGGGCAAGAATATAAATTTACAGCCAAAAGTGGGAAAAGCGCCAACTATGCTAGAAAAGATCTGTTTGCTAGATAAAAAGATTTTGCAATGTCTGGAAACACAGCAGCAAGCTGTAATCAAGACTGCAACTTTGTACTCAGCATGCTGTCTTTGATGGCAATTTTCTTACCTGTGAAATGCTGAATGAATTTGCCTTTCATGTTTACATCTCGAGGGACAATTTCTGGAAGAGAAAAATCACTGTTAGCTTGTCAAGCATCAGACATTTAACAACAGCTGAAACTTGCCAACAGTTATACAGTAATAATGATGAAAATGGCCATCGATCACCCTTCCCTGCATCTATCATGCATCATACTTTGTGATGTAGAAATGTCTCAACTTCTCAACTTCAACAAGACTCTACGGCAATGCGAGCAGCTCTGAGTGGCTGTAATTACACAACAAAGTGCCTTAAACTAAATACCAATGTCAGCATGCTAACATGCCCATGATGGCAATGCTAACATGCTGATTCAAAGCAGGTATGGTGTTTACCACGTTCACAATCTTAGTTTAGTATGTTTACAGGCTAAAATTAGCTAATTAGCACAGAGCACAGCTAAGGCTGATGGGAATGTGATAGTTTTGCATGTATTTGGTCATAAACCAAAGTATTGCATAATGAAAAATGGTGCCAGAAGAGCACCAAAGACAAACAATTCATCCTGGGGGGAACACAAATATCTGTACTAAATTTCACGGCAATCCATTCAGTAGTTTCACATTTTCACATGTCACTTGAAACCACAAATGTCAGCCTCATTCAAGCTAGATGAAAGGTCAGAGAATCACCAAAGTCATCGTGATTCATCCTCTGGGCTTCACAAATGTCTGTTCAAAATCAAGATCAATAGTTCATACACATTATTTTAGGGATCAAAATAATTATACTGCAATTGTTGCATTTTAAACAAATGTAGGTTTTCTGGCAACACTATTCTAAGTGAACATTATCTATTGAATCCCATTTACAACTGTACAGCAAATCTATTATGTCTATGATGTTTTCACACGTTAACATTATTATTTAAGGAGATCTGGTGTTAAATATTGTAGGGGCAAGAACCCCCTTCCTACTCACTCTCCAAACAGACAGCACACATGCCAATGTATTTAACACATTGGCCATGTTAACAAGCTAAAGAGATTATTGTATGGTGGTTTAATGCTCATCAGAATAAGTCCATGCAAGTAATCACTGGGGTAACATCACATTAGCCCCCAGACCCAGGAACATGTAATGCTGTGGAAGCATGGCACTGTAGAGGCAAGCATGAAAAATAAGCATTTAGTAAATTTGTATGCCAGCACAAGAGGCTTTTTAAAGTCCAAACACACAGAGCCCCCCAGTAAGCCAAATTAAAACAGCCTGATTCACACTAATTTCAAGAACAAACACACCATCTCTATTTTAGGATTATAAAGAGTTACGGAACATAAGAACCAACTGTGCATTCAAGACAAAACGCAGATGTGAAGAGTGAAAATGACATCAAGAATTACATGAAGTCAGCCAATGTGGTTTGAGGTTTGCATTTCCTGGGCATTAATAAATGCATGTCAGCAAGGATAAAATAGCTGCCAGTGTAAAGCTTCTTTCTTGAGCTATACCTATAAAAAAAAGATAGAAACCATAACAGATAAAGCCAGTTATACAATAAATGTTCCCTTATATAATGGCTGTTTTGCCATAGCTGCCACTTTGATGACACAGCCATGGCTTTTGAGGAAACACACAGGGACAACTATAGGGTGAAAGACATCAGTGGGTTTACAGATGTTTCTCCTTTCCTCCTCGTTGTGTTCAAAACGTCTATCCTTGCGTGACCATGGATCTTTGGACGTGTCACACGCACCAGTTGCTAATATGCTGCTTTTAATATCCTCAAAAGATAAATTCCATCCAGTCAGTGGTCTGAGAAAGGTACTTTTCCAATTGCATAAGCTGGAGCTGAGACTCTGAGCTGTGTGATGTCTGTGCAACATCTTTGAAAAATGATCTAATTGATAGTGATGGGGGGGGGGAATTTGAAAATAAACAACACGTTATGTTCACCTCGGCACTTAATAAACTCAGACTGCATATACTGTACCAATAAGCCATAATCCCAAGCTATATTCTAAGTCAACGTTGTCTGTTCCAGCGATAAAAACAGTTACTGTACATAAGAAGGATTTTCTTGATAGCTTGTCTTCATTACGCTCCATTTCAGGCAAACCTTATGGCTTGGATCATCAGATAATTGAAGAGATGTGTATCAGAGATTTACTTAAATGGCTAAATTCCTGTCTGGACATATTAAAATAATAATAAAAAATAAATACAGAGCAGAACTAAGCACATTCTCAGTTGTCAACGAGCTCAGATTTACCACAACAACCACTTACTTCAGGGAAAAACATAAGGATCAATATTAGAATAAATAATATTAAATGTTATAAATTTGTTTCTAAAAGATTTAGAAGCTAAAAAAGGTAACATACCTTGGGGTACTCTAAACACATAAAGTAAGTGCATTATCTTTATTGAGTCTTCTCATATAGTCTCATAATTTCATAATTAAGTCAAAAAGAGTGTTGGAGTAACAGTGATTGTGATGCAGAGCTGCATGTTATACGAATTTGACAAAACACAAATGATCTCTGCTGTGTCTTGTGGAGATGCTGGTGATTGGAGATGTTTTCTGGGACGTCACAGTGTGTTTTTGTGTGTGTGCGGCGGTCATCATTCATGTTTAAGATTCCACAATGAATCATCCTGAATGAATCATTCACAAGTGTGGCAGGAGGATGCTCCTCCTACATGAATTCATAGCATCTCCGTCTATCAGTCAATCACAGTTTGAATGAGGGAGCACTTGGGAAAAACCGGTATCTGCTAGCAATGAGAAAAAAACCAAGTGTGGTAAATGTCACACAACCTCTTTGTCCTAAACAAGTATATCTGCATTACATCCATTATATAACCACTTTAAATGGAGTTGGATATAGAAAGCTGGACACTGAGTCTTTTAAGCAAACTCTTGCTAAATATGGATGAGCAAACCAGATTTTAACTCTCAATATTTCTTGAATTAACACAATGCATAATTCAACTTCCATTCAGCCAAACTGAATATGGCTCCTTAATAAGTTGTACAGCACAGACCAGACCAATGACAGCTGTCTCCCGTGGTAAAATGGGGATTATGCTTTCATCATCAGGACCTAAAAATAAATCTTATCAGCTTACCTATGAGTCTACTGTTATCCAGCCTAGGAACATAGAAAGGCTTTTCACGGGAGGAGAGCTTCATGTCTTGTGCTGAAGTGAAGAGTCCACTGCTACAGCGCCTGGAAACGGCTTTGTCCTGTTGCTGGCTGTCTCTGATAACCTGTAAGATTAGATCCAACAGGGTTCTTCTCTCTTTCTGCTTAACCTCCTTGCTGTCCATGCACTGGCCCGAGGTGATGAGCAGAAAGAAGATAGTCAACAGTATGTGCCATTTCCTCTCCACCTGCATGACTTCACTTGTCTGAAAACATAAGCACATAAGTAGTGTTACACAGAAGTTACATATTTTATATGAAGTAAATTATTTATTTCTACCAAAGAAAGACAGCTGTGCACTTTGCATAATACCTAACCTCAACAGTTATATCAACATTGCTTGCCATTACAAATTACTCACATCCCTCAAAATTACTCAACAAATTCCATGTCAGAGGTAACATACATAGACTTTAACAGAGGAATGCATCACCAAGAATGTTCTGGCGGTGTCCACTTTAAGCAAACCCGTATGTTTCCCAGGGAATCACAAAGGAAAACAAATGTAGTTAATCAAACTTTACACTTACTAGTTCAGGAGATAACGATGCTTATGTCCTGTAGAGTGGACACAGTTGTCTTGAGCAAATTCTTCCAGGCGTTGTCTGCGTTCCGTTAGGAGAGAGAGAACAGCCAGCAGATTGTGCTCACCACCGTCTTTCTTGAAATAATGCGTCCCTATTTATACGAGGAGCCACCTTCTTGAAGGTAATACAATCGATTTCGAGTGGGTGGTAAAGCAATGTTGACATCTTTGGTGCAATTTCTTCCAGTGGCACTCGCTCAATTTGGCATGCGCCCCTCCTTTACGCACCAAAACATCTTTAGTTGTAGTTTTACAGGATAGTTCAACACCAAATGAAAATCTCCCTTTTCCAGGCAGAGTAACTGTTTAACATCTAAAAAAAGAGCCCCACTGAAGTTTCCATTAAGAAAATTAAAGACCAAGACCGTGGCGCGGCAGCGCGCAAACAGCAGTTTTCCAAATGGAGCAACTTGTTGGATGTTGGATGCAGAGAAGAGAAGAATCTGTGGGCCTGTAAGCTTCTAGCTGACCTGTCAGCGTGTCGATGTTTTTGTTCACAGATGTCCAAGTCTTGTGACCGCCTAAGCGCTGCAGAGAATGCGCCTCCAGGAGCAGCCATCCGGCTGTTTTCAGCCTTAATGAATAAAAGTCTATAATTCTGATCCAGCTTTGGAAACTTATAAAATTCGAGAGTATCTATACTAATTAATTTGAAAAAGAGTGGGAAAAGTTAGTGAACTGCTAGCGCATTGTCTTTAATATAAGCCCTTTTTGAAGTCACACAAACAGTTGCAGTGAAAGGTAAATGAGTATTATAATTAGTTATGCAAGAAGTCTGATTCAAGATTGGTTCATATTTTCATCTTTCCTTTAGTGAGAATTTAATTGGCGACGCCCCCTTTACATCTGTCGAGATGTAGTCTGGCACTGGCTCCCATGAAATGATACATTAAAAGAAAAACGCATACTGACCACATTCATAGTTTTAAGTGTCCAAAGTGAACCCAAAGGATTACGTCATCCAGTGGGGTCTCGCTTGGTGTGGTTTAAAAACTATAGGCCTATTATTATCAATAGTTCCTATTTCCAGGTGCATTAGTGATTTCTATTAAAAAAGTATAGCAACAAACAGGTAAAAACCAAAACGTGAATTCATTATTATTATTTCAGGAAAGTGAATTAGGTGAGTAACTTCCGGAATAACTGTTACTATGGAGACGGGCAACTACTATGTCAACTTGGGAGAGCACACCTCATGTTTGATGCACTTTAGCCAACAAAAGTTGAAGTTGAGAATATGTAACTTGTTTGGAGAAGAAGAAACACCGAAAACACTTCAGTTTGTCTCTCTTCCGGATCGACATGTCGCAAAGGTAAAGCTGTTTAGTGCTAACGTTAGCTTAACTTCATTAGTTTAACGTTTAACCCAGCTAGGTCTACACACAGCCCTGACAATGATAAAGCCTATTTAACTTTGGAAACGTCAAATAACCTTTAGTTGGCATCAGACACGTAGCAAAAAGCAAATACATGTCAGGAGTAGTTTAAAAGGATGTTTAAAGTAACCTTTTTCGTGGCAGCAGGGTGTCGTCAGTGTCCAACAGTATGAGGTGGGATCAACTCGCTTATTACTGCTTCTGCAAGGTTCTGTCTCTCCAAAGATTGTTTGCAAATGAGACTCGTCTTGTGTTTTCCTTTAGTATTCATGGAGTAGCTTTGTTACAAATCTGCTAGTGATGTTACTACACCACAATCAGACACACACAGGAACAAAACAGTTGTACTTTCATCTGGTTCTTGTTTTGATAAATTGTTCTTTTAATAAGGTATGGCCTGCATAAATGATGACATATTTTTTCTTTACTATCGTTCATTTACCATTAATTAAAATACTAATTTCCCAGCTTTGCCCTCACCTCAGATTTGTACCCTGTTTCAGGACATACAACCAGCTGTGGGCAGATGCCCAGTTAGAGCTGAGCCGTCTATTAACTGAAGAACTGCCTGCTGAGCCACCTCGCCCAGAAAAGGACAGGGTGGTATTCTTCCAGCGTCTGGCCATGCTTTATGTGCGCTACATCCAAATCTTTCGACAGTTGGAGAAGATCTATGATCAGGTGGTTCACCCTCAGAAGAGACGAGTCATTCGGGCGATTCTGGATGGTGTGATAGGGAGGGTGTTAGAGCTGAAGAATGAAATGGTGGAAAAAGAGTTTTCAGAGTACCACTACATGGATGATGTCCTTCACGACTTGAAGCTCACACCTGTGAGTTTCATTTTTGAGAGCAAGTGTGATTAAATTCGATCTATTACCTGAACAAAACTACACTGTCTTATCCACGCCAGGCATTGGCTCAATCAGAGATGGTTGTTCATAATGACACAGCCTGACTCAGCAGTCATTTTGTTGTTGTTTTTACTTTAGGAAGACCTTGAGATCCCTATCCCTCGCTATTTTATCAGTGAACGCAACAAGGAACTTCAAGAGCGAAAGTCAATGCTGACAGATATCCTTAAAATGGTGGAAGTTACTGAAAGAGAGGTGGGTTAAAACTAGCTATAGTTAGTTAAATCCCCTATGTGTAGGACCTTACATTTTCTTATTTCATTTTATCTTTTTTCTTTTTTTAACATAGAAAACATGTCATCAAAATTAAAATTTTACACATCTGAGCTTTAATTTGGAAGCGAAATTAACAGTTTCCATTAATTAATAGATTTAATAAATATTTTATTTTGTTTACTTTTTTCTCTTTTTTCACTCTTTCTTTACTGGTCCCTACAGCCTGTAATGGTCAAGAACATGAGTCAAGAGGAGGCCATTAAGATCATACAAGTGGTGGAGAGGGCCCGCCAAGGACGCCTGAGGGCAAAGTTGAATGAAGAGAGCCGAAATATGAACAGGATGTATCGGACCAAAGACCAAGGGACAGCTGGCATTGAGTTAGCTGCAGTCTGCATTCAGAAGGTGCTCTGTTATTAACATAATAATACACACCTCCTCATCTTCTTCTTTAATGCTGAAAGTGTTGGTTGAATGTGATTTTCAGATGTGGAGGGGCTACACACAGAGGAAGAAGGCAAAGATTGCTCGGGATGAAGAGATGATTTTTCTGGGAATGGTGAGTGAAATGGGCCATCAATTTTACTTATTGTCTTAAACTGTTAAACAATAGATATAAAAACAGATATACTTACAAACTTTTTTCTTTTAAATATGAGCAACTATATTGCTGTATTGCGATGTGTCCTTTTTCCACTTCAACATGAAGTAGCCAACCAGTTGCTCAAGTTACTTTTTTCCTTTAAATGTTTACTTCCCCTTCCTGCATTGTTCTTTCTTTGTGAGACCCTGCAAACAACACAGTATATTTCCTTAACTTCTGTTCAGGCCATGGATCCAAAATACCAGGTGCCATGCCCTGCAGAAATCACCACCCAGGGCATTGAAGCTTGCACACGGACTAAACAGGAGGACTATGAGGAAGACTACCTGAAGTCTTTAGTTGCAGTCACAAACCAGCTACGAGTTGTGGAGGGTCATGACATAAGCAAGACAATGAAAGAGCAAATCCGACAGTGGTTCATTGAATGCCGGTAAGATGACACAGAGAGGCTTGTCAGGATTTTTATTGTATCAGTAGAACATTTACACATTCAGTGAAATCAGTCAAGCTTTCACATCCTTCCTCTTTTGTTTTTTTTGTTTTTTTATAGCGATTCTACCGGGTCGTTCCCAGACTACCCAGATGACGAAGATGGAGGCTCAGCTCTCATTTTTGCTGAAAAGACCCCTCAGCAGGTAAAATGCATCATCAGTCAAAAACAAGATTCATTGAATACTTTTTATAGTGGTTTACAATGGGGGGATGCATTTCACAATACATTTTTTCAGTTATTGGAAGAAATAACTGCAAAGGAAGAGGAGGATTCCAACAGCAAACCAAAAGGGAAGGATGAAAAAAAGGAAAAGGGGAAGAAGGATAAGGGGAAGGATGAGGAGGAGGTAAGAGCTCACAGCTGTATTAAATGAAGTTTTATCAATTTCATATAACATTCAGTAAATCCTGGTTATATCAGCCAATTTTAAATGAATGAAAATATAAGAGTTATTAAACCAATCCTTGTTAGCTATAGCTGCATACATTTTTTCTTGACCACAGGAAGAGGAGGCAGGGCTGAAGATGCTTCCTTCGGCTTTTCTGTCAGACTTGGAAGTGGGAAACAAAATCTATCAAGGTACGTTTAAATTTAAAACAGGCAAAGTATGCATTGGTTAACAGTCTGTTTAGAGTAGAACTAATGTAAATAAAACAACACCTGTAACATCCTGACAAGCTGAAAATAAGGAATACAGTAAAAGTCTGTATTAAGTTCAAAACCAGTTTGAGAATATGTTGAATACTGTATGCCACCTCAATGAAAATTAAAACAATAGTTACTTATTCACAATAAAGCATGATTTGTCATTGGTTTGTCATCCTCAGATTTTTGGCAAAACCGCAATGAGTCCAGAAACTTCTGTCAGATGCATGAGGTGGAGCTGATTAAGGAAGAAAAGAGAAGTGTCATTGAGACAGAGATTCGAGTACAGGTGATGGCTACAGAATACAAAACATTTTATAAGAGTTGCATATTTCAAACAACTCACATTGTTCATTTAACTAACTAACTAACAAAAAAGTGGCCAGTGATTCTGCAATTTTAAAAGTTCAGTGTCCTATACATCGCTAGTGTTTAAAACTGCTGACAGCACCACCTGCAGTTGAAGTCGCTGGTCTGTTCTGTCCTTCTCAGGTGGATGAACAGATGAGACAAGAGCTGGTTGAATGGAAGCTAGCTGTGGATAAAGACAAGGGTGGTAAAACTAAAGGAAATGCCAAGGTATTAAAGTGAAAGATGAAGAAATCCACTCTTTATCTTATAAAATGCCTGGGATTTTTTGGTCACAGTTTGCATTGATTACCTTGAACTGTCTTTATTTACTCGACAGAAAAAGAAAGGATCTAAGAGTGGGAAAAAGAAGAAAAAGGAGAAAGATTTGACAGCCGATAGGTGAGATCACACAGAAACTCATAAGGTGTATTATTTTCAGTACAGAATTGAGTTGTATGAAGAGAACACGATTTCATCATTTATTCACATCTGCCAGGACTCTTGAATCTCTATGTCAGGAGCTGGTGGAGCAGGGCTTGTTGAAACAGGCAAATAATGTTAGGATGCAGGATTACTTGGGTAAGACATTTCATTTTTTTTGTGCAGACTGGTGTGCTATCTTCCTGAACGTTTTGTCTTCCATTGATCATGGCTGTATGTAAGCTTTTGATTTGATTGCAGTTGATGTGTAGACACCTCAAAGAAACTGAGAATTGAGCACTTTGTAGCTTTCAAGGTATCTAGAAATGATTTACTAGTGATGTGCTGCCCTCTTCTGGTGTGTGATTGCAAAAGCACTGTGATTATAATGAACAATTTCTTCAAGGTACAATATATAATCACTGTTGTTATGATACAGATTTTAAAGTCCTGTGTTGCAGTTTTCTCAAATGTTTGCAGTAAACTAACTAACTACTGGTCTAATGGCTCTTTCTTTCTGTTCCTAGGTGACTTTAGCTACCTAGGGACCACACTGAGGCAAAATGACATTGAACCAATGCCATCATTGTCAGATGTGCGGCAGGTTTTATCTCTGTATGCAATTTTACCATTAGGTATGAAATTGATTTAGTTCATGACATCCAAAACATAACCATTTAAACAATTTTTTTTTTTTTGAACATACAGTAAAAATATGTTTTGTTTGTAGGCTCCCAAGTGGTACATGAGAAGTCTCCCCTGATAAAGGCCATCCTGCTCGTAGGGCCGGCCGGTGTAGGTAAGAAGATGTTGATTCATGCAATTTGCCAAGAGACTGGCGCCAACCTGTTTGATCTGTCTCCTCTGAACACGGCCGGAAAGTATCCAGGCAAGAGTGGCCTTGCCATGATGCTTCACATGGTCTTTAAGGTAAAACACTTGTACTTAATAATGACAATAATGGTCATAATGTTTTCTAGTTTCAAACCATATTTGAGTCATTTTTTGCTTTGAAGTCATAATCTACAAATTCCAACCTATAATCCCAACACTAAACCTCATTAGAGATTTTATGACTACATACTGTAAGTCAAATACCCCCAAAAATGCAAGCAGTGCATATTCTTGGACACTGGTATGTGATCTACGGGGAAATGTACGTTATGTTATCATTGCATACCTTCATAGCACATGTGGTTAAGTTTATTTTTCGCTGTTGATATTAACACACCATCACAGTTTCCTGGAAGTACCTCTCACAGGTATTTTGCCCAGAGTATTTTCATAATTATCTTTGCACAGATTGCAAGACTGCTGCAACCTTCAGTAATATGGATTGAAGACGCAGAGAAAATGTTCTACAAGAAAGTTCCCAAGGAAGAGAAAGAGGTATACCTGAACAAATTTAATTTATGTAGTTTAATTAATCTATTTACATTAAAATTGAAAACATTTCACATTTATACACAGTTAGATCCCAAACGATTGAAGAAAGATTTGCCAAAGTCTCTCAAGTTGATCAAAGGGGAGGACCGCGTTCTTATAATAGGAACAACTAAAGACCCCCTAAGTGCTGACATCAAGTCACTATGTAAAATGTACAGCAAAATCATCCTCATCCCAAGACCTGACTACGGCTCAAGATACAGTAAGGACAAACACATTGTGAAACTCATTTGAGTTGTTAATATTATGATCATGATGTCTATATCAAATTAATATGAAAACTTACTGTCAACTGTGTTTGCTTTCAGTCTTGTGGAAGCAGCTAATTAAAAGGCAGGGAGGTGAGATAACCAAGGCTTTGGACCTCAGTTCCCTGGCAAAAATCTCTGATGGCTACACCCCAGGTCACATGGTCCAGGTCATCCAGAGTGTTGTTACCAAGCGTCGCATCCTGCAGCAGGCAAAAAGACCACTGACAGCTGCTGAGTTTGTCCCCCCTTTAGCCAAAATCGACCCTGTGTTTCAGGAAGAGGAAGAGGCCCTTAAAGTACAGTGGACATGTCTTATTTAAGTTTTCAGTACTTTTTTATGACATGTGGCTAATTTATTGTGAATTTGCTTCAATAATGTGATCATTGTTTTTATACAGTGTGCTTTTATTGCGGATTTTGTATCTTTTGTTAACAGAATTGGTATGCAAAGACCCCCTTGGGAAAGAAGCGGATTAAGGCTGCTACAGGAAAGGAAGAGGAAGAAGCAGTAGTTAAAGGCAAAGATGCAAAGAAGAAAGGGAAAAAATAAATTATCACAATTGAATGTAGTTAAACATTTATTGAAACTTGTGTGTAAATTTGCATGTAACCACTCTCCTTTTTTGTTCTTACAAAATAAAAAAGTAAAAAGTAGTCATATTGTTTTTGTGTTGTTTTGCTGCTACTTAATCAATTGGGGCTTCTGGTTACTGTAGTAGAGGTTGGATACTTCCAATCACAAGAGAGCAAGGATGGAGTATGTCTTTAATATGATGAAAGCTTGTTAATAAAAGTTGGTTGAAGGAGACAGAATACCATAGCTCCCAAAATGCTGAGAGGACTTTGGATCATCTATAAGGGAGGGTGCTAACTCCTGTCTTCTGACCATCATATTAACAGTTTTTATTAGTAGATCATTTTTTTCAATACATCAGAAAATAAATTGTCATTCTATTTCTGTTCTCATCACTAATCAAGTCCCCATGTCTTATGTGATGCTTTAAACCTGCTTGTGACAGTTCAGGGTTGATCTATTAGATGACTAATTCTTGATTAAATATTTGCCTCAATAGCATAACCCATTACAGTCGCTCAAATGCAGCCTGCCAAACACACACACACACACACACACACACACACATATATATATATATATATATATATAAATATGAAATGAATTTAGTGGCCTGGCTCTGGTAGACAGTCTACTACTATGGCTAAAGTTATCATTCCCAAGGCCATGCTGTAATTAGACATGCCAAGACTGTTTCATTTTCTTCAGTCAAGGGCATCTAATGTCATACCTAGGACACCATAATCATCAGTATAATCATGGTTGCCTGGGTCTGACATGGTTGTGAACTCAGGCCTGGATGAAATTACTTTTTCGCTCAACTGGTCTGGATGTATGGTAAAACTACATCAGACCACATTAAGAACATGTTTGGGATGGAATATATACGTGTATGTTTACTTTATTATGACCAATTACAGGTCCAGAAAGTCTGGACCAGAGGAAATGTGACACACGGTGGGAGTGCTTCCAAACTGGGATCTAGAGGCTTAGGTGGAGTGTTCAGCTGTTTTGTCAAGTTCTAAATTCACTCATCACATCCTCACATTGCCTTGGTTCCTTTAGCATTACGCTATTTTTAGCCCATGTGCACCATCAATAGGATGCTACACACGTTAAGGCCCACATCTCAAGACGTCACGTTGATCTTTTGACCAGGTGCTCTATCCTATTTTACATTAATGAATTTCATTTTAATAGGATTTAACATTCTCTTTAGAAAGTAGCACCACAATTACAAAATGTTATGTTGAGTATGCCAAAAAAAGTCCCCCTAACCATCTTATCCTCTTCCCACTTACATTTACAAAAAAAATGTTTAAAGCTTTGTGATAAATGGGTTAGTGGAGATCTGAAAACTGACACTGGTTTGCTACTGTGGGCCACTATTCCTCTCTCAGTGACGACAAGTTGTTTTTTGTGGCACAGCAGGACAGCACAGAGATTATCCTTTCGATAGAGTTTCACTGGACTTAAGAGTGCTCAGTACCACATGGAACTGTCTATCAAGCAGAGGCAAACACAATGCTGTGTTGTACTGGCTTTGTTCTGTCTTTTGGTCTACATGAGGGAACCCCACAAATTCAAACCCAGTTGATGTAATGCTAACAAACACCTGAATGTATAGAGGAGTTAGAGCAGCTATTAACCATCTATTTTAAATCTGCATTGCATTGCTGCATTGGTTACTTTAGATGTTTTCTGGGTTTTTTAGTCTTAGTAGACGTCATTTGAGCTCCTACTAGTGAGAGCTCAGGCATCATACTATGTAGTGATAAAATCACCTTATCACTTACTCCTGTGTGGGTAAATTACCTTACAAATAGGTGTTATTTGAGAGAGAATATGTGTGTCTCTTGTGTCTGTGCATGTGCGTGTGTATGGATGGGACAGTGTGTAAGTGCTTTCATGTGTGAACTCCGTAGTGATGACCCAGTGAAATGGGAGCTTATTATTGCTTAATCTTTTGTAACCTTTCAACTGTGGCAGTGGTGGAAACCCCCTGTGGAGTTCCATAGACTTTGATCTCTCAAACCTGAGGTTTAGGACACTGACAGATATGGGTCAGTATTGTAAAGAGCATGCAATTAAAACTACAACAGCTTCATACTGTGGGGATTGCTTTATTACTATCTTAGACCAGTCCGTTTTGTTGGAAGAATATTAAATCCAAGTACCAGCAACCTGGTAAAATGAGTTGTAAAACGTAACTGTGTAAGAGATTAATGAAAGCACATCTAAAACAGTATATTTCTGTGTAGACACAAAACAATATGAAGGCCAGTCACCCAAATCCTCATGCTACATGAAGGTCACTTAAACTTTCACTCATTCATACAGCCTAGAAAATCATCAAAACACACTTAGCATGTTGTATACATTTTGATTGATTTTAATGGCTCCACGGATGCTGGACATGAGTTGCCTCACACTATTGAAGAAGCCAAAGCTATCTTTGCCCTCATACTGACAAAGCTATTTTGGAGGTTAGTATGTGGGGAGAGATATGTCAGCTGTTCAGCAGTACACTCCATCATAGCAGGAAAAAAAGAGAAAGCGCTATAGGCTGTCTGCTTTTGGGACTGGGACGCAGCTTGCGAACCTGGGCATGCTTTCCTGTGGCTGTAGATTTGTTGTTAATCTGTAAGGCTTTGTAAGGAACAAGACAAGACTTGGACTGATCTGTTGCCATGTTGGATGTTTTGTCTGGCTCTTTTTCCAGGTGAAGGTGTTTGTTTTTTGTCATCAGTGCAACACAAGAGTATGCAAAGATGCAGGATACTTTCTAGAAAACATCTGTCTAAGTTGAAGGTAGGTACATAACTGCATGTGATCTGGTATGTTCCTTTGCTGTATTGGTAACATGTCTAGTCATGGGTTTTTTGTATTTGTTTGCATACTTTGATTTAACAAGGGAGGCAAGGTATTACATTTTTAAGGGAAAACTAGTTAAATCATATGTTTTACAGTTGTATTAAGATTTGTAAGTTTTATAAAAGTCTTAATGGGTGTATACCGTATTTCACTCTCAGTTGTTTTGACTTAGCACAACTCATTGCAAAGGTTTTTTGTGTAATTCCCATAGTATTATGGAAATGATACCATGGAAATCACACAAAAAAACCTTTTGATTTAAAGCCTCTCTTGGAGAACATCTCATTGGTCTTATAACATTTAGGCCTTTATGGTTATCTAAATAACTGTTTGCAAATTCAGTGTTGCTCTGTGACGCACAATGACATACCATATCAACTGATAGGTAACGTGATAGAATGACCCCCATTTGGGAGTACATAGAAATCCTCATGGTCCTAATGGTAGTGGACGGCGCCAGGCTCTCAAAAGTGTTTCATGATCTCAGATATCATATCAATCAGTTCAGTGATTGGCAGTTCTCATTTAGAGTCTTGTTTGTTTTGTTTAAAGCTTCATTTTTTCAGAGTTCAGTGCATACAGCGTGATGGAGGTGGCATCACAGCTGAGTCTATATTGGTGGTGGTGAGCTCAGCCAAGTGAGGTGACAGAGATTACTGTGCTCTTCATTACTGAAGAGGACTGGCGTGCCTTTACAGAGATCAACCATATAAGAGTGATGATGTGTATCCATTTTAATAGGTCAAAAACTTCCCATGTTGCCATTTTGTTAGTTGTAGTGTATTTTGCTGTTGTCCTGAGAGGAGTTTATTTTATGCAATACACTTCATGCCCAGAAAAATACAGTGCTTATATTGCAACAGTTCATCTACAAAACAATACAGAGAATCTGAAACAATTCTGCAGCTGAATGTCAGTAAGTGACAATGAGGTGTGAATGAGCTGGTGGATTAAAAGGCAGACTGACTATCCTTTATACCAGTGATTAAACATATAGTTATCTTTTTGGCCAGAGACCACCAGATTACCTAATAGATGTATATTCTTATCACATTATAGTGTAGTCCTTCTGTGATAACTGTGGTAGAAAGCAAAGATTCACCAATCACACCGAGAGAAGAACAGGAGGCATGGGAGACAATAAACCTGGAGGAATAGTAGCAACTGCAAGTAAGTTCTTCTCTCACACATTTACTCACAGCTTTACAAATTACAATGTTGTTTAAGCTTGTGAATCTCCAATGCTGTGTTTATCCTCATGTGCCAGAGAACCGTCTGCAGGTGGTGAAAGGTTTGGAGGATGTGGAGGCGTCTGAGTGTGAGAGCTGCTCCTTTGAGGTGACCCTCAACTTGGCCTACATCGAGGGTGTGTGGACCAGGGATGGGATGAGGCTCAAGTCTAAGCCCACCTGTCGCATCAGCACGAACGGGAAGAGACACTCCCTCATACTGAGCAGGGTGGCTTTGGGAGACGCTGGCTTGATCTCTTTTGAGGCCAATGATATTCAGACCTCGAGCAGACTCAGTGTCAGAGGTAAGGTGGTCCAATAGACTGAGCTACTTCCATGGTTACACTTGTGTCCATGTGTCCAAGACTGTGACTGTACCAGGTAATCAGGGGTGGCTTACTCATAATATGATTCCAAACAGCCTATGGAGGAAGGTTATTGTTTACTTGTGCAATAAGTAATAAGTAATATGCATTAATAACCATCAAATGTTATAATAAGTAATGTATGTAAGATAGAGAGACCCCATTTACATTTTGGAATCATAAACCATTCAATAAAGAAAACCTATGCATAAATATGTTTCTAGTTCGTTTGTGAAAACATCCAAAAAGTGCTAGTACAATTTGAAGAGCCAAATCAGGTCCGTAGAAAAGAGGTCTTGAAAAATTAAAAGTCAAAATTCATTAAATTTACAGTCATGTTTTGGTTATTTCTGCCAGCTAGGGACATCCACATAGAAAAGGAGCTGGAGGATGTTGATACGATGGAGCGTCAACCTGTAAGCTTCCTCTGTGAGGTTAACCAGGTGGATTTGGATGGTCGGTGGTATAGAGATGACTGCAGAATCCGACCTGGGGACAACATCAAGATCAGACATCAGGGTAAAACCAGTTTAGAAGTTTAGTCTTGTTATTGTAATAGCACAGTATACACAGATTTCCAGCTGTACCAGCCTGTAATGGCCAGTTTCTAGAAGTACTAAGATGAAGATAAAATAAGATAAAATAAGATAAAAAAATACATTTGTTCTTGATCTAATTTCAGGTAAAACTCACACCCTGTCCTTTAAGTCAGTCAGGCCAGAGCATGCTGGAGAGATCAGATTCACTGCAGAGCGTGTCTCATCCTATGCCACTCTCACAGTAGAAGGTGAGCCACCAGATGTTTTTCTAAAACAATATTACATGGATCTGATAGAGGGCAGGTAAACTAAAAAACCTAAGATTTTCTTTAAGATAATGATAAATTAATTTCTGACAGTTCATGTTTAAGAATGTCCCTCTGTTCTTCAGAGCTCCCTATCCAAATAGTGCGTCCTCTGAGGGTCAAGATAGCCATGTATCGCCACCGAGGTCTTCTGGAGTGCCAGGTGTCACGGCCTAATGCTCAGGTCAGGTGGTACAAGAACAGGAAGGAGCTCTTGCCCAGTAAGAAGTACCAGCTGATCAGCCAAGATGTCTATAGGCAGCTGACCATCGACAACGTCTGCTCCTCTGATGAGGATACCTACACCTGTGATGCTGGAGATGACAAAACCTCTTGTCAGCTTCTGGTGGAGGGTGAGATGACATAAGAAGAAATATATCAGTCACAATTGTTGATTTGCACATGTTTCTAATCCCAATACAATCAGTAGTGGGTTTTTTTATGAGTCAGTAGCAGTAATGTGTATTATTGCTGTCCATGCAGAGCAGGCTATTAAAATTGTGCGGGGGATGAGCTCAGTGGAGGTGATGGAGCCAGAACCTGCGCAGTTCCAGGTAGAGACCAGCCTGAAGTCAGGGAGGCCACCTAAATGGACCCTGAACGGTGAGGTGCTGGAGCACGGTGCAGCGGTGAACATCGACAGAGAGGGCACCCTCCACAGCCTCTGTCTCACCTCCACAGAAAGCTCCATGTCTGGACCTGTGCTTTTTGTCGCTGGCAAGAGTCGTTCCTCTGCTCAGCTGACTGTGAAAGGTGAGTAGCCCAGATCTCCATTGAGTACGAACCACAAGGAAAACTATTTAAAGTTTTTTTCTTAATGTTCATCATAAGAAAATTGTGGTTTCAAATAAAATGTCTGCAGACAACGTAGAGTATATTGTTTTAATTATTGTTTTAATGTTATTATTATTATTAAGTGTCAAAGGAACAACACTGCAGTGCAGTTTTGACTGCATTTCTTATTGTTCCCAACAGTGTCACACTATACTGTATACATCCATCACATATCTTTGCACTGATTTAGAAAACATATTTAAAGATCATTATGTTCAAATTTCTTGACAAAAGCTTGCTTATCTACTCTGTTTCTAAGTTGTTAGATTTTGGGGGGTTATTTGCAACATACACATGTTTATGCATGTTTTTTAAAATCTATTTATATGGTATTAATTACATGTTTTTTGTATGGCATTACTATTCAGGACAATTAAAACATTGCATGGTAAAATTTCAGTTTTTGTAAGCTGATTTTGGAAGGATTCTCTGTTTACAGTACACTTTCTTGAACTTTTAAGAGTCATTTTTGCAAGGAGACTTCATTTTCATTTTAAAAGAACATCTCACAGCAGACTCTGAACTGTGAGTCCCTGCTTTCTGTGTTAGCCCTGCAATGGACACGCAGCCTTTCCAGTGTTTTGTCCTGCTTCCTGTCTCATGTATTCTAAGAAATGATTCATTCTCTGCGTAATCATTGAAAGGATCGAGTGAGTAAAGTGAATGAATTTCTTGGGAGTATGTCTTGAAGCTGGCTTTACATTTCTCTCCTCTAGAGCGACCTCTCCAGATTGCCCGCCATTTGGATGATGCAGAGGCAAAAGAGAACAGCTCTGTGACCCTGAGCTGTGCATTTGCCCCCTCTCCCAGGGTGGTGAGGTGGTTTAAAGGTCGTACAGCTCTGAAGACCTCAAACAAGTACAGCATGAAGAGAGAGGGGAAACGAGCAGAGTTGACCATTCATGGCTTGACAGGGATGGATGCAGGACAGTACCGCTGCATGGCTGGGGGTTCACAGAGCACAGCACATGTGAAGGTAGAAGGTAGGTTAAACGTGTTGAAGTAATAACACTTTCTGTATTGACATCAAGTATTTTCAGATTTGTACTGTATATGTAGTTCAGTTTATGACTTGTAATAACTACCTGCCTCTTTTATTGTAGTGAGAACATTAAAGTTAGTGAAACACCTTAAAGCTGTGGAAATTGAGGAGGACGGTGTTGCCACATTCTCATGTGAGCTCAACTATGTGGTTGCCAATGTGGAGTGGCTCCTCAACAATGTCCGCCTTTATTCCAACGCCATCAACAGGATACAGCACATGGGCACTATGCACAGCCTTATGATTAAGAAGCTGCGGCCACAGCAGAGCATGATCACCTTCAAAGTAGGCCTTCTTTCGGAGACAACAACCTTAGAGGTCAAAGGTCAGCTATCAAACATATGAAAAGGAGTTTGTCTGATACTTAAATTGTCTTGTTGTAAATTTCTAATTGCTAATTTCTGAGAAACGTGAACCCAGTAATGAGCTCATGTTGCACCCTGCCTCCAGAGCGCCCAGCAGTGTTCCTGAGGTCTCTGGAGGATGCAGTAGGAGAAGAGCAAGGGGAGGTCTGCTTGCAGTGTGAAATTTCCAAAGAGACACTGACCCCTGTTTGGAGAAAGGACGGTGAGGTCCTGATGACTGATGACAAACATGAGCTGCTTCAGTGCGGGAAGTCCATGGCACTAATTGTTCATTCCCTGAGCAAAGATGACGCTGGCCTGTACACCTGTGACCTGGGCACCAGCCAGACCAAAGCTAAAGTTTGTGTACATGGTGGGTAGTAGAAATATAGAAATCGTCATGGTAAGCTGTATGGCTTTTTACAACAGTGACAGAACCAACTTCGAAATAGAAATTTTGTATTTTTGATTTTTCTTTTTAATTTGTTAACTTCAGATAATACATTCTTTTTAAATGACACAAATACACTCAGGAATAAGACTATAGAGACATCTAATGTCATACTGTTTCAAAGATTATATTAAATGACTCCTGCTTTGAGGTTAGGTACACAAATGGCACAACTCGTGCACTCAGGAATAAGACTATAGAGACATTTAATGTCATACTGTTTCAAAGATTATATTAAATGACTCCTGCTTTGAGGTTAGGTACACAAATGGCACAACTCATTGTGACATACATAAACAACTGCTGAGATACAATATGTCTAATAAAGCTACTCTATGATTATATTCATCAACAGACTTGCATATCACCATTATTCAACGTTTGAAGACAACCTCTATTATGGAGGGCGAAAACTGCACTTTTGAGTGTCAGCTCTCTCATGATCTCAATGATGAGCCTTCCTGGACCATCAATGGCCAGGTGGTAGTCACCAACAGCCGAATCCAGGTTTTCATCAATCGCCGCAGGTATAGGATGACCATTAGAGATGCTGTACTGTCTGACGCTGGAGATGTGGTCTTCACAATTAAAGACCTAAGCTGTAGGACCATGCTTTTTGTGAAAGGTGAATACCTGGCTCCTTCTGATAAAATGAATGTTATGCATTTTGATATACCAATTGGTAGGTGTATTTATACAAATATGCCTGAATGTGCATAAATGTGTTTCTCCTTTAGAGAAGCCAGTGCACATTTATAGGCAGCTGCTAAATGTCAAGGCTGTGCCGGGTGAGGACGCAGAGCTGAGTTGTGAGATCACCAAACCTGAAGCCACGATCCGCTGGATGAAAAATGGACATCTAATTAGGCAGAGCCCAAAGTATGAGATGGGTGTGCTGAAAGACCTTGCAAGGCTGGTAATCAAAAATACCACCATCAAAGACTCTGGAGAGTACTGCTGTGAAGCAGACGGTGTCGCCTCCCGTGCCAAGGTGGAGATCAGAGGTAGGTGAGGGCTTTTAAAATAGAAGGCTTTCTAGAGTAAAGATTTGATCATGTTTGTTTCAAGATATTTTGTTATGTCCAATACAATGTTGTGCGTTGTGTCAGAAATTCCACCTTGATCTCAGCTAACCCTATAATACAATGTAGTGTTCTTCACTTTATAACTTTAGTTATGGAAATCTGTATGGCTCACTCTCAATTTTATACCCCATTATTCAATGTGGATTGGAGCCTGCAATTGCAATTGTGAAGCTTGACTCAATTTTCTGAATTTTACTCTCCCTTCTTAGAGCTGCAGCACACATTTGCAAGGGAGTTAAAAGACACCCAAGCAGAGGAAAAGGGTAAAGTGACTCTGGAGTGTGAGACCAGGCGGCCAGCCAAGCGTGTGACCTGGCGGAAGGGCATGATGGAGCTGCGGTCTGGTAGGAAGTATGTCTTGAGGCAGAAGGGTGTGGTGCTTTCCCTGACCATCACCTGTCTGGAGAAATCGGACACGGATATTTACACATGTGACGTTGGTACCATGCAGAGCTGGGCACAGCTGACTGTACAGGGTGAGGGGAATACTGGGCATTACATCACTGTGGGTCAGGGTTGTTTAGATTAAGACTCAAGTGGGGCCACGTATTAGTTGAGCTAAAAGGTTAAAGCATCAAAATCTCCAATGAAATGCAGACAGAAAGTTGGTTTAACAGCACTTCATGGCAGGATGGGAACATAACTATCAACCAATTCATGTTATTAATGCACATTACATGTGCACTGATTGATTTTGATTGCGGGATCCAGTCCCTATATAAGATTTATGGGATTTCTGATGTTTTCGTCTTTTCCATGTTTCTCTCAGGCCAGAAGGTATTAATCCTGGATGAACTACAGGATGTTGAGTGCCTAGAGGGGGATACGGTCACATTCAGGTGTCAGATCTGTCCCAGCGACTATACAGGGGTCAAGTGGTATCTGGATGAGACACTACTGTACACCAATAATCTTAATGAGATCCAGATGGTGCCAGGAGGCTACCACACCCTCACGTTTAGACAGCTTGCCCGCAAAGACACTGGCACTATCTCATTTGCAGCAGGGGACAAACGGTCATATGCCTCACTGTTGGTTAGAGGTGAGGCTTTGTTCAGCATTTTATGTGATATTATTTGTTACATTTCATTTGGACTTGATTTGGCCTCATCTCTTCATGTTGCCAGAGAGGCGTCCAACCATCTGTAAAGCGCTGGAAGACTGTGAGGCTATTGAAGGAGGTGGTTTGGTTTTGTCCTGTGTGAGCTCCAAGCCATGTCACATCCTGTGGTACAAAGATGGCTGCCTGATGTGGAACTCTTCAAGGTATTTTGCCAGTCGTTCCGGCTGCGAGGCTCGGCTAACCATTCGGGAGGTCTGCAGTGGTGATGCTGGGGTGTACGAGTGCAGTGCTGGATCTGTTACAACTAGGGCCATTGTAACAGTTAAAGGTATGAATGAGATTAGTCTGTTAGTAGAGGACTGTTATTACTTGCTGTTGTTAAAAATGTTTAAAACATGATCTTGCCTGCTTATTAGGGTGTGAAAAATGTTTTGTTTTTGTGTAACAGTGTCCCCTCTTTGTTGTCTTTTTTTAGCCATCCCAGCTGAGTTCACTCAGCCTCTACAGATGGTGGAGGCCAAAGAAGGTGAGACTGTTATCCTGACCTGTGAATACTCTTTGCCTGGAGTCCAGTTCCACTGGAGGAAAGGTCTGGAGAACATCAGGCCTGGAGACAAATATGTGATGAAACAGAGGAAGACGATCAATTCTCTCACCATCAAAGTCCTGAAGTCTGAGGACTCAGGAGAGTACACGTGTCAATGCCGAGACCACCGCACTACAGCAAGCCTTAAAGTACACGGTAAAAGCCAAAGTTATTTAGTATTCCGTACTTTCATGTACATTTTACAATGGTTGATCTTACACATATTTTTTCCCGTTTCTTTAGACTTGAGTAGAAATGTGGTATTTGCAGTTATAACAAACCACACTTTCACAGGAGTGTATTTAAAAGTCAGTTATGCATTTTTTCTTATTCATAACTAACTGACATTGTCTTAAAGGGACAGTGCAGATTTTGTAATGTTCTGTTTACTTGCATTTGCACAGGACACGTGCCCATTAACTCTGTCTATGGATTATGGTCTTAAATATCACAGTTAGACAGAAATGAAAAGCAACAGATGAACATTTGCACCTTAACCTTGCACATCTTCAGTGTACTGAAGATGCTTGATTCTTCTTTCAGACCTATGTGTATCATGAATAAATTACATGAAATATTTTGCTTATATGCATATTTATCAATACATTGACACCATTTGCTTTCCAGCTATCCCTATTACATTCGTACAGCAGCTGAAGAACATGCAAGCAGAGGAGGGCAGCAATGTCATCTTGCGCTGTGAACTTTCCAAACCTGGAATACCAGTGGAATGGAGGAAGGACCATGAACTGTTGAAGAATGGGGTTAAGTACCAGATAAGGAAAAGAGAGACCACGCTGGAACTTCTCATATGGAAGCCTGGGCCTGAAGACAGTGGGGTCTACAGCTGCCTGTGTGCTGATCAGAGGACAACCGCCACTATCAAAATTACTGGTAGGAAATGTCTTTTTTTCCACCAGACTAGACTTTGCTGATAATAGAATTGTAAGGTTCTGTCATCATGCATGAATTGAATTGGGGAGGGCCTTTTGTTTTAGAAGAGGAATATGACCACATAATCAGTGTTTTTGTAAGTTTTATCAGGTGTGCCAAGAAAAAGTTAACAATTATCATCCTTAATTATCACTACAAATTATTTCTAATGTAACCCATGACAGCTCTCCCAGTCACCTTCAAGCAGAGGTTGAGGAATGTACTGATCGAGGAGGGCAACACTGCGACTTTACGCTGTGAGTTGTCTAAACCGGGTCACTCGGTGGAGTGGAAGAAGAGTGGGGATGAGCCCATTAGGAATGGTGAGAAATATCAAATGCGGCAGAGAGACATGCTGATTGAACTGAGGATCTTTAATGTGACACCTGAAGACAGCGATATCTACACATGCATCTGTGGGAACATAGAGAGCACTGCAACTCTGACTGTGAATGGTAGGAGTTTTATAGTATTTAGTCATATTCTGTTTTCTATTTACGTAACAGGAAGTCATACTAATAAAAGTTCTACATGCAAGAATAAGAGACATATGTGACTTACGTGGCAATATGCACTTTTTGAAAATGAGAAGGGAGTTCACATGCTTGAACTATGTAAACATACTGTTTTAACCCCTGACTTTGTTTAAGTATACAGTAGAATCATATCATATCAATTAGCGGTCATCTAGAAAGCTGCTAAGTTTCACCTCCTTGGACCAGTAGTTCCCAACCTGGGGATCACTGGATTAATTTAAGGGATAGGAAGATAATAGGACAGGATACAGGATACAGAGGATACAGAGGATACAGAATGAAACATATTTCTGACACCCAAAACAGTTATTTTTTCAAGATTTACTTTGGTATTTGCCTTATTTCTTGTGAATAACCGCATGTTATCCCCTCAAGCCTCTAAAAGTTATTCAAACAAAACTAATTAAGTCCTCTTTCATGTAACTGATAAACAATGCAACATGTGACCCCGAGGTCCCAGATAGACTTTGCTTTATTTTAAGGGATCACAGGCCAAAAATGTTTACTATTCACTGCCTTAGACTGGCAAAGCACAGTAATTTTAAAGACAATAACATAATGATGTTACCTTTTACTGTAACTTGAATTCAAGGGCTTCAATTTTTCTATTCAATTTCCATAACCTTACTTTAATGTTGTTTTTTAGCTCTTCCCATCACCTTCAAGCAAAAGCTGAAGAACCTTCAAGTCGAGGAAGGAAACAACATCACACTGCATTGTGAGATCTCTAAACCTGGCGTCCTTGTGGAGTGGAGACTCAAAGGAGATCTGTTGGAAAATGGAGAGAAGTACCAGATAAAGCAGAGGGACTCAGTCCTGGAGTTGACCATCAGAGATGCTGTACTAGAGGACAGCGGAGTCTATACATGTGTCTGTAGAGAGCAGAAGACAAAGGCAACTGTTAAAGTAATAGGTATGTTCAGTGTGTGATGTGTGTGTTTGGCCAACCTGATGCATAATCTTGTTTCTTTTATTGTATGATGAAACTTTTTGTTAGAAATGTATTGAGCTACATGTCAAGTACTGGGAATTTATATATCAGTAATAATCACAGTGATATAATACAAACCTCATAAGCATTGTAGGACTTCACAAGTGTTGTAAGAGAGTTATGTTGCCTGAAATGCATACTATAGCTAAATATTTTAGACAGTTGTAGTCATAAGTATTTTTGTTGTAATTTATATGTTTTATAATTCAGTGCTTGTGTTCTGCTTTACATGTATACTACAGCGGTTCCTGCCACATTTAAAGTGAGTCTGAAAAGTCAGGAGGCTGAAGAGGGGAACAGCGTGACATTACGCTGCGAGTTGTCAAAAAAAGGAGTCCCAGTGCAGTGGCAGAAGGAGGGTCAGGTGTTGTCTGAGGAGGTATCTCGAGGAAAATATCAGATTAAGATAGAAGGAAAGACAGCTCAGATGACCATTCTCAATGTTCAACCAGAGGATGCAGCGAAGTACAGCTGCATCACAGGAGATGAGAAGACCACTGCTGTGGTCAAAGTGAAACGTAAGTTTGAAGACTGATGAGAACACATTAGTATATGGGCACAAAAAGGTATTTCACAACCTCTTGCTAACATTAGCTTTTCAGTACATTTAAAATGATGAATTGGGGTTATAACCCTGACATTTTGATGATAGTATCTAAAATGATATAATTATGAATTAGACAGTCTCAGTATATCTCATGTCGTTCAACAGCATCTCCTTTTAAACTTTATGTTCATGTGACTTACCAATACAGAGATATAATTAGATTTCAAAGGTGATTTGCACATTTGGTATAGTGTAAAATTACATTAATTCCATAAAAAAGGGTGACATTTTTTATAGAAAGAAAAGCTCCTGCTCCTGTATTACAAAAAAAGAAAAAAAATCTGTGGATTCAATTTCTAATATTCCCACAACAGCACTGCCCATTACATTCAAACGGGAGATTCAGCATCTGGTGGTGACGGAAGGAGATGGTGGATTCTTCTGCTGTGAGCTCTCAAAACCTGGCGCTCCAGTGGAGTGGAGGAAAGGCAGAGTCATCCTGAAGCCTGGAGACAAATATGAGATGACGCAGGAGGGACGTCTCACTAAACTGATCATCAACAACGTTGACGAGAGTGATGCTGGGAAATACACCTGCAAGAGCAAAGACAGCCAATCAACTGCTGAGCTCACTGTCCAAGGTGAGACATTTTTAAGTCAGACATTGCTGCAGATATGTGTTATTAATTTTGCACAGCATATTTCTGATTAATTAAAGATAAACTACTAATCATGAATTGTATCCAACAGAATCACCACAGCGCAGACGTGAAAGAGGTCAGCTCCATAATAGTAAAATTAAAATAGACCCAGTGGGTATTAGCACTGTGTGAGCTCTTCATGTAGCTTCACCAAGACTTAATTTAGAGACAAATGTGTCCTATCTAGTCATCCATTTTGATGTCATCCTGCTAATGGATAAATGTCACAGTACAATGTAGTTTGTGTGTACTGTACATTACTTTGCGTTACCCAGGTGAAAAGTATGTTGAAAGAATCACATCATGTGGGATACGTAGATAGTTTGTGACTAGAAACATCCCAAGCATGTGTGTAACTAAGACCTAGCATTGGTATTAGGTTTAGTGTTTTTCATTTAACCGAAACAACATGTCATATAGTCATGTGACATGTTGGTACAGGATTTAACCACTTTTAATGGATTATCATAATCCATTGCACTGTTCAGTTTAGAAGGATTACTTAGATATAATCGATTTTGAGCATGACCTACCATGTTGCATACATCACTGCTGCAATGTAACAGCCATGGTATTTTTTATTATGATCATTGTTATTCCAAAGAGTAATTTAAAAATGTTTCCATTGAATCCAGTGAATTTAGTAAATAATGTGCAAGCTGTGGTTTATTCTAATATGATCATCAATACTAAGTGTAGGATACACTATTTTGTCTTTCATTCCTTAGGTGGTTTTGTCCTTCATTTTGTCCTTCTCTGATTGACAGCTTTGCCACCAAGGTTCAAGTTGCCACTAGTTAACCAGGAGGTGATTGAGGGCAACAGTGTGGTTCTGCGATGTGAGCTTGACAAACCTGCTCCCTCGGTGGAGTGGAGGAGAAGAGAGGGGCTTCTGAGGAATGGAGACAAATACCAGATGAGGAAGAAGGAATTGCAGGTGGAGATGAAGATTGTGGACATCAGTCTAGATGACATCGGAGAATACACTTGCATATGTGGAGAAGAAAGGACAACAGCTTCTATCCTAGTCAACGGTGAGTGCTGCATACACTATATATGCATTTTGTTGAGATTAGGTTATACCTAAGTTTTAAGATGTTTGATGTTTTGTTGTTACAGTTCATTTCGTGTTTATTTTGCAGAAAGCACTGGTGCTGCCACAGGAAACATTTTATTGTAAAAACTTGACTTGCGTGTCTGTGTGACATGCCATGTCTGGCTAACATGACTTATCTGTCAAGAATACAGAGTAACAAACTTTAGGTTTTCAATAATTTTGATGTTTGACTTGTGGTCCTCTGTAGAACGTCCCATCAGATTCCTCCAAGAACTGAAAAATATTCAGGTGCAGGAGGGCAATGCTCTAACTCTCCGCTGTGAGCTGTCCAGACCTGGAGTCCCAGTGCAGTGGAGGAAGGGAGACAATGCGTTGACCAATGGAGATAAGTACCAGATGAAGCAGAGCAGCTCCACTCTGGAGCTTCTCATCAGGAAAAGCCAGCCTGAGAACAGTGGAATTTACAGCTGTGTTTGTGAAGACATAAAAACTACTGCTACTGTTATAATCACTGGTGAGAGGCATCACACATTATAGAAACAAAAAACATAATCATGCTTTGTAATCTGCTCATTCTTTTTTTCTATCATGTATTTTTGGATTTTCACTCCTCAGCGATTCCAGTGACTTTTAAGCAGAAATTGAAGAATCAGGAAGCTGTGGAGGAGGGCTGTGTGACACTGCGCTGTGAGCTCTCTAAGCCAGGAGTCCCAGTCGAGTGGAGGAGAGATGCTTTACTCCTGAAGGAGGGTGAAAAATATCAGATGAAGCAAGATGGCAGGTTGTCTGAGTTGCTGATCAGAAATTTAGCTCTCACAGATGCTGCGGAGTATAGCTGTTTTGTTGACACTGTTGTGACTTCAGCTGACATCAAAGTAAGAGGTATGCTTTACTAGAGCCAATACGATTCATTGGCAAGCAAATATACAGTTAACTTGATGACGCTGATTTTGTGTATTAACAACAATGAGACAGACCTGCTAATTTCCATACAGTAAATATAGTAGATGTACAAAGAAGTCTATGAAGTGACAGTTTTGGACTGTGTGGAAATATGTCTTCAGAATGCTTTGAAAGTAGATAAGTTCTCTGATGTGTCAAGTCATCGTCATTGATAAAAGGCTGAGCCTGAGAGCAAGCTATATCTTATTTTAGACCCTGCTTAATTTTCGTTTGTTGGCTTTTTCTCAGCACTTCCTGTAACGTTTAAGCAAGAGGTGAAGAATTTGGAGGTAAAGGAAGGGGACAGTGGAGTCTTCTGTTGTGAGCTCTCCACGCCTGGAGGTCCAGTGGACTGGAGGAAAGGCAGAGTCATCCTTAAGACTGGTTACAAATATGAGATGAAACAGGAGGGACATCTTGCAAAACTGATTGTTAATAACATAGAGGAGAGTGATGCTGGGAAATACACCTGCAAGACTAAAGACAGCCAGTCAACTGCTGAGCTCACTGTCAAAGGTTTGTCATTTTTACCAGGTTTTAACATCTATTTGAATCAATAGTTCACATAGTATTTTATTATAATAAAACCATAATTGCTACTACTTCTATGATATGAACTGATCACCACTATACTTTCTGTGCAGCTCCTCCCATCACATTCAAAACCAAGTTAAGGAACCAGCAAGTGGAGGAAGAGAACAGTGTCACGTTGGGTTGCGAGCTGTCTAAGCCTGGCCTTGCGGTGGAGTGGAGGAAAGGGAATGAGCTGCTGAAGAACAATTTCAAGTACCAGATTAAAAATCGAACTAGCACCTTGGAGCTGACCATTAAAAACGCACAGCTGGAGGACAGTGGACTCTACAGCTGTATCTACGGTGATGTCAAGACCACTGCCAACATCACCATTACATGTAAGACAAGACTGTAAATGTGAGCATGTTTGTATGTTTGGATTGTTAAACTTTTAGGAGAGAAAGAAGTATTGACATGAATTGGTGAAGGATGTAATTTAATGACCATATTATATTATAGGAATAGCAGTAAAATGTTGTCTTGGTCATACTGTCTGATTTTTCACACTATTCCACAGCTATCCCCTTAACCTTTAAGATGGGTCTGAAGAACCAGGAGGCCCCTGAAGGAGGCATTGTGACCCTTCGGTGTGAACTGTCTAGGGCTGGGGTGCCTGTACAGTGGTGGAAAGGGGAAGACCAGCTCTATCATGGAGGACGTTATCAGATGTCACTGAAGGGGATGATAGCTGAAATGCACATTCGAAACATCCAGCCAGAGGATGTTGGAGAGTACGGCTGTACCTTTGGAGAGCAAAGGACGACAGCTGAAGTGAATGTGAGAGGTATTTGACATGCACTTGCTCCACCCTTGACACCTAGACACTAATATTGCATTTGGTTGCATCCATAATGAATCCAAATTGTTAGTAGTACAGAGGAACAAAGCCTGTGGGTTGGTTTAGGCTAATGACTCAGCTGTTACGCTCTTCACTATTATTACATAACTCAAACCTCTTCTCCTACATCCACCTGTAGGCTCTCTGTGGGACTCTTAGTGGTCACTACCCATTGCAGCTCTGCACAGCTTTGTTTATACTTGATCTTAACTCCACACTAAAGATAAACCCTGTTTTACATAATAACAAACATGTTCTACATGTGTTGTATGACTTAAGTTCCTTCATTCAACACCCAGTCAGTATTCATTGTTTTAGGTGGAAATTCAACTTTAGTAACATAATATCCCCTTTTCCTCATACCAGCGGCAGCATCAGTGTTCTTTGAGAAGGAGCTGGAGAACCAAGCAGTGATGGAGGGGAAATCTGTGCTGCTGTTTTGTGAGATTTCCAGTGGTAATGTCCCTGTAACATGGAAGAAGGACAACACTGTGTTGGAAGATGGAGGACGATACATTTTAAAGAAACAAGGTCCTAAACACACACTCGAGATCAAGAAATTGCATCTGTATGATGCTGGCGACTACTGCTGTATCACCAGGGGCAAGAAAACCACTGCTAAGCTGATTGTGAGGGGTAGGTGGATACAACAGGAGAAACCAATCCCTTATTTACTGATATATTTAGCTAACTCCTTTACTTTAAAAGAAGGACAACATGAATAAAACCAACAGGTTTTCACCTACATTGTTGTTAATATATGAGTTTCCATCTCTAAAAATCCAGCTGTATCTAGCTCCTTCTTCCTCCACAGAGCGCGTGCAGATTGTTACAGAGCTGCGAGACATGACAGTGACAGCGGGACAGGACGCAGTATTTGTGTGTGAGCTGAGCCACGCTGATGTGACTGAGGGTGTCTGGTGGCTTGGCTCCAGTCAATTGCAGCAGAATGAGATGAACCAGATGTCATGCCAGGGTCGCCAACACCGACTGGTCCTCACCATGACAACACCCGAGGAGACAGGCACTGTGACATTTGTTGTTGGGGAGGAGAGGACCTCTGCATGTTTGCTAGTGGTTCCTAAGCCCAAAGGTGAGCAGAAACATGAGATATATAGGGTGAAAATGTTTTTTTAAATAATTTTGATCACTTTCCATTGCTCCCACTGAGCAATATACCAAAAATATATCAAGTACAGTCCTTTTTTTAATGTTATTATCCTTCGACATTCTAAAGTGGCATGTGATTTCAAATTTCAGTTTTATTTGAGGAGGAGCCTAAAGATATTGTGATAATGGAAGGGGAGACTGCTACTCTCTCCTGCACAACCTCTGACTTCACCACTCCTGTAACTTGGAGACGCAACCATATCCCCCTCCAAAATGGTGATAAATACAAGATATGTAAGGAGGGAAAAGTTAACCTGCTGCTGATCCATGATGTGGAGCCCCTGGATACTGGAATATACTCCTGTGATACTGGAGATGAGCAGAGCAGTGCCAAGCTTACTATAACAGGTACAAAATGAAGTAATGCTGCTTGAAGAAGGTTAATTGATGTAACACATTCTAATGAATAGCATGTTTGAAGACCTGCTTTCTTTAAAAAGAACAATTTTCACAATGTTGCTGTGAAAGATTCTTGTCACATCAAATGTCTCCAATCCTGTCATTCCTCTCACATTTTTCCCAGAGCTCCCTCCATTCTTCCAGGAGGAATTGCAGAGTGTAGAGGCCGAGGAGGGAGATTCAGCTTCTCTGTACTGTGAGGTATCTAAACTTGGAGTGCCAGTACAATGGAAAAAGTACGGGCTGCCACTGAGAGCCAGTAGGAAATATGAGATGAAACAAGATGGCTGCTTCCTCCAGCTCCACATCAAGGATCTCAAACTTGAGGACAGTGGCAGCTACTCATGTCAAGCAGGAAGTGCAGAGACCACTGCAGCTGTGTTAGTGACAGGTGTGTGGAGTTTACTATGTGTATTACAAATGTAACTTTATCATTACATTTCAATGTCAGTACTGCATATGATCAAGCATACATACATTGTCTGTGACTTATTGTATTGTCCTATATTATAACACCACCAATACTACATTTACTATTATGCCAAACTATATTATTGTTTTGTCTTCTTGTGGTGACATCTCAACACATTGTTTCTCTTTTGCTAAAACTATAAAATCGTGTCTTTCTGAACAATTTTTTTCCAGAGCTCCCTCCATTCTTCAAGAAAGAATTGCGAAGTGTGGAGGCTGAGGAGGGAGGTACAGTCTCCCTGTACTGTGAGCTGTCTAAACCTGGTGTGTCAGTACAGTGGAAGAAGAACAGGATGCCACTGAGGGCCATCAGGAAGTATGAGATGAAACAAGATGGCTGCCTCCTTCAGCTACACATCAAGGATCTCAAACCTGAAGACAGTGGCATCTATTCATGTCAAGCAGAAAGTGCAGAGACGGCTGCAACTGTGAAAGTGAAAGGTGTGGGAATTTAGAAATTTTACAGTGTCAACAAGCTCTAAAAAAATAGACAACTATACCTAAGTGATTTTCAAATAATAGCTACTAATTATGTAAACTTAAAAACAATTAGACAAGAGAGCTACAACATTAACATTATTATGTTATTTGACATCTTTCTACATATTATATCTCAATTTCTATATATACAGTAGGTATTACCTGGTAGTGTCACAAACATTAAACATTAAACATAATTTCTGTTTCGTATCTTTCCCAGAGCTCCCACCATTTTTCAAAGAAGAATTGCAGAACATCAAGGCTGAGGAGGATGGTACGGCCTTACTGTGCTGTGAGGTATCTAAGCCAGATGTAGCCATACAATGGAAGAAGAACAAGCTGCCACTGAGAACCAGCAGGAAGTATGAGATGGTGCAGGATGGCTGTCTCCTCCAGCTACACATCAAGGACATCAAACCTGAGGATAGTGGGAGCTATACATGTCAAGCAGGAAGTGCAGAGACCACTGCAACTGTGTCTGTTAAAGGTGTGTGCATGTAGAGATTTGTGTGACAAACTCTGACTGTATCAGAACTTTTTTGTATTAGTGCTGCATGCAGTTTATCACACAAAATCTTAAATTGTCTGATTTAGCTTGTAGTCTTTGTGTGATGCAAAACAAATTGTGTGAACCCACTTATTTAATGTAGAAATTATAGTATATAGATTGTCTGAATAAACTTAGAAAGTATTTACAAATACACTTATAGTCAGGATTTGTTAAGCATTCTTATTACATTATAAATGAAAAATGTGTAAAAAAATTTTAAATTAACAATTTTCCCAGAGCTCCCTCCATTCTTCAAGAAAGACTTACAAAGTGTGGAGGCTGAGGAGGGAGGTGAGGCCTTTCTGTACTGTGAACTGTCTAAACCTGGAGTGTCAGTGCAATGGAAAAAGAACAGACTAACACTGAGGGCCAGCAGAAGGTATAAGATGAAACAAGATGGCTGCCTCCTTCAGCTACACATCAAGGATCTCATACCTGAAGACAGCGGCAGCTACTCATGTCAAGCAGAAAGTGCAGAGACGGCTGCAACTGTGAAAGTGAAAGGTGTGGGCACAAATTTTACAGTGTCAACAAGCTTTAAAAAATAGACAACTATACCTAAATGATTTTTAAATAATAGCTAGTAATTATCTAAACTTCTTGAAAGTTTGTATTTCTTAATGGAGCAACTGCACTCCTCAATTAGACAAGAGAGCTACAACATTAACATCATTTACTTTATTTATTTGACATCTTTCTACATATTATATCTCAATTTCTATATATTACCTGGTAACGCTGTAAACATTAAACATTAATAAACATAATTTCTGTTTTTTTATCTTTCCCAGAGCTCCCATCATTTTTCAAAGAAGAATTGCAGAACATCAAGGCTGAGGAGGGTGGTACGGCCTTACTGTGCTGTGAGGTATCTAAGCCAGATGTAGCCATACAATGGATGAAGAACAAGCTGCCACTGAGAACCAGCAGAAAGTATGAGATGGTGCAGGATGGCTGTCTCCTCCAGCTACACATCAAGGACATTAAACCTGAGGATAGTGGGAGCTATACATGTCAGGCAGGAAGTGCAGAGACCACTGCAACTGTGTCTGTTAAAGGTGTGTGCATGTAGAGATTTCTGTAGAGAACTCTGACTGTATCAGAATGTTTTTGTATAAGTTCTGCATGCAGTTTATCACACAAAAACCTAAATTGTCTGATTTATTTTGTAGTCTTCGTGTGATGCAAAACAAATTGTGTGAACCCACTTATTTAATGTAGAAATTATAGTATATAGATTGTTTGAGTAAACTTAAAAAGTATTCATAAGTTTGTTAAAATGACACTTTTCCCAGAGCTCCCTCCATTCTTCAAGAAAGACCTACAAAGTGTGGAGGCTGAGGAGGGAGGTGAGGCCTTTCTGTTCTGTGAACTGTCTAAACCTGGAGTGCCGGTGCAATGGAAGAAGAACGGGCTGCCACTGAGAGCCAGCAAAAAGTATGAGATGAAGCAAGATGGCTGCCTCATTCAGCTCAACATCAAAGAGCTCAAACCTGAGGACAGTGGTAGCTACACATGTAAAGCAGGGAGTGAAGAGACCACTGCATCACTGTCAGTGAAAGGTGTGTTTATTTGACAGAAAACAATTCAATGCAATCCACAATGTGAATTGGCTAAAAAAAAAAAAATTGTAATGTATGCATTCATTAAAACAACGTTGTTCTTCTCTCCTTTCCCATGATGCTAAAGATGCATAATAATATTTTTCCAATCCTTAACCATTTCTACCAGAGCACCCACCTTTATTCACTGAAGACTTACAAAGCGTAGAGGCTGAGGAGGGAGGTACAGCCTGCCTGTGCTGTGAGTTGTCTAAACCTGGTGTGCCAGTGCAGTGGAGGAAAAACAAGCTGCCTCTGAGGGCCAACAGGAAGTATGACATAAAGCAGGATGGCTGCCTCCATGAGCTTCACATTAAAGAGCTCAAAACTGAAGACAGTGGAAGCTACTCATGCCATGCAGGAAATTCAGAGACCACCGCAACTGTGTCAGTAAAAGGTGTGTCCACTGTATTAATTTATCTACACAACAAAATGTTAGGTTATTGGTTTGTTTTTATTGCTTATATTGCAATCTGAATGCCTGTAATTGTAAGTTGCCTCTAAGGTCTTAATTTGGTGTCCTTCTGGTTAGGTCTCAAGCATTTTTCCACAATAATAAAGACTGAATAATCCGTTTTTTCCTATCCTTGCCCATTTTGCAGAGCTTTCATCATTCTTCAAGGAAGACTTACAAAATGTGGAAGCTGAGGAAGGAGGAACAGCCTCACTGTGCTGTGAGGTAACTAAGCCTGAGTTGTCAGTGCAATGGAAGAAGAACAAGCTGCCACTGAGAGCCAGCAGGAAGTATGAAATGAAGCAGGATGGCTGCGTCTTCCAGCTCCACATCAAGGATCTCAAACCTGAGGACAGTGGGAGCTACATGTGTCAAGCAGGAAATGCAGAGACCACTGCAAGTGTCTCTGTCAAAGGTATTTCCGTTTACTAGTTTGCATTGCAATGAACAGTTCAGTGATAACACTAAACTTTTAATTATGGTGCTTGTGTTGCAAACCCAACATCTACACTGCACAATGGCTAAAAAATCCTGATACCGTATGTATTGTATTTTTTTACATTTTTTTCTTGCTCTGTTTAGATCTCAAACATTTTCCCAATTCACAAAAGCTAAAAGATTATGTTCAATCTTTGCCCACTTCCCCAGATTTCCCGTTATTCTTCAAGGAAAAATTAGAAAGTGTGGAGGCCGAGGAGGGAGGTGAAGCCTCCCTGTACTGTGAACTGTCCAAACCTGGAGTGTCAGTACAGTGGAAGAAGAACAGGTTGCCACTCAGAGCCAGCAGAAAGTATGAGATGAAACAAGATCACTGCCTCCTCCAGCTACACATCAAGGATCTCAAACTCGAGGACAGTGGCAGTTATACATGTCAAGCAGGAAGCGCAGAAACCACTGTTACTGTGACAGTGAAAGGTATGTGTATTTGGCAGTGAGCAATTCAGTGTTAGCACTGCATGCAAGAAATTTCTTGATGTTTTCTGAAGTTTCTGCCATGTAGTAAGTTGCCAATATTACAATCCCATCATCTTCATTCTATGACCTGCATTCTACAATCATGAACAATTTTGTTTATTTTTTGTTAGGCCTTAAGTTTTTCCCATATCACTAAAGCTGTAAAATAATTTTCTATTTTTCACTAATTTTTTCAGAGCTCCGTCCACTCTTCAAGAAAGACTTACAAAATGTAGAGGCCGAGGAGGGAAGTTCAGCCTCTCTATGCTGTGAGATATCTAAGGCTGGGTTGTCCATGCAATGGAAGAAGAACAGACTGACACTGAGAGCCAGCAGGAAGTATGAGATGAAACAAGATGGCTGTCTCCTCCAGCTCAGCATCAAGGATCTCAAGCCTGAAGACAGTGGCAGCTACTCCTGTCAAGCAGGAAGTGCAGAGACCACTGCAACTGTATCAGTAAAAGGTGTGTGCATCTAGATACCCACGTGGCAAAGTTATAGGGACAAGATGAGTTCATTCATTTTTACTCATTGTATTTTCCGACATAGCAATTGCCAACCGCCAATCACATGCATGTAGCTAGTGTTGATGAAATTATAACATTTCATAATTTATGTGACAATGTTTCTCAGAACTCCCTCACTTCTTCAAGAAAGAATTGCAAAACATGGAGGCTGAGGAAGGAGGTACAACCTTCCTGTACTGTGAGCTGTCTAAACCTGGAGTGCCAGTGCAATGGAACAAAAATGGGCTGCCATTGAGAGCAAACAGGAAGTATGAGATGAAGCAGGATGGTTGCCTAATTCAGCTCCACATTAAGGATCTCAAACCTGAGGACAGTGCCAGCTATACATGTCAAGCAGGAACTGCAGAGACCACTGCAACTGTGTCAGTAAAAGGTGTGTATGTTTAGGTACCTCATGGGAAATTTTACAGGGCAAGACAAATTTATAGATTTTTCTTTTTTCCACCATGTATAAATCAGCTTCAACAGCATCTTTTCTTCTTACTCTTGCTTAGAACTACAATCTGCTCCACATAAGGCAGAGCCTCCCACAATACTGCCTCGGGCAAAAGGTACTGTCTCAGAACCAACTCCTACGCCAGAGAATGAGCGGCCTGACCTTCCAGACGCCCAACTTGTTCCTCCAGTGCCCAAAAAGAGGACAATGCGAAAAGCGTCTATTACAGTTTCAGAAAAAGATATGGAACTCATGATTGACGTAAAACAGCCTATACAGTCTATGCAGAGTGAGAATAACAAAGACCAAAATGGGATCCGACCTACAAGATCTGTGGAGGGAGACTTTGATATTGTAAATGTAAAACAGCTGGAGAGGAATAAGGACAAAGACAGTCAGATTTACAAGAAAGATGATAAACCAGTGGTGTTACTTGAGAAGGATGGTGGGAAAGTGAAAAGGCCAGGTAGGCCTTTGGAAATGGAAAGTGAAATTTTCATGGAGAGGATGCAACCAGAAAGAAATCTGGAGAAATTGGTTAGGGTTGGCCATGAAGTAAGTCAGTCAGATAGGGTTCTTGGAGAAACAGTGGGTAAACAAATGAAACCTGAAGCTGAACAGAGCTCAAATCAACCAGGAAAACCATCAGAGAAAACAAGGGAAGTGGAGAAGAAGGTGAACCCTCCAGGAACAGATGTATGGAAGAACAGCGAGGACGAAAAAGAGCCCTTGAAACCACTTGAGAGGCTAATTGGGGAGGAAACAATGAAGAAGCAAGAAGTGAGGTCTTCAGTTAAGGAGGTTGAAATTAACAAGACAGAAGAGGAGCCTTTGAAACCACCAATAAGATCTAAAGTAAAGGTACCAAGGGAAAGGGAACCATTTAATTATGTTGCAAAGGAAACTGAGGAGATAATTCCTCAATCATTAAACACTACAATAACGGATTCTGAAGAAGACCTTAAACAGAGAGACAACATGACAACAAGAGAGAAAATGCCAGTGAAACAGGTGCCTTCTATGAATCAGCTGGACAAACAAGCAGTAAAACTACCAGAAAAACCTGTGAATAAAGAGGCTGAACTTGACCCTCCGAAACCACCTGTGAGGACAAAAAGCAAAGCGAGGGGGGGAATGGAAAAACAATTATCGAGGGACACTGAGACAGATCAAGATGAACAACAGCTGACAAGAGGTATGGTGAGAACAACTGAAGATGAGCCAATAAAACATGCAATAAGGCCTTTGAAACAAGAGGTTGTAGAGAAACCAACATTTGAAAGAAACCAGTCAGTAACAACAGACACCGAAATACCTGAGAAAATGAAGCAACAGGTGAAAGCTGCAGAGAAGGATGCAATCACTAAACAGCCTATCAAACAACCAGTAAAACCCATCAGAAAAGAACCTGACGTGGACCGGGAAATGACACTGGCAGTTGAGCCAATGAGAAGGGAGGAGGAACCACAAACAACAGGAAACATTCCTCTTCTTTATATTTCTGAAGATGAAACTTTCTTAGAAGCTTTGACTGAGTTACCAGCAGACCACAGCAATGACCAACCCATTGGCTCTTTTACTGAGAGGTCAACCCAACCTTCCAGCCTTTCTCCAGTTAATGTGCTCCAGAGGACCCTCCCATCAGAGGAGGCCACACCTGAGGTGGACATTAGCACTGAGGATGAACCACAAATGCAAGAGGCTGCAGTAAAGATTCAGGCTGCCTTTAAAGGCTACAAAACTCGCAAAGACATGCGACCAGCCTTCAAAGAGGTATTTAAGAACCAGAGTGCAGATCTTAACAGTACAGTCACTTTAGTGTGTGTTGTAGATGGAAAACTCAGCACAGTGAACTGGCTGAAAGATGGACAGCAAATCACTAATGATAAGAGATGCCATATCGAGACTACAGAGAATGGTGTATGCACTCTGGTGATCACCAAACTGACCACCAATGACAGTGGCATCTATACATGTGAGGTGGTGAATAAGTTTGGTGTGACCTCCTACAATGGAAACATAACAGTTGTCCAGAAGCCTGTACACCCACCTCTTGCAACCATTACTCCTCTGCAACTCGCCCCATTGCAGCCTGAGGCAAAGGTCAAAACACAGACTCAGAATCTACCTCAGACTAAAACCCAGGTACCTACTTCAACTATAGATGCTGCAAATTATGTAGAGAGTGTGAACGTCTCTCTGTGGGAGGCCTACAATCTGACAGAGCAGGATACTCAGATCAACCTCCAAGAGAGGAGAAAATCCTCCCTCATTGCTTCCAGCTCCAGTGAGTAACACATTTATAAGCCGTAATAATTAAACAAATGGTTTTGTGCTTATGATTTCCATGAACCCTACTCTCAACAGTGTCGAGTCCCTCTGATTATGACACTGCTCCAGATATAATGGAACCTGTTGAAATCAGTCCAGCTATACGAAGGTCAGGGAGCATTGGAAAGATTTGTTTTGTAAACTGAATTTTATTGCAGTTTTTAAAAATATTTTGCTCATGGATATTTATGAATATTGTCACAGGCAAGAACCAAAAGCAGCGGACCAAGTGCCTCCAAAAGACAGTAAAGAGCAGATAGCTGCTCCACAACCTCCTAAGAACCTACTAAAGGTCAAAGGTCAGAAATGTTGATTTCTTTCTTTATTGTTTTTAACTACTTATCGCCTTGCCCCTACACGTTCCTATACTAAAACCATCTTTGTCTGTAATTTATAGGAACCCATGAAGGCAAAATGAGGACACCATCTCCTAAACATCATTGTGCCCACACACCCTTAACTAGTACTGTTTCTGGATCAGAGTCTGAAGGGGAAGAGGATAGACAAGAGGTATTTATTTTTTGGATGTATGCAAACATTGAAGTGGAAGTTAGTACAATTATATTTTATGTGCCTTAAATGATGTAATATATTTGCTTTTTAATTCCCTTAGACATTTGAAATGTATGTGGCTCGAGCTGACTGCAGTCCTATCAGTGGAAATAAGGACAGTTTTATTCTCAAAGAGGGCCAGTATGTAGAGGTCGTGGACTCTGTTCATCCTGACAGATGGCTGGTGAGGACCAAACCCACCAAAACCAACCCTGCACGGCAGGGGTGGGTGTGTCCAGCCTACTTGGAGAAGAAGAGAAAGGTAGAATTTGAAAATCCAGATGTCAGTTGTAGTATTTAGCAAACATGCCATATTCTGAAAAAATAATCATGTTCATTTGCAGTGCAATACTGTCAACAGAGACATCATATTCAATTGAAAGATCAACCAGGTAAGGAAAAATAATCCTTTAGTAATACATGCTGTTTTAAACAGGAGACCTTCCCACAACTGAGAGCACCTCAAGAGGATCTTGATGGTATTGGATCTACAGGTGAAGAGTACAGGAGAACGCTGAGGTCAGTTTTGTACCATTAAATACTGATTTATGTACTGAACTTCAATAAACTGTAAACAATGTCCCCGTGTACTGGGCTACTTAGGTATTTGGAACAAATTTAATTAACATTCTTGTGATTATATCAATCTATTTGCATAATTAAATGTATTCTAAAGTTTGGTTGTCTCTAGTAATCCTCCCTTGCCTTATCTTGACAAATCTCACAATAAAACAAATACTGCTTTATTTAGCCAACTGATTCAAGGCCTGATTGATGGAGAGGAGGAGTTTGTAAAGGAGATGAGGGTCTTCACCTCTCATCAGCTAAAATATTTGGACTCTAGTTGCCATGCCCCCGTCAACGTCCTCAACCAGAAAGAGATTATCTTCAGGAATATCAAGGACATTGTTTCTCTCCATGAGCGGTAATACACACCTTCATATGTAGTCTACTGTAATTAATATAATGCCATTTCGAATGTGTTAATACAACATGCAAATATAAAATACATAATTATCAAACTGCTTCATCATTCATCAGTCTATAGTCAATACATAGAAGTTTGTAATGGTAATTTCGTACACTGTATTCACCTTTTTTCCCCTTTAGTTTAGTTTTAAAAAGACAATGTTGTGTGTTGTGCCGTTTGTCGAATCTCCTTTTGAACTTTGTCCTTTTCTACTGACAAACAGAGTCTGATGTTAATGTTATTTTATACCATCTCAGGTCCATTCTTCCCAGACTGAGAGACTGTGCCACAGATGATGATGTTGCTATGCACCTCATCAAGCACACTGAAGACTTTGAAAAGTATCTTTACTACATGGTGGGGCAGGCACAAGCAGAGGCATGCGTCACTGACAAGGCTATCCAGCAATATTTCAAAGTATGTCTTGACAGGATTTAAACATAAATATTAACACAAACATTGTGGAAACTAAGGTGCTAATGAGCAACATTATGACACTGATCTCATGTGTTTTCTTCAATATGTTGCTCATTACATTCCAGGAGTTAACCGAATCTGGTAAGCCTGAAGCTCCTGTCATGGATGTCATTACCTACCTTCAGAGACCAGTAGAAAGGATTCAGACCTACCAGGCTTTACTGAAGGTCAGTATACAGTTTTGTTTTTACAAATATGTCTGTGAAACCTCTTTAATGTCAGCATGATATTAGTGTTAGCTAAAGGTGTATTATTCATAAATTAAGTAGTATTTTCTTGCAACCCCTTTTTCCATATTTGCATTATCATTCTCAACTTACAGCATTTAATTAGCTTCTTTTGCTTTGCATTGTAGTTTGTTCTTGAGAGAGTGTCAGTTGAACATTTGGTCTGTAAATGGAAACTTTATTGATAGGAATTCATCAAGAACAAAGCAAAGAGTGGCCAGAGCTGTTTCCTACTGGAAGATGCTTTCTCTCTGGTTTCCTGTCTACCCTGGAGGTCTGACAACATGCACCAGGTCTCCCTCATCGAGAATTACCCAGCACCTCTTGTTGCTTTGGGCGAGCCTGTGCGACAGGTCAGTACAAATGACTTTACAGATGTTTTCATATCCAGGTTAACCTTTGACACAATTATGAACCTCAGTACTATTTGGAGGTTTTTGCAAGGCCCTCTTTTCTGTTATTCCACATTACTACCTGACAATTATATATTTAAAAATGCACAAATTACTTAAAAGGTTATTGGCCTGAAGTCATGACATCTGACATGATAAAAATATGGTCCTTGCTTGCTGTCTTCCTCCCAGGGAGTCTTCACAGTATGGGAGGAATCTCCTGAAATGAAGACAACCTCTAGAGGGCATCAGAGACAAGTCTTTCTCTTCAAGGAATGTATTGTACTTTGTAAACTGAAAAGAGAAACCGGCATGAACTGTGATACCTACACCTTCAAGAATAAAATGAAGGTAACGTCTATCCTAACTTAATCTACTTTCAAATGTGAACCACTACTAAAAAAAACACATGATGACAATTACTGTATATCAGTATATTCTCATAGCTTTTTCCACCTTTGACCTCACATTCCTACTCACCAGTCTTTGTCATTCATTCTTTTGTGATCTATCCAGCTGAATGATGTGGAAATAAAGGAGACTTTGGTTGGAGATGAAAAGTCTTGGGGGTTGTGGCATGAGCACAGGGGCTCAGTGCGGAGGTATACACTGCAAGGCCGCTCCACAATGGTTAAACTCTCCTGGCTCAAGGATCTCAAGGAGCTACAGCAACGTTCCTGCCTGCCCACTAACAGTACGTTTGAAGGGAAGTCAACACCAGGTCAAGACAATGATTATAAGATAATTAAATCTTTCCCTGTTTTCAATCAGTATTGTTCAAATTACAATGGCAGCTACAGGATTACGTTGACTTCTAACATTCTGAACCTATTGGTCTTGTCCTGTGTTTTTCTCACAATTGTTGAGTGACAAAATATTTTTTAAGTTGTGATATGTCAAACATTTTCTCCAAATGCTTCTTGTGTGATCTCTGTATTTATATTTGTGTCGATTAATAGGCCCACCAGTGTTTGAGTCACAGCTGTCTGATTGCACAACAAAGATAGGACAGACTATCAAACTGAGCTGCAAGGTCACAGGATCACCCAAACCAGCAGTGAGCTGGCTCAAAGGTCAGAAAAGGCTTTTTAAAAATCCATATTTACAACATTTGGATATTTTTTCTTTTCTTTTATCTACTGCTACCTATTGTGTTTTCCACCTTAATTTATCAGGGTAAGTTTTCTTCAACATGTACACTCCTTTGTAGTGCTGAAAAAATGTTCACTGTTTTTTTGTTTTATTGGCAGTAAATGAAAATAATTATTCTCAGCCTCATATCATCAACAACAACATGAATACTGATTATGATAATAATAATAATAATAATAATAATAATAATAATAATAATAATAATAATAATAATAATAATAATAATAATAATAAATGTTACACAGTAAGAATCTGATGTCTATTCCTTAGATGGCCTCCCTCTGGAGGATGACCCCCATCACATTATTACAGAAGACCGGACAGGCACCTGCTGTCTCATCCTTGACAGCCTGACTGCAGAGGACTCTGGACAGTACACATGCTACGCTGCCAGCAGCATGGGTAGTGCTGGCACTCTAGCTAAGGTTGTAGTGCAAGGTGAGTCTGTGGATGCCCATGGTGTGTTATTCCAGCTGTGTTTAACTGTAGGTGAATGCTACACTTGCTTGCAGTGACACAGGGGCACAGATGACCGCTATGGGATCTCATCATATTACTATTACTTATTCATATTATGACTGCTACCAAACTACTACTGTTAACAAAAAATACTACTACCATTGCTGATGCTCATACTACTACTTCTTCAACCACTGTTACTCTGTTACCCTTTTTTGCATTCATGCAGCCATACACATTAATGCTTCATTATTTGGTTTTAGTTCAAGGTATATAAGTTACAATTTAAAACTGTGGAGCTGAGTTGAGTAAGATGAGTTAACAATTTCACACTTTTCACTTATAAGATACTATACTATTTTTATTACTACTAGTAGTAGTTTTATAGTTCTCATACTTCTACTACTGCCATTACTGTTTCTATAAATACTACAACTATGTGCTATCAATAATACTACTACAAACATGTGTACCACTACATTACTTATTGTCTGCTGGTCTTTCTAAGCTTGCCAAGTTGTGGGATGATATTTTTTTCTGAATTTGTTCTTCTCTCCAGCTCCACCCAGATTTGTGAGTCGGCTGGAGAGTGCTTGTCTGATAGAAAGAGAGGATATCCAGTTCACTTGTTCCACACTCACCACTCCTTTACCACGAATCAGGTACAGTATGGCAACACAGTAACTGCAATATGATTCATTTGGTCATTGTACGTGCCAAACACACCCATATTTTGGCTTGGCAGGTGGTTGAAAGATGGCAGAGAGCTGACTGAACAGCAAAAATATTCAGTCCTGAACGACGTTCGGAGTGGGATCTTGTCTCTAACGGTCACCTGTGCAACAGAGGCAGATATTGGACAGTATGAGTGTGAGGTATGATACTCATATCTATAAAATCTACACTATATCATAATAATTGGCATTATCAAAGTAATTTAATATTCTGTTTGGTTTAGCTTTGGAATGAGTTTGGCTGCGTCAAGTGCAAAGCAGGCCTGTGCCCAGCCTATGTACCACCGATTGACATTGAGAGCGACCAACCACAGGATTTACCTCCTAAAGGTATGACAGTCAGAGCTGCTGAAGGTACCTATCCTCCACACAGCAGGGAAAACCATGAAAGGGGTTTCATGTGGATGCTCCAAACTCTCACTAGTGCAGCTCTGTTTGAGAGGAGAATAAGCACATGTCATTGTCCGGGTTCCACTTCAGTCCACTTCACTTCTTATCCAGTCACCCTTTTTTGCATCACATCATGTGACATCTCTTCACTTTACAACATGTTGCAACAGTTTGCATCTGCCTCCACTTTCAACCACTACCATTCATCCATTCTATGAAGTTTATACCATTTTCAGACTTTACTCATGTTTTCCTTCTTCCCATTTCACACACACTCATATCATAAGTAGTTCCAACTACCATATCAGTTGTCACTAGATCCCCAGGGATTTTGGCTTTGAGTGAAGTGTGTAGATGAATGCCAACAAGATGAAACAGTACATGACATGTACAGTACAGTGAATGTGGTCTCACAACTATTAACTGCATTTTATAGTGATTATGCATGAGAAACACATTTTATTTCAATTTCTCATTCTTTCTTTGATTGTGTAACTGTAATTTAATTTAAAATTTAAATGAGAAATATACAGTATTTATCAATTCATAATTGCACACCGTGTGTATTTCTGTTTTAGTGCAAATATCAGTGGCTAACCACTCTCCCATATCACCATCCTGAACTCATCTCTGAACTAAATTGAACTAGTGCTCTTTGGTTTTGAATATGGTTCATCTCTCACTTCAGTACTAACTGACGTTAAGTCCCAGGCACTTTAACCTCTTCTTGTAATTCAGACCTCAAGCGTTGTTATGGTCACACGGCAATCATGTGAAAAAACAACCCTCAAATCTAACCATAACTATCTCTAACTATGTCTAAACAACCTTCCATTGCCATAACCTAGTGGGATCTAGTGGCCACCATTCAACATAGACACCATACTGCACCTCCCAGCATCCTCACCCATGAAAAGACATTGATACATTTATTGTATGGAATGTTTTTGTGTTTTTCATCATGTTTCCACTTTCCACAGAGGGCATGGATTGAAACAAACTAGGGCCATTCCTTCCTCCTTCATTAGACTGACTTTAGGATCCAAAAGTCAGGTGAAGCATTGAGGTGCCACAACTAACAGCTTTGATTTAGATATAAAGATAGAAATCACTGATATTATTGTCCTAAATTATAACGTGATTTTCCAGCTGTAAGTTACCACTGTTATTATCACAAACAGTAATCAATTAAATTAGTAAGACAGAGTAGAATAGAATTAAACCAAATTCAGTGTTGCTGATGAAAACTTTTTGTAAGTTTGACATACAGTATTATATACTTTATATGCATTACAAAGTTTTCTCACTCACATATATATTATTTTTGGCTTTTGGACACTGGTTCACCATGTATGCCCTTCCATTGTCTATAACCTACATGTTTTTCCATCTTCCCTCTACTTGTCCTAAAGCAGGAAGTTCTTCACATGGATCGTTCCATGTAAGTCATCATTATCATGATAACAAATAATCGCTCAACATTCACCCTTTTCCTCTTGCCAATGCATGCCCAGCTAACTCTTCACTCCAACAAACACAAGATGGTCATGTGCTGAGCAGGTGGTCCCTGCAGGAGTGGGCATGTGCCCATGTACAGTTGATGTGGTGGGTTAGTTGAGTTAAACCCACAAGTCCAGAGGTAAGAAATGCAATATTACTGCTCCTGGTCTGTAAGGTAATGTACTTTTGTACTTTTTCTTTTTCAATGATTAGTATACCAATCAAGGAAAAGTGATAATTCTTTAAGAGATATATTTTATTAAAATATATTTATTTTCAGTCTCTAACCCTTAAATTCTTGCTGAGTGGTATTTTGTTTGTCATAGATGAAGACTCAGAGGGATGGTCCACTGCCTTTGTTAAGAAATGGTTACAAACAGACTTTAGCCCCTCATCTACTGCTAAGATGATCCTCCCTCCTGGATACAATGAACAGTGAGTTCAGCACCAACATTGATATATTGACCTTCTTTTCCTTCCTTTAAAGTTTCTGGTGTGCACCAGAAAGTTGAAGTATTGTAAGCATACACACTGAAGCCAAGAAGGCAAAATGCAGAGCTTCTTTAATAAATCCATACAATTCGTCACGTAGTCTATGTTTAATGATCCAATACACACAAGTTTAAAGTTCCGAACAAACGTCCACAACAATTATGTTTGATAACACAAAGGTTGCAGAGGAGAAAGTCCGAAGATGTATCCAATAAAGTTATTGAGACGTATTCAGGGGAATCCTCTTTGATATTGGCCTTGTTGCAAGTGTTGATCTGTAGCATAGTAGTTTATTCTGCTCGCACAGCTGGTTCACAGTGCTTTCAAGGAGTAAAACGTATATCAAACTCGAAGGCTTGTACTGGTCATTTAGTTGAGTGTCCATTTGGAACTTTCTCGTGTGAACGTGAAAGTTTATGGTGCGCAGCAGAAACTCTAAGATTCTCGACCTTTGCTTTTTTATCTTTTCTTTCTCTCCAGAACTGAGTGTAGCACTGAAGAGACTGTTCCTGCCTCTACATCCATGAAACAGCAGCCTCTGTATTATATAGAGGAAGAGGAAGAAGAGATCTACATCGCAGAGCCAATGCAGGAAATTACAGATGGTATCCTTGATGCTTAAACATAAGAGTGTGACTATTATCTAACTCTGTGTGATCACTAAGTACTCTCATTTCCTGTTCAGCTCCTCCCTCCATCCAGGTACCCACTGAAGACCTGTGTGTTGAGCCTGGCCAACCAGCTACATTTACTGCCATCATCACAGGAAGGCCTATCCCTAAGATACAGTGGTACAAGGTAGGACCACTGTTCCCACCCACAGGGAGTTGGTTGGGGTAGGGGTGAAACATGATATAAGGCATAGAAAACTCCTAGTCCTACCATAAATTTATTTTTTATGATTTTCATGTACTTATGGTTAACTACACAGATGTACATTTCTTTGTTTATAGCTGTATTGATTTCTTTTTAGTTTGTGTTTTTTCTTGTAAAATAGTAAATAGATTTTAGCCATACTGCCTACTCTGAAAATTAATAAACCTGTGAATAACCTTGGTTAAACCTCTACTCTTGATACACAGAAGGTCATCACATCTTTTTAAAAGGTCACAATGTAAAAGGTTTGACCAGTGTTTGTAAACCAAAGACACTGATACAGCTATCCTCATTATAACTGTACTGTCTCATCTGTGATTGGAGGATGGAGAGGAACTCACAGCCGATGAGAATGTGGAAATAGTACAGCATGGTGCCCGCTGCTCAGTGACCATAGTGTGCCCCGAGGGTGAGGACAGTGGCATATACACCTGCCTTTCCTACAATGATTCTGGGCATGCTTCATGCCAGGCTGAGCTCACAGTGGAGGAAGGTGAGACAACAGCATGCACTGCTACTCATCGGTGTTTCAGTACATTGATAAATTAATACGTTCTAAAATCTAACTAAGTTTAATGGTCAGTGTAGTTTAGGCATAAAGCATGTTACATAATTACGTTGTTGCAAGGAAGGCAAAGAATATGTTGTGATTGCTTTCAATCCAGGCTCTGTACCTGTTTCAGCCAAATTATGTGGTGTCTCTGTAGGTCCACTGGAGTTTCAGGAGAGAGAGGTGGAACTGGGAAAGAGAAGGAAGCTCTTCTCTGTCTATGACGTCCATGAGGAAATTGGAAGGTGAACCCATGCTTCATATTGACATAATGCAAGCTGCCCACAATCTATGAGATTTGATAGAACCATCTTCACCTCTCGCTTTGTTTTAGGGGAACATTTGGGGTAGTAAAGCGTGTAGTCCACAGAAGGACAGCTGAAATCTTTGCTGCTAAGTTCTTGCCTCTGCGGAGCAGCACTCGGACCAGGTCCTTCCAGGAGAGGGACTTGCTCTCCCGTCTGGCTCATCCCAGAGTGGCCTGTCTGCTGGATTTCTTTTGCACAAGACGCACACTGGTGCTCATCACAGAAATGTATCCTTTCTGCTAAATGTTATGATATGACTACAACTTTTTCTTCACAGTGGATTTAGTTTGTTCCTCAACACAATTTCTAGCTGCTGTTCTCATGGAATTGTGGACCATTTATTATTGAGAGGTTCAGTCTCCGAGAAAGAGGTAAAAGATTATATTTTCCTCCAGAAAATATTTTTTTCTTGCAAATAGGATGTATGACTCTTGACAAATTTCCTATATTTTCATTTCAGGTTCAGTCATATATCCAGCAAATCCTTGAGGGAGTTGGTCACATTCACAGCATGAACATTTTGCATCTGGACATTAAAGTGAGATTTTGGGCCAAACAACATTGCATTATTGTCAGCAGCACTATTTTACATGCAACCCATAATTTAATTTTCATTTATATTCCCTTCAGCCTGAGAATATCCTAATGGTGTACCCACCGAGAGATGAGATCAAGATATGTGACTTTGGCTTTTGCCAGGAAATAGACACATCCAGACATCAGTACAGCATGTTCGGTACACCAGAGTTTGTTGCACCTGAGATTGTTCACCAAGAACCAGTCACTGCGGCCACAGATATTTGGTGAGTTTAATTACCAATTTTGCTAGATGGTAGATAATGTTAACCACTCATGAAATCACAATCAGTGCCGAAAGATTTTTTTTGTTTTTTATTTTTACTCTATGTTTTTCTATGATGAATTTGCTGATGCTTTAAGTATGTGGGTCAATGACGTATAAGGATTTGCAACAACTCAATTGTATAATAATAGAAAACAAGCATATCTAATGCAGTAGTTCAAACATTCAGAATGTTGTGTACCTGAAGATCCATATTATAAATTTGAAATTAAGTGATTTTAGTGGGTTTTTCAAGATTAATTGGCACTGGCCTTAAAAAAAGTCATGTGGTGCGACCATGATTCATCTTGAAATAAATTAATTTACTTAACACGCTTCACATCTTTTTTTACAAGTTTTCAGTAATATGAAGTGTTTGGAAACAAAGTATTTGCATTTTTTTTTTAATTTTGTAAATGATGATCTTTTATTCATATAAGATATTTCAAGATGAATCATGGTCGCACCACATGACTTTAAGGCCAGTGCCAATTAATCTTGAAAACCCCCACTAAAATCACTTTCAAATTGTAATATGAATTTTCAGGTACACAACTTTCTGAATGTTTGAACCACTGCATTAGATATGCTTGTTTTTATTATTCTAAAATTGAGTTGTTGAAAATCCTTATACGTCATTGACCCATGTACGTATATATGTATGTGTGTATGTATATCATCTAACATAACAAGCACAAAATAAAGCATACTTATAATTTGAACTGAATTTAAACCTTAACATTTTTAACTGTTCTATTGTAAATTGTTTTGCAAAATGACATGGCATAATAGAAATATGTATTTTTCTCTGTCAGGTCTGTGGGTGTTATAACCTATTTATGGTATGTATCACTGCGCTTTTGATAATAGACTCAAACATTTAATTAGATTTAATTAGATTATGTCAGAGTTGTACATATGTCTCTGGTAGCTATGCAAACCATTCTTCCTCTTGATAGTCTGGTGTGCCGATGCCCTTTTGTGGGTGAGACCGATCGTGCTACACTGCTGAGGGTAGGTGAAGGGACCCTGAACTGGGAAGCCCCTGATGTCATGTACAGGAGCCCTGAGGCCCAGGACTTTCTCCGCATGCTCCTTCAGCCAGATCCAGAGTAAGAAACTTGTTCCTGCATTACTTACACTGCCACTTATCCATACTCAGGTCAAACACAATTGTAAAATCATAACAGTTGTTTCCTTGCAAAGTTTGCGTAAATAAACCAAGCCTGAGATTAACTACTTAAAGAAATACTTTATTAAATTATTGAACATTAGTGTAAATTTCTTTTTCTGATCTTCAGTGGTTGAAGTTCTCACAGTGCTGCTGTTATGTAGAAGTGTACTCAAGGTGCTTAGTGCACTTTGACATCACTGTTAGGTGTGGTTACAGGTGCAGGTACATAGCAAACGTTTGACCACTCCCAATGTTCCTCCATCTAATGTAGAAAGCGTCCGTCTGCCTTTGAGTGTTTGAGCCACCAATGGATCCAGGTTAGAAAAAGTATACAGCACAATGGATGTTTTATTCAAGCTTCCCAACTTATGAACAAAATAAACCCCACAAATCACTGTAATTGTATTCAGGATGCACATGCTGGTGAAGATACTGATGAAATCAACACAAAGAGTTTGAAAGTCTTCCTCTCAAAAAGAAAGTGGCAAGTGAGTTACCCCTCTGGCACACCATCTTTCATTGAAACCACAACCTCTGAGGGAAAAGGCACTAATTGGTTTCTTGTAATGTTGATATGTTCAAGTTTAATATATTTACATTGATGAAAACACAGTAGATTCCCTAATTGCCTAAAAAATATTTGTTAGTAAACATGTTCTCACCTGAATCTTTCACATCTCCCCAGCGTTCTTTGACTTGCGTTGGTTCAGTGCTCACATTGAGGCCCGTCCCTGAACTGCTGGATGCTCCTCTCAGGGAGACTGCAGTGACATTGCCCCGTGAGCCCCAGGAACACAGCAGCACCTCAGTGAGCAGTGGCTCATCGTCTGAATATGATGAGGCTGACTCTTGGGACTTTTTCCAGCACTACAGCCAAACTGAGGAGGAGGTAGAAACAGAGGAGGACAATGACCCTCCGATGGAGAGAGCGCTGATCCCTGAGCCTTTTGTCAAACTCAACCTAGATGAAGAGGAGGAAGAGGAAGTGACATTAGGGGAGGAAGAGGATGGGGAGATTGTAGGAAGGAGGAGTGTGCTAGAGCGGAGTATAAGTCGGCAGTCAGTTACTTCATCAGAAGTGTCGTACCAACACACACCACAGAGGGAGCGTAGGTTCAGCAAGGACAGTAGTCAATCTCTCTACCTGTCTGACGGAGATGAGGGTTCAGGGAGTGATGGAGGTCGAATCCCTCGAGGTAGCGTCATCCGAAGCACTTTCTATAGCACTTCTCACCAGCTTTCGCCTATGTCTGCCAGACACATGACATTACGGGACAAATTCCAGGCCAAAAAGCAAGAGAGAGGTCGCAAGCCACTCCGAAGAAGCTTTTCAGGACGCCTGAATGAACCTCTTATTGAATATGTGGAGGATGAGGCAGAGACCAATCGTGGCCAGAGACGGGCATCTATCCAGCCCAAAATGCAGAAATCCTGTTCCTTTGACAGTGGAGTTGGCTTCGCCCACACCAACATATCCCCTCACAGGAGGAGCAGGTCTCTGGATGAGTATTCTCGGCGATCTCCCAGCTCACCCAAGCGCACCAAGCCAGGTGACAAAGAGGGCACTCAAAGTCTGAAGGAAGATTCGACAGATGATGAAGTGGGAGGGAAAAAGTTGTTGGCCGTTCCAGGTCCTCGGCGACCTGCAAGAAGAAGGGGCTCTGTTGCACCGTTACAGGGGACTCACACACTTGGTCGTCCCTCAAGCCTCCTCACTGGAGACAGAGGGAGCCTCAGGCTGAATCAGGAGCGGACAGAAGGAGACACTTTTGCTGGCTCCCAGGGTTCCCTGGCTGAGTCGTCTATTCTAGAACAAGGTGGCTCAGAGTCTTCAAGTAGACTCGGCTCTCATGAGGAGTTGAGTCATGGTCGTCACAGAGGAAGATACAGATCAGGAGGGAGTGAGGAGTACGATTATCAAGGGGAACCTCTGATTTCACCATCACCTTGCTGCTCATTCCAAGAAGTTAAACCCAGAAGCTCATTTCCCCAGGCACCACCACGGAACCGCACACGCTCCAACCCCAACTTATCTGCAAACCTCAGAAGTCAGATGGGGAGTTCACTAACACCCAGTCCCAGCCCCAGCCTCTCCTCTCTCCAGGCTCCAGAAAGGCCTCCCAGGGCCAAAGACAAGAAGGAAGGCCACGGCCTCCAGAGGCATGCATCTGCTCCCGCCCTTGAAGCGCGGCCACCTACAGGAAAATCACCCAAGCTGGGACTGCTGAAGATCTTCCGCAGGCAGTCCTGGACTGGCCATTCCTATGCGCAGCTAGAGGACACAGAGTTAGGACCCACACTAGGAGAGATAATGAAGCCAGATACTCCCACCATGTCTCTGAGGAAGAAAATGAGAGCTTCGGCCTCCAGCCTGACCAAACTGTTTTCAAGGTCTTCCAGTAAGGAGGATGTGAGTAAAGGAGGTAAGCTATTGCAATCATTATAATTACACAGGAAATTATTTCAAGTAGCATCCTAAAAACTAAAAATAATGTAGACCGGGATAAGTTTTAATTCTTTATTTTCATTTGTCAGATTTGTCCTCAGTTGTGGAATCGTAATACTACATATATAGTAAACAATAGTTAGTGTATATTCCATTTTGCATATTTAATCTTAATGCATGTTTTCATTTTTATGTTGTCTGTCCTTCATTACAGGCCCAATAGTAAAAGGATCAGCTCCCATCCCACCTGAAAGGAAGCGTGGTACTGGTCTTGAGAGTTCAAAAAAGAAGACTTCCAAACTCTTGCCTTCTTTGAAAATACCAGCATTCAAAATGACAAAAGGTAGCAGAATCATTCTGTTGGTTATGCATATCCACTCCAAAATGACCTGAAATCCTGACATTATTATTATGCTGTAATAATTTAAGCTACTTTTGGCCCAATTTTCAGATCTGCCAGTCCGTCCAAACAAGGCTGATGTGTTCCAGTTAGATGGAGGTGGTGTCCTGCTGGTGTGGAGGCCAGTCCAGTCTAGTGACCCCGTCATTTACTGTGTGCAATACTGTACAGACGGTGGGTTCACAGAGACAATACAGCAGCAGAGAAATGACTTGATGTTAAAAGGACATTTAATAGCTTTATGTTTGACATATTATATTCTGTAGATCCTACTACAGAAGTATAACATTTAATGTACATACATGGTATGAATGTTTTATGATGATGATGATCAAGATAAAAAATATAATACAGAGTTTGTATTCATTAAATTCAAGCTTTTTCTTTTACTATTTCATTTTTGAACTAATGCCAGTCAATAGTTAAGATTGACTTTCCTCACTCATCAATACCAAACCACTTTCCATCAGGCATGTGAGCATTTGAAGTTACAAAATAAATCCTCCAGTCAGCTTTTTACATCCTTTTATTTAGTGGATCCATCAGTCAGTAAAGGTCCAGTAAGGGGACAGTTGAAGCTAAAAAAATACAGAAGAGTGCCTTCAACAGACAGGGAGGAGTGTTGCTTTTTTTGTGACACAGTAGCTATATTTGAAGACAATATTATTATTGAATACAAAATTAGTTTTTGTATAATATATCTTGATCAGTAAATCTTAAGCCATGGCCGTACACTTCCTCACACAATATCACTGATATCACTGATGTTTGAAGCTACTGCATGAGCATTAAAATGTTGTGTTCTTCAGGTGGGGAGTGGACAGTCCTGTCGGAGGAGGTGACAGATAGCTGCTATGTGGTGAAGGATTTACCAAGAGGAGCTTCTTATGTGTTCAGGGTGGGCTGCATCACTAAGACAGGAGCAGGACCTTTTAGTGATACTTCATCACCTGTTGTTATGGCTACTCACCCTGAAGGCAAGAAAAATTCTCTTAAACACTGTGTTATTTCATCCATTTATTGTTCATATGTTATTATTTTACAGAGGGAGCCACTTCATGGATGGCTATATTGTTTCACCTTTTTTTACTATACCGTTGTACAGAGACTCACATTCCTCTCATCCAAACCTCCCTGGAGTCCCTGGGGTCAAAGGTCGTACGGTCACGGCAACAGACAACACAGACGGACTACAACTTTCTCTCTGAGATCAACAGGTGCGATTTCAATTAGAAGCTGCAGTTTTTGAGCAAGATAACAGCCATAACTTTTTTCTTCAGATTCATCATAACGAGAGTGTATATGTTTTTATTTACTGTAGCATTTACGTCTTTTGGTTTGCATTTGCTAATATTTTCATTGTTTTAGGTTGCATTTTGAACCTTTGGTCTAACTTTTCAGGTTTATCAAGTAGTAATATTTCTATACTGAACTGAATTTTTTGTGCTGATATTTCACAAGTTTATTTTTGTCTCCTTTCATGTTAAAAAACATTATCCCCTGTAATCATTCTTGATATCTCAGAACAATGCTAAAGAAGAATGTTAACAATCATCCATTCATTTTCTGTATCTGCTTGTTCAGGTTAATAGAGAACTGGAAGCAGTTCCAGCGTGCATTAAGTGAAAGATATTCTTAACTTGTGCGTCCTGCTTTTTTCAGCATTTTTTCTTCCTCCTCTCATCTTCTGTTGTCTTCTCTCTCAGGGGTCGTTTCAGCATAGTAACCCTGTGTAGGGATGCTGAGACCAGCCAAGTGTTTGCTGCCAAGATCACCCCTTACAAAGCAGAGCAGAGACAGTTGGTGCTGAGGGAATACCAGCTGTTGAAGAAGCTGCATCACACCCACCTGGTCCAGCTGCACACTGCCTACATCACCTCTTCCTACTTGGTATTAGTGGAGGAGCTCTGCCCTGGTAAAGAGCTGCTCTGCAGTCTGGCTGGAAGGTAAAGGAAGGCTGGAAATACACAAGCAAAGGAGCCAATAGTTTGTGTTATCATGCATCTGTTTGAAAGAAAAAATACATATATGCATGTTTTTTGCTACACTGCTAGATGGCAAAGTAAGTGGGTCTGTCCACCTAACACAGCAAGTTATCTGCCGGCAATGTTGTCATAAAGTTTGGAGGTTTGTGTTATTATGAGGATAATTTTCTAATGATTGTGGTTAACTCTAGTCCATTGGCTCTTATTAGAACCAACAGGCAAAAACTGCCATGTTAGTGTTTCAAATAATTATTTAATATTATAAAAATACTAATGTTATTTAAACATACTTTTGGGGTGATTTTGATAGGTGAATTGAACACTGATTGAAAAAAAAAAACACATTTCAGAGCTATGTCAAGAAAGTTATGCTTGTGAACCTGTAGACATTTAAGGCTCTCCCTTATAAACTGTAGTTAAGCTTCACTAACTTGACTCTCTGTATTTTTGCCCTCTCAGAGATCTCTATTCAGAGGCTCAGGTCGCAGAGCTGCTGGTTCAGATTCTGAGCGCAGTCGACTACCTTCACAGCCGTCGAGTCATCCACCTGGACCTGAAGTCTGACAACATGCTGGTGGACGATGGCAACCGCCTGAAAATCATAGACTTTGGCTCGGCTCAGTTCTTCATACCCGGTCAGCCTCTCAACATAGAGCACATTCAGGGCCTGTCGGAGAGCAAAGGTAGTGATGGGATTCTTGCTTCAATTCAAAATATAGTTATTGTGTTTGATCATGAATTTTGCATAGTTGTAGATTTCTCTAATGTACTAAACTTTTGACTGTCATGGCTTTCAACAGACTGCTGCAGCAAAGGTACACATTGTTTAAGAGAGGACGACTCAGCCCTGAAGGAAATAACTCTGTCCTAACTTCATCCACTTCACCTGAAGCTAGCTACTATAGCCTAACAAACACAAGTCCACTTTCTTATCATTTATATTCAGTTCTTTCTGATTAATTTAGCTAGTACAAAGACATTCAGCATGTGAGTGAAAATGGCATGGTAACAGCTCAACTTGTTATGAACGATATGCTGTGTCTGTCTGTTTTGTCAGTTTATATTGTCCTTCCTAAAGCTCCGGAAATCCTGGAGGGTCAGGGAGTCGGGCCTGAGACTGATGTTTGGGCTATTGGAGTTCTGTCCTTCATCATGTAAGTACAGATGAAACATTTGCATATACTAAGTCATGTTTATTGGGTGAAAATCAGACTTCAAACTGATTTGGAAACAATTTAATCCGAAAATAACATCAAAATAATAAGACTTGAGATTTTCATAAACATGGCTCCCACTTTTTGCAAAATAGTTATTACAATATCAGAACAAACATTTTCTAAAGAATATGAGGTGTCAAAGGTTGCAGTAACAATTCTACATATTGAATCATCAGTGTTTTCTTTCTTTAGAAAATATTCTCTTTCATTACCTACTTTTAGGTGTGTAGGCTGGTCACTTTAAGTGGTTGAAGTCTTGGATTATTAAGTGTCAACATGAATACATATGTAATCTCTGTTTGGGGTTTTTTTTTGCGTGATGTCCAGTATTTGTTTTATTTTTCTTCCTTTTTTTCACTAGGTTGAGTGCTGAAAGCCCATTTCATGCAGAACACGGCTGGGAGCAAGACAGAAACATCAGGAAAGGGAAAATCCAGTTTGGACGCTGTTACCCTGGTCTGTCAGAGGGAGCCTTAAACTTCATGAAGAGCAGCCTGAATAACAAATCCTGGTGAGTGTCTCTCTTAAAATGTTGTACGCATAAGTCAGTTTAACTAAACATACAATTCATGCATACTGTTTCCATACAGTTTTTTCAGCCAAAAACAGTGATTATTACAATGAAAGGTTGTATAAGTGGATTAGGACCTGATAAAATAATAATAAAATCCAATTTGCAGGGGGAGGCCCACTGCAGCTGAGTGTCTCCAGAACCCATGGCTACGCGCCCATCGTGCCCCACACAAAGCAAGACACTCCAAGGTGTGTTTCTCCACAGACAAGCTTAAAGCTTACCTCAGCCAGAAGGAGGAGAAACGAGACCAGGTCTGCACCAAGCTTCGGAGTCCATTCTTTCAGTAAGACAACAATGAAGAAAAGTAGGATTTTCCTTCAAAAATCAATGATCAAAAACAATGAAACCTTTTAACCAGCACATTTCATTTTAGCTGAATGTTTCCTGTGTGGCTCTTTTTAGGTGAGCTGGAGCTAAATCATATATCAATCATTGTAGTGTCCTCTGATTATGAAAATGTGATGCGTCTTAATGATTTTGTCAAAGTGTATTCATCTATTAGATTGTAAATGTGAGTGTGCTGCATCTATTTTGCTTTAGTTTATATTGAAACATATCAGGGATAAGGTTTAGTTTATGCAAGAGTGCACATTGTTGAAGGGGTTTTTGATTTTGTGACATGAGAAACTTTTGTTTTGATCCTTTGCTACAGTATCAGACAGATGCACATGTTTGGCTTCATGCTGTCTGTGATAAATGAAAAATATTTTCTGTGCTATGCTTCAGACAGAAAGCACATATATTTCAGAGTGATATATAGTATTTTATTTAAATATTTACATGTTCTGCCTTAAAGTTTCAATGTATAAATGGGAAATTAATTAAATGTATAGGTTATATTGGATGCTTTTAAGTTTCGTAATACTTATATTTTTTGGTCAATCACCCATCTGAATGAGTTACAGAGTCACAAAACTGACAAGTCATTGTCCTCAGATTCTTTATTCAGTCTAATTTGTGAACAAACACACAAACATACATGTAATACATGCAGTGATTTTAGTTAAGTGAGTGAATTTATTTCTACCATATTAGAATCCAAAGAAACAATTGCAATTTTCAGAACAATTTCTAACTGATGAGCAGCGTGCATATTGACTGGTGGTACTACTCCACATTTGTGGGTTGGCCAGTGGCAAACTTCTGACTTATAAAAATCTAACGTAGAACAGGATTTGGCATATGTGCCTTATATGTTTTTATGTTTTTCATTTACATGCCATCTGGCAGAAATATATGGGTTAGGACTGTTATATCTAGAAATCGACCATTGATTGTACTAAATCTAATACAAACCACCCTTTCTCTTACAAAGAAGAACCATCTTTAAATTCAGAGTCCCTCTTTTCCATCAGAGCATCTTTGAACATTAAATTGTACTAAGCAAACCACTGAGGGTAAAAGAACAACAAGTTTTTCTCCAGATGACAGTTTATTTCATGTGTATTCACAGTCAATGAAGATGGAGTTATTCAGGCTTCAGTCACAAGAGTTGATTCTTCTGTCCAACAGCAGAAAGATCTGGGTTACACTTTTCCTGCTTATGATTTGGCCTCCTGAACTTTTTTGATTTCCTGTAGAAAGAGAGATCAAGAATTATAATACTTTTTTTTAATGTATTGTCCATGACAAAGTATGAGATTAAACTGTAGGTGCAATAAAATAACAGACAGTCTATATTAGAAGGAGTTAATTGTCATGATGATGTCTATACAACATTTGAAATACAGGCAAAGTATTTGTTAAATAAATAGGAGCCTGGATATTTCATGCTTTAACTCACTTCGTCAAGGATTTCTTTCAACTCCTCGTAGGCCCTCTCTAAATCATCGTTGATGATAATAACATCAAACACTCCTGGCTCCTTACCTAAAAAAGAGAATTGAATCAGCTGTAATGGTTATCTTTAATCCAGCATTATGTAGCAGAAATACTGAGTAACTCACTGAGCTCCATATCAATGCGTGCAGCTTCCAGTCGTTTCTGTAGACTCTCCTCCGTCTCTGTCTGCCTGTCCCTCAGACGTTTTTCCTGAGAAGGACAACAAAGCAAGACATTATCTTTGGGAAAACAGCAGGAATGATGCAATTCAGTTAATTCACAAAGTTGTATTTGTAGTAGTATTTTCTCAGAACAGTTGCAATTTTAACCACTCATCCTCGTACTCCCTATTTAGGATCATTTTTCAAAAGAAATCTGGGTCTACATTTATGACAAAGTATGCTACGAAAAACTGAAATACATTTTTATTCACTGTTACCCAACCCACAAGCAATGATATATCATAATTAATGATAATATTAATAACTGTTTAATAATACAATATGTAAAAGTGGACATTTACCAGGATTTCCATGGAGGGAGGCTGGATGGAGATATAGATGGGGTTCAGGTCAGTCTCTTTAATCCTGTTCACCCCCTGGATGTCCACATCCAGGATGCAGATTAGGTTCTGGGCCTGCACATCTTCGATGGCAGCTTTACTGGAGAACCAAAGCATAGATATGATATCAAGCTATATCAAACAAAAGGGTTTTTAAACCACCAGGACTAAACATCTGAACAGGGTTGCAAATGTCCAAACAGATAATGAAAGTTTAATAAAGTAATTTTGTACTTGTCACATGTAGCGACTAAGGTAAGAGGATCACTGCATTGATCCAAGCTGCTCAGACTCTTGCTGTAGTGAGTGTGTTATCGAGATTAAAAGTGACACACAATGTGCTGAGCCTTGGCGTAGCTCTTTTTGACCATGGAGGTTTAAAGTGCCATCTGTCCCAAGAGTATTATATACCCACTTTATCCCCTTGAGCCCTGTGGCCCAGCCTAAAGCTATTCTCTTATACACAGTTCTGAAAGAAAATTCAGATTTTTACACTAGGATGGATGGAAAAGCTTCTGAAACAGCATTTTGACAAAAAAAATTCCCTGAAATCATAGATACATTTTGCTAAAGTATTGCTAGTTTTGAGTTTTGTTTAAGAAAAAAGAAACATCATTGATAGTAAAATGTGCACAAAAAGCACAGATCATTGCCTGAATGATGTGTCTAATTCATTTGTTTTTCTGAGGTTGCCATCGATCATGTGGAAAAATATGGTGACATTCATGCAGAGATGTAAATATTTACCTTGTTCCGTACATGTTGCCAGAAAACTCAGCATTCTCAATGAAGTCGCCCCTTTCAATGCCCTCCTGCATGGCCTCTTTTGTTGTGTAGTGGTAGTCTGCAAGATACAACATTAATAATGAGTCTGGATCCGCCATTAAAACTTGCACAATGGACACAAATGATTGTAGATGGAGTTGACTGACTGTTTTGGTGAACGATGACCCAGTTTTGTCACAATAATCAGTGAACATCACAGTGATCACAGGCAAAATTAGAGAAAAAGAAAATATAGATAATATTTAGTGTGTTCAAGTATATGATGTTCTCTTCTGAGCAAAATTTGAAACTTTGTAAAAACATAAAGGAAAAAGACTTAAACCGTTCTCAACTGGAAGTGAAAAGATTAGAAATGGGTTTCTTTGCTGCATGTTTTATAAAGATGCCATTAGTATACTGTCCATACCAGATCTATAGGCCTAAATCTTCACAACATCAAAACCTCTGGGGATCTAAAACAGCAGAGAAACAAACACATACAGTATACTACTACCACTAATGGGCACTGCAGTAGCACACAAACAACATGAGCCTGGTCATACTGAAGTAACAATCTGAAGGAAAACGCTGCATAGAAAGTGCTGTACTGTATGTATGTGTGTGCTGTAAACAAACAGGTCTAAAAATGAGGCAACATTTATTTTAAACAGCACTCCTGACCACAATACAGGACACAGCTGATGCCTTTGCAGTATTAAAACCTTCTTTTGACCAGAGACAATGAGGTACTTTAATGATGGAACATATGTTGCATTGATAAAAATCTATTTAATGTCCAGCACTGTCAGAAATAAAACATAAAGACTGTCTGTCTGCATATTTTTTACAAAGTTTTAACACACTGAGCTAACGTGACAGCAATGTTTGAAAAGCTCAGATGGACACTGAATATCCAGAAAAGATGCACTTGTTAAATCATTCTCCTGTGATGCTAATGGTTGGTTGCGGATCATCAATGCTCTATCAGCCACAGTAAGAAATGGGGCAGTTTATTGGACATAAACCACACGGGACTGGAAATAGGAATCACTACTGAGGCATCACAGGGGGCTATTTTCAAAAGCTTTTTACTCCAAAGTGTAGATTTGTATGATCCTGATTCCTCATCATTTAATTTTATTCTTTTTGTTTGTCACAAGACAAGTTCCTACAAATCCAATGACTGCGAGCCAGGATGATGAAAGTAACCCCCATCCCTCTGCTTTACAAACTGTGATCTGGAATCACACTGAGGTCACCTTTATCTGTGGTTTCTGTGGTTTCTGATTCATTTGGACACGAAAATGAGGTTGACAAATCTAAGTCCTCAGAGGAAAAGACGTCTGCTACTGGAAGTAAAGTAGCCCCCAGAAGCATGGGGAGAATGTTCAGCCCTATGGAGAAAGGAAAACAGGCACAGAAAGATGTTTATCCCTTTATATCAAGGGAGCTATACAAGGGACAAAACCAGTTGCGCACTTCACTTAGGAGTAAGAAGTATTGCAGGCATTATTGCAGCCCAGGCCCCCTGTGATAAAAGTGATAAAAAAACACTTTTATCACAGTTCTGCAGATTCAAATCCAAGTCAAGGGCTGCTTCATGTGAATCAAGATGGTCCCACTAGTGTGTGAAGGTGCTAAAACATCAACCACCCACTTGTGACGCTTGTTTTACATAAAGAAACGAAAAAGTACCAACAACAAGTCCTCTGTGATAAAAACTACTGTACCTTTGCCATCTTCCTCTCCTGGTCGAGGGTTTCTCGTTGTGTCTGTGAGGAGAGAATTTCATCATTAGACTCACCTGAGAATAAGGTAATATGTCATGAGTAATGTTCCTTTTCATAGAAATTAAAGTGAAATGCTAAGCTGTTACAAGATTTAATGGTGTGGCACAAAGTCTACTGATCAGTACAGAATTAGACGCTGTGCTTCTTGCCCTATGTCCTCCTCAGACAGGAGGTTGCGGTGGAAGCCAATAACAGGCTGGCAGCCAAACATACGTGACACGCTGAATCCAAAAACGCCTTCGTGATCCTTGATTAGCCTCTTCATCAGAGTGCTCTTCCCAGCTCCAGAGGGGCCACTCAACACCACGGGCCTCGGTCCTGACATTGTTCTGAGACAGATGGGTGGATGGACAGATGGGGACAGAGTGAGCTCAGGTTGAGCACATTAGAGTCAGTGTAAATCCACAGCAAGAGAGCATGAAGGTTATTCAGGTTTGGAACCAAAGATTTGTGTTTCTTTTATAAAAACACTTTTCCTATCAAGTATTTTACATCAATAAACTAATTTTCTACCTTTACATTTAGGTAAAACTGGCCAGCTATCATGTCAACTGATCTCAGGAGCAGTAAGCTTAATCCTTTGATCCAAGCTTGTCTTTACCACAACACCAGCAAGAGGAAACATCCCAACACACTTATATAGTAGAGGGTTAAAAGTGGACCTTTGCTCTTATATTATTGTGGTCATGTGACATGTGGTCACTTAAATTCCACTTCCTATTTCCTTAATTAAATATGAAAATGTGTCCATGCCCTAATTGCTGGCTCGTTAGACAGCCAGAGGCTCTGAGGTTAATGTTAAGAATGCCTGTTAATGAAGTCATGGCAGGTCAGTCAGCAGGATTAATTGGATCTGGGCCTGGCGGCACAAAGGGTCCAGGACAGGTGACCTATTTACCTGCTGTACTAAGAGAGGATGATGGTTCAGGGACACTTTTGAATCAATTCATTAACACAATCATTTTATAAGACAGGACTCTGTCACAGTCAAAAAAACAAAACAAAAAAACAACAACCCGTCTCTCAAAATCTGGATTTCATTCATTGCCTTAACCTTTGTTGTCAGTTAAAAACAGCTTAAGAGATCAATAACATCCCAGACACTCATAAAATTGTTTTTTTTTGTAATAATCTAAAAGAGACAAACTATTTTGTCCCTTGTTAAATGATTTAATTTCTTAAGTGACTTTACATTTACTGCAAACAATTTATTCAACAGTGCAGAGAATTAAAAAAAATTGAGCAGCACATAATAACTGAACAAAACAAGAACTGCATCGTAATGAATGTGAAACATTAAAAGATGAACATTCAGGTAAACTTACTCTTCATCTAGTTTTCATTTGCATCTGAATTCAACCTGAACTAAGCTTTGTTATCCCACCTGCATAAAATTATTGATCAGTAATTAAATATTGTTGTCTTTATGTTTAAAAGTGTTGTTATATGTTTTAGCACTGTGCAAATACATTTAGTAAATTAGAAAACTAACAAATCAAAAATTTCCCCTTACCTTTCCTCACAGCAACTGTACTGTCAGACGTTGACACGTTGAATAGCAGATGATTCTTCAGCCAAAGCTTCTTAATGAGCTGTGTACAACAAGTGTGTGTGTGTGCCACTCTGATACACTGAAGCAGCTCACTGTCAGGCTGAATTACCATCCCCTCCTTTCAGCTCAGTGAGCAATCACATGTGCGCATGCTGACTTGTTTTTATCCACTCACTGTCCATACAGGTCACATGACTGAGCAGTCCAGGTAGAAGGTTTTCATAAACAAATCACTGTCACTGTTTAAATCTAGTCCAGTGTGCTGCAGCAGAAGCTTTGTGTTGTATTTGTTTCTGCTGAGCCTCCAGAGACGTGTTGATTAAACACCAGACAGTCTCCTGGATGTGGTTTAAAGGGTGGGCATTGTTAAGACAATTTTTGTTGTATAATTGTTAAACTCAATATTTAGTGGTATGAAAGTGCCTCTGGGAGAAGCATTTCTACCTTAATTTATCCCAAGTAGGTTTACTGCAATGTTATCCAATTTAGACATTTTCACACCTGGAGGCTGCCAGTCTATTGAGGAGCTCCACCAGAGACACTGGGGGTTAAAAACCTTCCCCAAGGGCAACTCAGTTGTAGAAATGAGGAAGGGTGAAGTGCTGCTCTATCATTCTACCCACTACAATGGAGGTAAATTTTAAAAACTGATAGAAATTCAGCTATAAAATTCATACCGGCTGTCAGAATTATCTTGACACTAACAATAACAAATTCCCACTTTTTTGTTGAAGTTTTTTCTGCTTGCTGTGCCTGAGCTTGCCCCAACGCAGTAAAAGCTCAGAATAGCAGGGTTTAGTGTCCCTCGACTCCAGATGAGCTGCATTGGGCTCTGCCTGGCTAATCCTGCTTCGACCCACTTCTTAAAGGACAAATACACCGCATAGAGTCATCATAACGGGGCTGTCAACAGGCCTAACCAGCGCTGGTTGCTCACTGTCCAGTGATGCTTCAAATTCACATAATGAACAGGTGAACACGACTTAAAGTTACACTCACATTTGACAACTTTTTGGACACACGTTTTTATTGTAGTAACACTGATAAAATTAGATTTAATGATCCTATACAAAGAAACATCATTGACGAAGACAAAATGAGCCTGAATGTGATGAGATTACTGTATATGTTTCCAACCTACAGGAGGAGCTAAACAAATAATAAATGATGTAAGCAAAGACAAACTCTGTACAGTTAATAGAGTCGCTGTAGTTGTTCAACTAGTCAACTTCATTATACACACCCCAATCAAAACATACACAAAACTATGTACATGTGCTTTGCATGGAATTTTTTTTCTCACAAAACAGACGAAAGGATTACAAAATTCATAAATATTGTCCCAAAGCATTTTTCCTCCATTTGTTTTTCAGTGCCTGAGCTCTCAGTTGGTTTTAGATGTTTCCTCCAATCTGGTTGATGTTGCAGCAGGAGCATGGATATTGTACAAGGAAGGTCAAAGGTCACACTTGCTGCTTTTCAAATTGTCGGGGGGTTAGTGGATGTTAGGAGCACACTGAGGAACATGTGGGACCAGGAAGGTGTAAGGAGAAGAAGAAGGAGGAGGAGGGGTGGGAGTCTATGACAGGCCAGCTGCCCACAAGTCCATCCCTGATTGGCTAAAACAGAAAAAGACCTTCCCCTGATCTCTCATGAGTGGCAGCATCACAGGTAGACTCGCCTCAGATCTCCAGGTGAGGTGATGGTGTTGCATTGAGGACACAACTTTTTTGCTCCCTAAAGAAAAAATAAATCACAATTTTATTAAACATGATTCAGTTATTTTACTTCATTGTCATGTTTGTACGAATCCAGGGTTGCAACTAGTGACTATTTTCATCTTTTATTAATCTGTAGATTATTTTCTTGGAAAAATGTATTCACAATATCACAGACCTGTGATAACGTCTTGAATTTGCTATTTTTATCCAACCAACAATTTAAAATCTAAAGTTTAATTTTTTTTTTACATCAAATATAACAAACAAAAGCAGCAAATCCTCACATTTGAAAAGCTGAAACCTGAGAATTTTTGGTGTTTTTGCTCGAAAAATACTTTTACGATTAACAAAATAGCTAACGACTAATTTTCTATTCATTGACTAATCGATCAATTGAGTTAATTGTTGCAGTTCTATACCAATCAAAACAAATCTGATGTTTTACCAGCGTCCGAAGCCAGCACTCTTCACAGTGAACATGCCAGCACTGGATGGAGGTAAGAGGGGTTGTGTACGTGTCCTGTATAAAGGAACAAGCAGAACACACACAAGATTTTTTTTTACCTGTAATACCAAAAGCTGCCACTAGATGTCCATATGAATCTACAATTACAGAATTAAGAGGCATTTATTTTACTGTCATTGAACGTTTCCTGAAGACCCTTTAATAAATGGCACTTATGTGATTTTTCTTATATTGTTTTAGCTTTAATGGATGTTAAAAACTTTTTTTTTTGCCAATTCACTCCACCAACAAAATGAGAGCGCAGTCCAGCACTCCAAGACATCAGTGACTTGATTTCTTCAACACAACACCAGATGGGTTTTTTTGTCTTCATAAATTGGAAATACGTGTGTGGTCAAACTGGTTTGTATGTCTGAAACATAGATCTCCTTAGGTTGAAGTTAAGTGGAGCTACAGTTATTGGTTAACTTCATTAACCAATAAGAATGATCAAGGTGTTAACCACACAGTCCTCAGACCAAGTCTAACAAGACTAATATAGGAAAACACCTGTGTGGGTGGACCCTGACCATGAAGGGCCTGTAAAAAAAAACTACAGCTTCATTTTTGGATAACACCAAAAACTTCAATAGATTGATTTTTCATAAATTTCCAAAGCACAATAGATGTACTGTATTAGAATGACCTGTTTTGTCCAGTTAAAAGACCAAAAATGCTAGATAAATGACTATTTAGTGACTTATAATTAATTACAGGTAATTTTATTGATGGTAAACAAATTAGCAGTGCTGCACAATGTGTCAGAGCCAGGTATGATGTTAATTATTATGATTTTTTTCTCTAAAAAATCATAATAATTACTTTTAAATTGTAGCATTTTACATTACAGTATTACACATCAAATGCAGCATCGCAACAAGTTATAATACAGAGGATGATGGCATTAAGCTGCATGGTAACCTAAATGTAAAATAAAAAGTATTTCTAGAAGTTTTTAACATCTTTTTAAAAGCCCACAATTTGTTTATTAACATCAAATTAGAAACTAGAAAACCTGTATCAAGATATCACATATTTATATTCCTTTGAAAGACTTTGAGCAATAATATTGACCCAAAAACACATCCGCTTCTGCATTACTCTTCTCCTGTCTCTGTTCTGTCAACTTAATTTGCCTTCATACTCACCATGCAGATGAGGCATTTAAATCTGTCTCCTTTAGACAACTGTTTCTCCAAATCCCGTATCCGAGCTTTAAGTGCATCCAGAGTTGTCAGCGTGGACACCTCTGAGAGCCTGAACACACACACACACACACACACACACACACACACACACACACACACACACACACACACACACACACACACACACACACACACACACACACACACGGACGGATGGTAACAGGAGGGGAGATGGGAGGGCGCGTGAGTTAGTCAGACACTGGAAAGTCATTTATAAATCGAAGACAGATTAAATTATTCGCTGGCCAACATGGACACTGAGCATGAAATTTAGCAGCAATCACATTGCCTGCATTCGCTGTCTCATTTATCATAGGCGGAGGGGAGGGGGAAGGGGGAGGTGTCAGGGTCCTCATAGAGATAGACATACACACACACACACACACACAATTACAGGATAGACTGTATATACAAACATACTGTACAGCGAGGCAGACGGGCTACAATGCATTAAGTGTGATGAAATGTGTGTACACGCGTGCGATGCCTGTTATGACCTTGATTGATGATATCATCACATTGATACAGTAATATGTTGCATGCTGGTGGGAGCCGGGGCACATAGTCTACACATACCTAATTCTCACCTCATCCCCCTCTTGAGTAGTTCAAATTGTGCGTGAAAATTATCTGGCGGACTGATTTTCACAGATATTTGGTTGATTTTTGACTTGGTGTAAATTCTGGGGGTCGAAGTTTACGTGACACAACAATCAAAACTTCTTATATCAAAGTTTTTACAGCACAAAAAGCTACAATTTTGAAGATTGTGTGATAGCAAAAGCAACAGATTCAAAGACTTAAAGAAAAATATTATTTAACAAAGTGAGCAACAGTGAATTCAAGAACTTCACAGTTGGTTAATAATTAGAATTTAAACTTAAAAATAATGCTTTAATCTTTTTAACCCGCTCAGCTCCCTTTTCAAGCTGTAAATCAAACTAAATCACAACCTGAAAAGTCTTTTCACGGAAACACACAACTAACTGAGTGATGTGACCAAGTTATTAACAAAGAAGTGAGGAAATCTCAGGCAATGAGAGATGTGATATACATGCTTGCTGTTCTACAGCACAAACTTACGTCTCTATCTCTGTGTTTTTGCAGGTTTTGAGGAGACCAGCTACACTGCCGTCCAGTTTCTCTCCAGTACTGGTTGATGGACTCCCTGAGTGAAACAATCAAATACATAAAAAAAAAAATTAAAAATGAAATCAATTAAAAAACAGTGACCAATCTATCCCCAAACTTGTTCTTGTACAATCCTCATGAGTAATTCCTTCCATGTTTTCTTCTTATTGAATCAATTAATTAATTCACAGTTTGTTTGACTAACCTTCATTTGACCATTTGGAAAATTCTAGGTTGACTCTGGAGTCCGGCAACGTACTGCTGCTGCTGCCAATGGTGCTGTTGTAAGAACCAAAAATATACATACATATTTAAATGCTACAAACAATGAAATTTGATGTGATTAATGATAAGAAATAAATACAATTTAATAACGAATTGAATATCCTTATGTGTGTGTGTATATACATATATATATACATATATACATATGTATGTATGTGTGTACATTTACATATATACATATATGTGTGTGTGTGTGTGTATATGTGCATATGTACATATACACATATGACAATGTGTGAATAGCAGAGCAGCAGGTGGGATACATACTTCACTGTTGTCTCCTTGGAGTTTTCTGCTGAGCAGGGGATCACATCTGTCTCTGTGTATCTGAGATCAAAACTCAGGAAATAATAATAAAAATTACATTATACGAATTGTGATTGTCTAAAAATAAGAGAGAGACATTAATTCATATCAAGTTTAGGCCGATTTTTCATGATAGGACGGCTCCCTAACTGAAAATTATTGTCCATCAGTGTTTTAATCACTGCTGAAGTTTGCTGACTTTGCTCTCACTTAATCTTTGCTTTTATTATACAGTAAAACTTCAAGGATACTGTGCTCTGCCGTACTCCAGAGTATCATCTCCATCCACGTCTAGGTCTGCATCGCTGTCCCGACACTCCTTAGATGTTGTGCTCACAAGCATTGCACCTGTTGAGACATTTTCACAAGAACATGGTTTATATATTATCTTTTATTATAAATATAGTGATTCTTCAACAACTACTGGACTGTAAGAAGGTGCTTGTAGAGGGACAAAGCAGAAACGTGGATTAATATGATTTATATATCTCACATTAAGGCCCCCCCCCCCTATTTCTGCGTGTAACAAGTATGCAGGTCAGAGCAGAGGAAAGCGTTTTTTGAGCTAACCTTCAAGGCATCTTGTTCCGCTGTAATATGGACTGAAAAGTTCAGTGCTTTTTCAACTGCCACTCAGTCACATTATTCACCCGCCACTGCACGAGATCACACACATGGGTACCTTGATGGGACATGCATACCTTTAAACCCTCCGACTATAGACGTCATCTGTATCCTTCTCCTCTCATTCCACTCATCCTCCAATGGCACCAAGTCAGCAGAGCCCTCCTACAACACACATAAAACACATAGGCTACAGTACACAATTTCACTGTCCTGGTGAATATGTCCATATGCCTCCCATTGCCCTTAAGCTACATATCTGCTTCTGTGTTTTCATAGCTCTGAAGCAACGCCGGTGGTGTTTTCACATGGATACACACGAGCTGACAGTGATCCTGATGCTACGTGAACAAAGGCAATCAGCAGTGTCGGAGGGTTTGTACTACCGATATTCTCTCAACCTGCGATCCGCCTGCTTACATGTTACATATATATTAATCTCTGATTACAATAAAAATGTCAGGGGAAACTCAGTTAAGAATAAAACATACCTCCTCTGGTTTCCTTCTCTTCAGCTTGCCAATCCTGACTGAGGGCAGACAGAAAAGACAGACATAAAGCATTAAAGACAAGCCACAGACACTTAAGTTGTTCTGTCTTGATGATTTGTTTGTGTTAGTTTTGAACTCTGGTTGTTGAAAAAAAACAAAAACCTTTTTGATTTTTAAACTTCCAAATTTGAGACAAACTTTCATCTTCAGCCTGTTCCTACAATTAAAAAATACATACAATCATAAGATCAAACCTTAACTTTGTTGTGTGATGAAGATGATGAAAATCACATACATAACACAACATAATCTCCAAGTCTTTTATTCCAATGTGTATTTTTTTAGGATTCATTTTTAGGTCATTTCTTTTATTTTGTAATTTACGTTTTTATTTATTTTCTCAGGTACAAAAATGGTTACCAACCCACAGTACTTTAGTTTAATACAAATTATGATTTATTTTTTATCTTTACAAAACAATGCACTGGTTTATTAGATTATAAATAGAAATGTGTGTAAATATGTAGCTAACAGTGATGGATAAATGGTTGAAGGTTCAAGCTTCTGCTACTCCAAGTAATTACAGTATGAGTGCAAATGTGAACACTTACAGGATCACTATCTTGAAATATGAAAAATAATATTGTAATGTTGTCTGCTTGTATATATTTGTGTTAAGTCACATCCATTTTAAAATTCACTCAAATGAACATATTTGGAAAATGACAGTTGGTGTCACTGAAGGGGTACTTGAGCTCATCTGGTTGGGAACCACTGATGTCCTGACTGATGTTTATTTTAATGTGTGGACTAACCTGTAACACTATCATAATGAGTCGACCACATCCACACACAGACCCTGAAGTAACATTACACTTACGAGCAAGGATATATACATGTGGGCTCTGTGTAAACAGCAACTGTAGATTTTTCAGTAGAAGAAACAAAACAATCCTCCCATCCCCTTTTTGTCATCACCCTCCTCCTCCTCCCCACTTTCCTCTCTGATATAAAAGTTAACATGGCAGAACACCAACTGCACCTCCTCTCCCACTGCGACTTGAATGACTGCAGATTGCATAAGGGGACATTAAGTTTTAGGGCCCTCTAATTCCCCGCTGGATGACAGTGGCCCCTGTAGTGAGGGGGGTGCCGCCATTGCAGCAAACATAATGAGGGTTAAAGAGATGGTCATAGATGAGGAAGAGCTCATCAAACAGAGAGGAGAGAGAGGGAAAGCGAGAGAGGTTGATTAATCAACAGAAGACCCCCCCACTCCCCTCTTCTTCTGCTTCTTCTTTTCCCTCCCTGACGTGTATTTAGAAGCTCATTATGCTGTCCTGTTATAAAGCCCAATAAAGGCTAACAGACCTCGACAGCACTGGCAGTTTGAAGAGTCAGCTAAGAGCTGGAGAATCTGAGCGGTAATAATACCAGAAGTAAGATGTCTATAGTGTCAGCTGCAGCTTTAAGGATGCTCTGTAGAGCCCTTTCTATACAGAGATCACACAATATTTCTTTAAAGAAGACCCGTCATTTTGCTGGCTTTGCTTTTTTATACTGAATTAAACATAGCTGGCATAATGCTTCCCTTGTGTGTGACTTTAGATAGCATGGCTGTGTTTTGGAAGCAGAGGCATGATGTGTAACACAACAGTGTCAACGTCTAGTGTGTGTAATCCCACCATGCCAGCTGAAAATATTTAGTTTCTAGGAAAGCATACAGGGTACATTAAAGGACCAGAGTGTAGGATTTACTGTATACCCACCACCACCCACCCCAGCATGTAGGAGGACCTACAGTGGCTGCAAAAGAAACTCTAGTGTTGTTCACCCTTGCTATTTAGATCATCACTGGATAGATTATTTTCACAATCCTTAATAAAGTAATGACTAACATTTATAACTGCAAAAAAAGTGTCATGCTCTAGGAGAACAAACATCAGCTAAAGGTGCTTTTCTCAATCTAGTATCTGGAAAGTTATTAATGGCTTATAACTCATCTTTACAGCACTACTAAATTATTTATTACATGAGTTACCATGTATTTCGAGGGTATTTAGGTTTTTTAAATTGAGAGACTTTTGGAAGCAAAGCAAAAACTTTGCAGAAGTCGGAGGTTACCTCACCTCACTGTCTCACTGCAAAGCTGTGATATGAACACAGTTTAAATCAGGAAAACCATCAAAGATTAATTCAACATTAATTAATCATGATATCATCTAACATAAGAAACCACACAATGAATAATGAATTAATGTCTTCCATAGAAACATAAAAACTCTGCTGTATAAGGTGGGTGAGTGAGTTTAAAATATCTATCAATCATTTTTTCCTTTTAAAATGTAAAAACGATCCCTTTTAAGAAGTGTTTATTCACTTTTTTCTGTTAAGTCATTTCAACAGATAATGCATTGATAAAATACTGTTGATTTAATTTGCAATCACCTAATTAATTTAATTAATTTATTGCTCTGGCAAAGTTGTTTTGGAAAAAATCTAATCATTGTGTTTTTGTGTCATATGATTCATGATTATACCAATAAAATGTATATACATCAGTTCACATCCAGGACCTGTTTGCTAAAAAAAAAATGAGTGTGGGAATTTAAAAAAAGCTTCTCAATGTGTCTTACCAGCTTGTGTGCAGTCTAGGTGGGCTCCTGCGCTGTGGGGGCGTAATGGGGCAGATTTGACGTAGCACCTGCACCAGCAGAGGTCATCGACTGTTAACATATCAAGAGGTCAAAGTTGAAAGGTTAATAGCGCCTCTGCTCGTGTGGGCGCTAGGCCAGTAGAGATGGTGTGGGAAAAGGGGTGATATCTGAACGACTGGTGAGGGAGCAGGGGTGGACAAAACACACAACTGGTCGCATTTGAACAAAGGAAGCTAAAGGGCTAAAAAAAAACTCTGACTCCTTACTTTAAAAAAATGTTGAAGCCATTTAAAACTGCAGAGCTGACATAGTCTACTCTATTGAAATATCTCTTAATGGCAAACTGAGTCGGTAGAAATGAAACAACATTTAGTCCTCTGCATGCGTCAACGTACCATTTAGTCTTGTGTGTCTGTTGGCTCGCACACGGAGAAACGTCTGCAACAAAAGAGCAGTATCCACATTTTTTCATATTTTTCTCATGTATCATTTTATCTTATTTTCTCTTGCTGCAATTTAACTGAAATAAATTAACAGCAACCAAGTAGAGTGTGATTGTCATAAAACTTATCATAGTAACATCTAGAGCAAAGATAACACTTCAATTGTCTTAAAACACATTTATAGCTTGCAAGTGTTCAAATGGCAAAATCACCTGCGTATAGTTTTTCTCTTAAACTTGTAACACAGAATTTTTTTATTAAAATTGTTATTCTGTTTCTTCATATGTTAATTGTACTACTGTTACTCTGTTTATTCTGTATGTTTTTGTTTTTGCTCATCCGAATCAAGGGTCTGAGGATTAATGGTGTCATATGTTGAACAGTTTGTAAAGCCCTCTGAGACAAACGTGTGTTTGAGCTCTATAAATAAAATTCGCTTGACTTGACTCCTGATGAACCTATTACTTTTAAGTGAGGTGCTGAGTGTTGACTACAGCATTTGATCAACCCCAGACCATAAAACTGGTGAGTCACTGGCACCACATCAAGAAAAAACAATGTTTTTATGATGTTGCTAACTACTAGTTGTCCAGTGCTTTTTAGTGCACTAATGAACAGAGCCAGCACTCACATTCTTTAGTGACGCTTACGAGATTCAGTTAAAACTGAAAAAAATTAGGCTGTCACTTAGCCAACAACATAAATAAAGCAAATTTCCAAAATTATATAATACTGTATATTTATGTATTACAATAATGCACTATTGTATGCTACCTCAAGTTTTTGCCCATCTTAAGGGAAAAACAAGGTAATTATTCATTTATAGCATCAATTTTTAAATATAAATTCAAACACTCATGTTCACAATCATGAGAATCTGAACTTGATATATCTGATATTGATTTTGTTTGTTTTTAACCTCACCTGATATCGATCAGAGTGGGTGTCCTCAGCCAGTCGAGGAGGTGAGGTGGGAGAACCTCTTTCACATTTAATATGCAGAGAGAGTGAAAGAGACTGGACAAAAAAAGAGAGAGAAATGACAAAGAAAAGGAGTCAAAGGCAGGATGACAGCAGCTGTTTTACTGCAACTCATGAAGATATCAACCGTGTTTACCTTTGGCGTCCTTATGAGGTGGTTGTGCTGCACTGGAGTGGCACTGTTGAAAAAAGGGGCAAATAATACATAAACTCATATTTTAGACAAATAAAATTACACACACATACAGACACACACACACACACACACACATAAATCGACTACTCTATCTCACTATACAACGCAATATTGCCTTGTAGATGTCATCTTATAAACAACACTCTACTTTTACCTTGTCTGAATTTGTATTTGTGTCTGTGTATAACCTAATTTTACTCATTTTCTCGCTCACTGTCTATCTCACAGATACTGTATGCACACACACGCGCTCACACACACACACACACACACACACACACACACACACACACACACACACACACACACACACACACACACACACACACACACACACAGTGTCCCTGTGGGCCAAGTTCAATTTGAAACCATTACTGTCCACGGAGCGGTCGTTAAGCAGATTTGGAGTGTAATGTCTTTATTGGAGAAATCATTCTTCTGGTCTAAGCAGCAGGTAATGTGTGTGCGTCTGTATATGTGTGTGTGTGTTTTAGCCTGTGATTGTGTGTGCGTGTGTGCAGGGCTCAAAGCAACCATTAGCAGGACATTATCCACCCGATGTATGATTTGTCGCCTCGAGGCCAGAGGCTGTAATATGAAATATGTAGGGAACAATGAGGCAGCTTGTAAACACTGCACACAGGTGACAGAGAAGATGGGAGATACCTCCTGGGGAAACTGAAGGGGGGGGGGGGGGGGGGGGGGGTGCCTACAGCTACAGAATCTGTCAACATTAATTGTCACCTGAAAGCTGAACAGAACAGAAAGGAAATGACAAATGGATAAATGGAGGAAGTGAAAAGTTGGAGGAAAATAGAGCATGGTTAGAAGGAGGAGATGTAGTGCGATAAAATCATTTGATGGCATAATGTTATATAAAGATGATGTGAGAAAATGTACTGTCTTATAGAGTGAATGCTGTGAAACCAGACGATTATCATTTGTGACTGGATCGTGATACCTGATTTGTAGCTGGGCAAGTTTGGTTAATTCCTGCTCCATGTGTTCCTGCAGCTCTCCTGGTCGTAAAACAGCCTGGCAGACTGGACACACTGGGGCCTGGGCATCATAGAGACCCTTCACCTTGCCTGGATAAAGGAGGGGTGGCAAGAGTTAGACAAACTGCATAGCCTAAAGATTTTCATGTGGTCTTTGAGGCAATGGAGAGGAATATAGTAAAATCGTAAAATAGTCCTCATTTATAATCTTATTCATAATCTTAGTTGAGTAAAAGTACTCATTATGCTGGTGCTGTTTTGAAGTGTGTTTTACAGTATATCTTACAGCTGGGTAGTTTCATATTTAACAGCACACTGTATCTTATTATCCCACTATATACCTTGCACAAAAAATCTTAATTAGCAAAGTAACTTTAGCTCTCAGTTTAATGTGATGGAGTCAAAAGTACAATATTTAACTCTGAAATGTACTGAAGTATAAGTATAAAGTAGCATTAAATGAAGTAAAGAAGAAGTACCTGGAAATTTTAGTAAATTAAGTAAATATGATATTAGTTAATTTTCAGTAGTTAAGGATATTGATGGACACACACACACACACACACACACACACACACACACACACACACACACACACACACACACACACACACACACACATAAACTCATAAACAAACACACAGACACACTGCTATGGCCTCCTGCTGTCAGTGTGTTGACATCATAGGCTGTCAATAGGAACATTACCCAGGAGGGCCACTCGGCCCATTGGGCCCCACTGATGGATTACTGCCATAAGCAGCCAGCTGGGAGCCTGAGGAGCTCTACTATATCAAGATTTTACCTAGTAGATGAGGTGATTTACTCCTGAAAGCCATCAATCACATAGAGAGAGCTAGTAGGCAAGATGCACCTAATTTCCCATCTTTGCACAGTCAAGGGAAAACAAATGACTGTGCTGGCTATCACAATTTAGCTCTTTTTCATATGAAACATTATTAACAGGTGAGTATTTTTGACAGTCTCTGACCCCTCTCTGTGTAGCATGGTGGACTGAACTTCCTTAAGGACCGTATTTTCCAAACACAAGACAAACACTTTGCCCTAGCTCCTCTCCAATTGACCAGCAACATGACAAGTTCTGATGCCAATGTCTGTCAGCAAGTGCCGTCCCCTGACATCAGTTGAGCTATGAGCCCCCATAATGAGGAACCAAATAGAACAAAATGGCCTGTAAATAAAACATTGGGTGGAAAATAGAAAGCGGAGTCGGGTGTCCTTGGGAGAGTGACAGCTCTTCTGGTTTCACCCCCCATCCTCTCGCCTTTTTTGCATCCCCTCGCGGAAGCCTAAATGACTTTTCCCGACACGCATCGAGCGTTCCCGGGCTTTCTGCGCTCTGCCGTCTGGAACATGCAGGCATCAGTAAACAATGAAATCTCTGGGCTGAAATTGAATTTATAACCACATTACCTGCACAGATAACGTCTCTGAATGGCGCCGCGATAAGAGCAATGGGATTTGATTTTCAGGTGTTTTATTGGTCCACTTTTTGGATAAGCCCCCCTGTCTGCAACTACTGCCTCTCCCCCACCCTTCACCTCTGCTCCATACAAACATCAGATTTAATGGTGTGGGAGTGCGCATGTTTGGATGTATGGATGAGTGTGTGTTTGCATGCTTTTGCTGAGGCCTGACTTGCGCTGCGCTCTCGTAAGTGACAGTTGTTGGTTCATGACCACCTTTTTACACGTCTCCATCCCCCGCTGCCCTCCTCCCACGCCCACATAAACCCTGTCAGTATCAGTCAGCCTCAGCCCCTCTTCAGTGTGGGGGGTCTCAGACACACAACAGGGGGCTGTAAAACCTGCCTATGGGGCTTGTTAACTGTTCCCTCACTACAGCAACTGGCTCGGATGGATTGGCCCTCTCTAATCGGGTTGTGCTGAGTATGACGGTCCCATCTCGTAATGGATTCACTGTCTCTGTGTCTCTGATTGTTTCCTTTTTCTGTCTTTGTATCTTGCCAGTCAAGGACCTCCTTTCCTGGCTGTCTAGTCCTTGTCCAGCTGCCAGTTGCTCTCTTCCCACTTGTGAAGATGCTTATTCGGCCATATATTATAAAGAAATCCCTGAAAAGAGAGGAGCAATTTCCTTTTTATCTCTTTTTTGTTGTCACTGATCAAACTGTTTTTCTTCTATTTTTAAACATATTTTACCATGTTGTTTTTATACATTTCTCAAAAACTCAGACATAACATTGCCATAAATCATTTTTTTGTTGTCAGGAAGGAATCACACAGATGAGTATACACAAACATGCGTGAATACATCCTCTATCTTATCTCTCTGTGAATTTGAAGAGAACACTCCCCTGGGCCAAATAACCCATCAAAACGCTGTGATATGTCTCTGCCCTATCCCCACTATCGAGAGCATCACGAGATAGTAAAGTTCATCTTTTGAAACAAAACAAGATATCGTCATCCTCCTCCTCTCTTTGTAAGACTGATGGTCAAATCCAATTTTTTTTTTTTACAGCATCAAGATGTGGTCTGCAACTGTTCAGGGTTCAGTACTCGCCCCCTGAAACAGAGAGATCAGAATCCCGCTGACAAATCCTCAAAGCATTGAGTCCCCCTGCGGGCCTGGGTAATGGCCGATGCCAGCGCCCATATGATGGCTGCCAGTTCTGCTGATGCAGACGGAGTGGAGATGCCTAACGTGACCTTTAGTGAATGCCACATCACATCAGGCCTGGATGTCACCCGCTGACATTATGCTGGGGCATGAAAAGGCTGTTCTGCAGGGGAGACGTGGTGACAAACATCCCCCCGGTGACAAACCTGTGGACATGGTATAATTCTGATTGACATGAGGAGGACTGGATGGCTTTGAATGGCAGGGGACATGCGAGCATACGAGCAAGCAAGCATGGAGCTTGTTGTGCTTGTTGTCGGCTGGGTCTGGTTTTCTCTGTGCTCGTTGGCGATAAAGTGCTGAGACAACTTACTCCAACTGGCATCATTATCCCAATCATCAAACAATTCTCTAAGCACATCAGAAATCCCTCTATAAAGCCATAACAAGCACAGACTCTATATAACCAGTAGGCATGTAGAGATTGGCGGGGGGAGTAAAGTTAACGCTTGGCGGCTCACACTGCAGTGGTGGGTTGTGTAGGCAGGTCCTTGGCAAACTTTCAGAGGAGATGGAGGGCTATAAAAGCCATTGGCTCCTGCCACACCTGTACCCCACCCTATCGTGCAGCCTGCTTCCTATTTAAAAGCATAACATGCAGGATATTAGTCAGGGTTTTTTGCCGTCTGTGAGGTAGAGCTAACCTCTAAAGTGGAGTGGGGAGAGGGGAAAGTATGCAGGCCGCCGTTTGTTTTTTATTGGGGAAATAATGGCCTATTGAGAGGTTGGGTATTTAATGAGCAACATAATAGGCCCTGTAGTAACACATCTGCTATGAGCAGAGTCATTTCCTCAGCTTTCAAAGGCTGCTGCTCCAGCCTTTGAAACAGAAAGTCCAGTTGCTTTTGACTTAGTACTAGATATCTGCTTTTTATTAATTGCAGAATTGCTACACCAGTAATCCATAAAAGACAAATGTGCTGCTAGGATCCATGTTCAGTCCTAACCACATTCAACAGCCGATGAAGGTATGCTTTCTCTCCTGACTTGACCTAAAATCTCTCACTGTCCAATCTAATTCTTGCATTGTTCAAAAATATCCCTCCTACTCTGCAATCAATTGTGTTTAATGTATTAAAGACACTCACCACAACCACTGCAACCTTTGGCCCTTGCACAAATCAATGGCTCGTTAGACCACTAATGATCATTCATTGACTAATAAGATCTGTATCAACCTCTTGTAGAACATTGATTGGCCTTTGGCCTCTGTAGTGCTCTGTACATTACATGGAGCGGCCACATGCAATGGGAGATGGCAGCTCTAAGTCCTGGGGAGTCAGATGATGAAAAAGCTCCTGTTGGGAATGGACAGGAATTCTAAACCTCAAATAAACTCATTCTGAAGCACCTCAGGCTAAAGCCCTTTTCTTCTGCCCTACAGATCAATGGACATAACCTCTCTGACCACAGGTCAATCAGCACACAAACCCCCAATGTCTCTCCATCTCCCTATTGCTCTTTTGCTATCTCATCTTCTCCATTAGTCACTACAATTGTTCCATCAGGTGCGGGCGTGGCACAGCATGTATGTGTCCAATCATCTGGTTGATGGAGAGTGGCCTGGGTATCTGGACGACTGTGTCCCTATGACCATATTTCCCTTTTCAGGACCTGAGGGCAAAGATCGAACCCTGCCTCCACTCCGCTCCAACCAATCAATCTGGCCCTCATTGAGATGCATGGCTCAATGATCTTTGATAGTGACTTACAGATTGGAGAGAGAGGGAATGGAAGTCAGGGGAAAGTTAGGATTGTCCTTGTGTATTTGCAGTGATGTGAGGCTACTTACAAGCCGCATCAGTAGAAAATATCTGCAAATCTGTTGGAAGAGTTTTGTTAAAAACATTATAATAATTCCTGATGGAGGCAAATTAGGTTTGTATATTTTGGCAATATTACAGAACACCAAAGATTTTCACAGGCCCAAATGGTACCAAATCTGGGACCTGAATTGGATGGATCAAAGCAAACTCAATGTTGGTGTCATGACTATCGTATGGCTTTGAAGTTCAAAGAGGTTCCTTTAACATGAGGAATGAGAGAAGAAAAACTTTATTACTGAAATACTCAATTTTCAAGAAAGGCACATTTATATCAATGAAACCCATACTTTAGATGTAATCGGGCTCATACTCAGGGAAGCAAAATGCTGAATGCAGACTTTGACATCGGTTTGCTGACTGCTGTCTGTCAAAGCTGGTGCAGTCATGTCGGATCAAGGAGCTGCTGACAGCGGACAGCGATAGAGCTGTTCACCAGTGTCCCATCAATCATTCTGATGCCATCAACCTGCACTCGCAAAAGAGCCTGAAATACACCGAGATAACTGTCACGCTATATCACGCTGTCAGGAACTGAACTGATCTCAGTGCACTTCAGGCAATCAATTGCCATATTTAGTTTTATTTTAAGTACATACTGTCTAGCATGGAGCAATTTTTCACTGATGCTCCTCATTTACATTTCCTGCTGGTGTCAATTTTGGAGTTTTTGATGTTTACATTTATTTTGAGGTATTATATATGTTTTTTTAAATTTACCATCATTTACTCTGTTACACTAAAATGTAATAGGCAAACTAAAAAAAACTGTAACCTGCTTCTGTTGGCTATTTTTATTTTACAGATAACAATGAAAGTAACACCTTGCTGTTGGCACTTGTAGCAGCAATTTAAGCAAATTGACACAACAAACTATTACTTAGTTGGGTTTCAATAAGTGCTTCCCTTATAATAACAAAGGTAAACATGATTGCAGCAATACATTTTGTTTTCTTTTGTGTGTGTGTATGTGTGTGTGTGTGTGTGTGTGTGTGTGTGTGTGTGTGTGTGTGTGTGTGTGTGTGTGTGTGTGTGTGTGTGTGTGTGTGTGTGTGTGTGTGTGTGTGTGTGTGTGTGTGTGTGTGAGAGAGAGAGAGAGAGAGAGAGAGAGAGAGAGAGAGAATGGACAGATCACAATCCCTCATTACAGGCTAATTAGATTGGCTCCAAAAATACAGTTCACTATTACCCAGACCACTGATTAATACTAATACACATTAATACTCTTTCTCTTTCTCTCTCTCTCTGTCTGCCTGCCTCACTCTACCTCTGTTATTATTTCATTGTCTTCTCATCAACTCTCTTTCATTTCCTTTCCCCCTCTTGCTCTCTCAATCAGTGGTTAATAAGGAGAAAATGAGAAGTGCTTGCATCGAGTGCTCAACTTTTCTAAAAAGTCGCGGACAACCAGTGTGTCACTGTGGAAGTCACTGAAGAGTTTAATTACAGCAGGACGAAAACGACAACTATACAGCCTACAAAAGCAAGGCTTACTACATACTTTATCACTTGGCAGAATTTTCTTACAGCAGCGCCCACACAAGAAACCTCCTTCATTCTGCTTTTGGTGTTTTGTCTGATTCTCCATTTTCTGTATTTCCTTTTTTTTCCTATTTAAATGTCTTGAAAACACCCGCAGCAAGAATGTCTAAACTTGTTGCATCAAGTGGGTGACTGCGGTGCCAACTCTGACACATGCAGCACTTGACACATAACACACCGGAACTCTGTCTCACCCCTCACAAGCACCTCAAACAAACCCCACGCCACAGTTTTGGCAGACTCTAACAGTGAGACTCAATCATAGCAAAGTGAGTGACAACACATTCACGAGCAAACAATATCTTTTCAGTGGGGAAAAAAATCAGGAATTGACGACATTCTCACTGCTGCTATCAGTTGCACAAGGCATGTGCTCATCAATGAAATCAAATGAGGTTCCCAGATGGTGGTGAGAGGTTTAAGACAAAGCTATTAGCACAGTTACAACACTGAACAAAAAGGGTACTCAACTAAACAAAAGTCCTGTAGTTATGACTCCAGAAGAATTTGCTGGGAAATTAAAAGAAAAAAGATGGAATAAAGGAATATAAAAGATGGAGAGATTTAAAAGAAATAGGATAAAAGAAAGTAATGAAAAATAGCAACAACAATGGAAAACATGAGAACTATCTTCTGTGTTGCATTGGGCCTTTCACCATGAAAGAATCAGGTTTGCTCTGAAGGCTAAACTTCTTTCTCCTTCGTCATATAGCTCTTAGGGGATCTGTCTTTTCCTTTTTACCAAAGTCTTATTTTATGTGCTTTTCGTTCAACTCTCTTTTTTTCCTGCTTGTACACTTAACACTATATGTGATCTTGTGTTTCCACAATGTTCTGAGTTCTGTTTTACAAATGGTTTTATTTCATGGAAAACTGAAACATTTAAATGTACGGACTATAAGAATACTAACAGATTCAATAAAAATACATATGGCACAAAAAAAGAGGAATGAGAAAGAAGAGGAACAAAAAACAGATGTCTTTGAGAGTAGAGAAGCAAGATGTCCAAAATGATTTAGAAAGAAGAAATTTAGGGGTATAAAACACAGCAGGGGGGGAAAGGCTCACACATTTAATGTCCTTTCTTTTGTCAATGATAAAATCAGAAAATCATGACGTATGATGTGTACTATCTATCTGAAAGTGTAACACACAGTCAAGCTGTATATACAAATATCTACAGATAAGTTCTTGTTTTGATTCTGATGAAAAGACAACAAAATCTGCATTTGTATTGATTTAATTTATACGTTTTGTGCACTTACACTGGGCTTGTCAGCGTGATTACAAGAAATCCAGAAGAATTAGAAAAACACACCACTGAAAAGTCTTTTTGTAGAGTCAACACAGTGTATCTATAATGATTCAAAGTTGTTTTTTCCTGTCAGCTGGTAAGTTTGGCCAGCTTTTTAGCTAAAACACACACACACACACACACACACACACACACACACACACACACACACACACACACACACACACACACACACACACACACACACACACACACACACACACACACCCTGTCTTGCTCTACCAAAGAAAACACTCCCACCTGCTTCCCATTTAAACACCTGTCCCGCATACACTGTGTGCAGTGCAGGTGAGCAGCGGAAACCTTTGCTATTAAGAAGCTAAGATCCTTAAAGCTGCCAGTGTTCCTCAAAGCAAATAAAAACTGTTGTGTTCTCACAGGCAATTAGGCTATAGTGAGCGGCCCCGCATTGGTCTTCGATCGCAGTGCACGAAGGCCTCCAGTCAAAACTTGTTGAAGTTTTCGGTCAGTCTTATTAACCGCCCCAAAGCGTCCCTCTCTTCAGCCTCATCAGCGGGCATCATTACAGATAAGCCATCTCTCCCTCCCACCACTGCATCAGATAACATCTGATACTGTCAGAAACACAGTGTTGACTGCTGCTGGTAGGAGAGGACCACAAGCACCTGGCACTCTGTGATACACCTGTGTTTGGGCTAGTCACACCTCCTAAAGGATGTTATTGTGTCTGCCTGGATGAGCAAACAATTATGGCAGATGATGATGGTTTTATCTTCAAATAGTGGAAAGATACAGATACTAAGCAGCTTATCTCATGTAACCCACACACACAACTGGGAAAGAGGAGCCAGGAACATTTAAAGCACTGAGTGAGGACTGGCACTTAAAGGGAAACTTCTGTATTTTCCAATCTGGACATGTAAAATACTGAAAGGTGATGAAATTTGGGAAGAAAACTGATTTTTTTAATGTCTAGAAAACATAAATTGACAAAATTATTATTTTATGACATGTTTTATCTACATAGAGTCTCAGATTTATATATACACGACTTACTCTGTGAATATTTTAAAACATGAAGCTGTTGAATTGGATTTGCGATATTGTGTCTGTTCCACATGAAGAAATGCTTTAAATTCTGCATTAAAATCTGCTCAGATATGCAAATATGTTGCCTTGCTGTTGAAATATATTGTTTGGTTTTGGCATTACAGTGCAGAAAGGGATGAGCAGTAAATAGTGCCTTTATAGTTGTTGTTTTCTTTTGAAAATAAAGGGCACAGCATCCCTGCGTACTGTGTGTGGTATCCCAGCACTGGACACACTCGACCCAATCCTGATGTCTCATTGAGAGAAAGACATACTGAACTTTAATACAATACTCTAAGTGGATGGATCAGCCCCCACATCAGAGTGGAAATCACTGCTGTTGATAGTTTTATTGTACATGTGTGTGTATGTGAGTTTGTGTGTGTGAGAAAGAGGGAGAGACAGAGTAGAAATGTGTCTACAAACACACTTGAGTGTGTGTGTACGTGCACACATGTATATCATTTACACACACTGCTGTGTACTGTAGCCCTGGTGAGTGCAGCGCAGTGTGAGCCCCCGTCAATACGCCCCTCCGATCCCTCCTGTCAGCAAACACAGGAGAACAAAGAGGCCTGTGGCAGCGCCAGCGGGTATAGATCTTTTCCCCTGTGTTCTCCCTCAGCGGGGTCACACAGGAGACGCTCACAGTTCAATCTCCTCTACTTGACTGATCAGGATCTTTGAGCCGCTGCTAATGAGACTGGACCCTCTCCAGTCTGGAAGACCCTGAACCAGCCCACCCAGAGTCCAAGAGTCCAGGAGTCCACTCAGACACAAGCCACTATTTTCAACTGGAATTCTGGATAAAACAACAACAAAAGTTATCTGGCATTATTGGTTAAAGACTCTTATAGTCTCTTAGTTATAGTTTCTTAAAGTCTGAGTCAGTGTGTTTTTTATGGGTTTTAAACTTAAACATTAATCTAAAAGTTAAACTAGCAAAAAGAGAAACTGTGGAAGACTGTGATAATGATCATTTTTTAAAAATGATACCATGTAAAAACATATTTTAACAGGTTTGACAAAATATTTTTCTTGAAGGCAGAGAGGGATATACATATATGAGCTGATTCAAACTGAGGTTATTTTAGTGGATGTTAATAAGTTCCCATTTTTTGATTTCCATGCCAAAAATGACAATAGGTATTAAACTGTTTTTAGCAGACTGTATTAGAATAGTACTTTTTTCATGGCACTAAAGTTTTCTTTCATCACAAAACATATTCACACATATTTTTGTGGATTCTGATGTAAGTATTGTGCTGGAATCAGTTCAGGTCAAAGCTTTCAACAGACAGTGTAGTATATATTCATCATAAACAATCAATGATTTATAAAACTGCATTTCTGTCATATCGGGTGTGTGAAGTTAAAAAACGTCCAACGTTTTAACGATTGTACTGGTTAAACTTTACTTTGAAATGTAACTTTTAACTTTTTTGTTTTTAAAAATGTCTCGATATCCTCAAAACAGGTCAAACTGCCCTTAAACGTGGTCTGGATTTAATCATAATGGTGGCTGTTTGACAGTGTTATATAAGATTTTAGTGCTGTACAACTCTGCCCATGTGAAACTCATCTACAGTAGCATTGCCACTTGATGTTCTATAATAGTTATTTGCATTGAAACAATCACACAGGATGGATCCCATAATTATTCAGTGATTAATTTGTAATTGCACTAATAGGGTCACGACTGAGACAATAGGATGTGTAAAGCGGAGTCCCTGCTCTTACTCAGCCTCACAGACTCACAGCGGGCCTGCCGAGCACTGCCTGTGTGGTCTATGGGGACAATTAGCACAATCTCCATACTAATGGCTGTCTGTAATGGACACTGCTGAGCCTGTCAGCTACTGTGTGTGTGTGTGTGTGTGTGTGTGTGTGTGCCTATGTGTTTGCATATGCATGTGTGTGTGTGTGTGTGTGTGTGTGTGTGTGTGTGTGTGTGTGTGTGTGTGTGTGTGTGTGTGTGTGTGTGTGTGTGTGTGTGTGTGTGTGAGGGAATGTTTGCATACGCGCATATCCTTAGCTGTAAGTATGTATGTCTTCCTGTGTGTAGTTGAAGCATCTGCCTGCCCTCTGGTGTGTGTGTCTGTGTTAAGTGCAAATCAGTGCGCACTGAGTTCCTATGTTTATGTATTTGTGTGAGTGTGTGCTTGCCTACCAGTGTGTGCGTAACTAGCCAGTAGCCCGTATTTTACTGAGGTGAAGCCCCCCTCCACCCCCTTTGCTTGCGGCTCTAACCCTGATCCTCGGCCACTCATTAGCACCATAATAAAGAGTTGAGACGACACGTAAAAGGTTATATACTGCTGGACTGCTGTTTTCCTACCAATTATCAGACCTGTGATTTATGGCCCAGACTCAATGCTATTCTCTAAGGAGATTTGGGGGAGTGTTTACACCCTTACACAGTGGGGTGAAGGGTCAATCCTGACAAACTTTGACCTTTAAGGCAGGGGTGCACCAGCACTGATGGAACTTAAGCGAGCAGCTAGCTGCACTGGAAGTGACTATATCGATCCGATGGTCTTAAGGATGCATGTGTAAGTCACTGTAATGTGTCCTGTGCTTTAATGCGTTTGAACTATCAAATGCACGTAGTAATATAACTTTATAAACCTTTCTCTCTAAGTCTACACTTGACACTTTGCAGCTCCCAAAAGATGTCTTCCTGTTCATTAAATTTAGATTTTTTTTTTTTACAAATACATGCACACAATGGATGAAAATCCTGCTTATGAAGCCACAGAATGATGTTGGGATGTCGTGTATTCTGAGGTAAAGCTATCACGCCTGGCATGCCTTTGACATATTGGCATTTGTCAAGCTCTTCCACAGCTGGGTTACTTGCAACAAGCACAAGTGACATGCTGTAATGAGGTCTGTCTGTGACACTAGGCAAACACACATGTACAGCACACAGAGTAACATACACACTCTCACACACACACGTTCCTGGCTATCATCCAGGCGTGCAGGATTGGTGTGGTCTTGCTGTCTGTCTGCGCTGCTCTTCAACAGCATGTGCTTAACCCCAGCATTTGGCCTTCCTGCCCTCTCTGCCTGACTGATTTGTTAAGCTCCGGGGACAGGGCAAAGGATGTGTGTGTGTGTGTGTGTGTGTGTGTGTGTGTGTGTGTGTGTGTGTGTGTGTGTGTGTGTGTGTGTGTGTGTGTGTGTGTGTGTGTGTGTGTGTGTGTGTGTGTGTGCGTGCCACTTCTTAGGAACACACGATTCAATCTACAGAAATACCCCTTCCGCCTTTACCCCGAGCCTTTCCTATGCGCACACACATTTACACACACAAACTAGGTCTTTGATGTGAGATCAGAGGCAGCTGTGATGCAGGTCGATCAGGTGCGCAGAGAGAGGTAGAAACAGGGGAACGAGGGGAAAACGGGGAAAGGGGAAGAGAGGAAAGATGGCCTCTGTTAAAACAAAGCTGTTGTTTTAACGACCCCTGGGCCCTGCACTCATTATGACCCTCTCTTTCTTTCTTTTTCTCTCTTTCTCTCTGTCTCTCAGCATACTCAAGTCTCTGTCTCTACACAGAAGCAGCACTGTTTGTGTGGGGCCGATCAGAGTAGGCAATGGAGGCAGATGCAGTGACTACAAGATGTGTTATGACTCATGTTTCGGCAGAATGTTCTGTTGACCATCTTAACAGGTGCTGATGGTCATCGCAAAAAGACCCCCACTCACACACATTTCCCCCTGCTACTGTAAAAGCTTACTGCCAGACTTATAGAAATCCTGTCTGTCTCTGACAAGCCGTGTGGTCCACAGCCTGACACTCTGTAACTTTTGAAGATACATCGGCCTGCATAGAAGCTGTACAAAAAAACACACAGGCACACACACAGATACACACACTGCACTCAAGCAGACGCATTCACAAATACACACATAACAGTAATTCCCAACCAGGAGGACATGCTCTGACGTATGTGGACAGATAATTTTCCTTAGTTTGAAAAAGAAAAATTTAAATTACTTTTTGATTTTTAAAATAACACCTGAACACCAAATGTTGCATTTAAGAGGCCATATAAACTAGTTAGCAAGCATGCAGAGGAGCTGAAACTGTTAAAAGTATTGAAATGTTTAAAATACTAAATAAATGTATAAATGGTTCAAATACTAGTGGATAAATGGTTGACATTACTAAAGGTTATGGAAAATGGTTTGAATGGTTAAATGAATAAGTGGTTGAAATAGTGAATTAAATGTCATGAATAAATTATACAAAAAAAAACATAGAACCTCTGCAAACTCAACAATTTACTTTCAGTTCAGTGAACACATTTGGAACATGAAAGGCTATGTTGACAAAGGGGTGTCTGAGTTCATCTGACAGGGCTTACAAAAAAGTTTGGTAACCGCTGACATACAAGACCACACAGTCAACATGTAAATCTAAACACATGAAGATCCCACTCTCCAGACCTTATAGGATGAAGGGAAGGAGGTAAAAAGCAGAGAAGAGTTTCCCCTCCTGCCAGGATGAAAGCCTCTTTTACTTGGGAGAACATTAGGAGAACAAACTACCATCACAACAGGAGGGGGAACAGTCAACCGCGGCGTGCTCTCACATCAAACACAACCGCCATTAATATTGTAATGCTTCCTCCCTGAAATCAAGAGCAAGACTACCAGTGTGGTCAGTGAGGGAGCTGGTTGCAGATGTCACTTCATCTGGAATGACGCAGCTTTAAAAACAAGCTTTTTCGGAACCAAGGGTTTTATATCTTAACTTCCAGATTTTATTTCTTGTTTTGTTTTTATCAAATAGGGTCTGAAAGGATTTTTAATGTTTTTTGGTTTAAAAAACCATCACAGGCAAAAACAATATTTGGGGTTTGTAGGGTTTTGTTGTGCTGTCAGGATTTATTAGAAAATTCTTTTAAATCTGTATTCAGATAACCAAAAACATTTGTATTCAAGTTTATTTATTTCATCATTTTTCCTTTTTTGTGTCTATCTGCCAACATTCCCAAATTGTTCATATATACACCTTCTTATTGCTACATTACTTCAGTTTTCTTACTAAAGCTTGCTCGTAATATATCACAACAACAGCAACAACAAAAGAATGTTAAATAAAACTACACATAAGCATATGGTGAGCGTGACTGTTGATGCATGGAGTGCACATGCAAGTCTGCCAGATAAGGAGTGTACACCCTGGGAATAATAGCGCGCAGCAGATACTATATGTGTATGCATGAGAATCGAGTGGTTGCTATTCATCTCCTGTGGTCTGCCAGTGGGATATAAACAATGTGTCTTTCAACAGGAAGCTCCAGTCAATACTGGCAGCCGTCAACGACAGCTACACGGAAAACACAGTGCACAAACGCCCTCCTTGTTATCAAATCAGTACACACAGTCAGAGTATATGGCCTGTACTAAAGTGTATGTGTCAATATACCATACAAACTTTTATGCAGAAATAAGAGAAATGAATAAGAAATAATTTCAACTGAATGACCACATACTAAAATCAAAATCATATCCATCCAAACATGCACATGCATAGTCACACTCACCTTCAAACACGCACACACACACACACACACACACACACACAACCCTTGTAAACTGTGTCTGGAACAAGCTAAACCAATCAAACTTCACTGCAGAGATAATCCTTCCAAATCAAAGATGAATCTATGTAATATTGATTCTGTTCGAGCACCACACTAGTCTGCTAACAACCCATGAATAAGCGACCGTGGATGACACTTGCACACTGAATGCATCTGGCAGAGAATCCTGTGTGTGTTACGCTTAAATGTTTCCCCTCTATTAACTTCCTGCAGGATTTTGTTTCACTCAGGTGACGATTTGGTCAGTGTCTCAGCGGAAAAACAAATCTTCCAGCGTCTGTGCCTGATTCAAAAGCCTTATGCACAGATTACCCAGACTGTATTTAGGTTTAGCATGAGCTATTTGAGCTGCATCATGTTTCACCTGCAAAGATGACACACACACACACACACATATAAATCAATCATGTGTGTATATGAATACAGCCCAGGGGCATAATAGTCACGCAAGCAATATTTTTTAAGTGACAGCCTGGAAACCTAAACTTAAAAGACCCACCTTAGAAAAAAGGGAAATTTAAAGGGCAGATTCACATTTTTTAAATATGTTTTATAACAACTGTCAGGTGTCCATATGACCAAACAGATTCTGCTTGCTGTAATCATTCCTCCTATTTATGCTGACCATTAAAATATTTCTTCCTAATGCAATTTCAATGTAAATGATAGGAGACACAATTCAAAGTCTGTTCAAAAATGTATTTTAACATTTATTTGAAGGTAATATAAGCTTCAGCTGCCAAATACATTTTTGCATGGAATAAAGTCTGTGGATTTTGTCCCCCATCACTTACATTGAAAGTGTAATAGATAACGGTCTGTTAACTGCCAGTATGAACAGGAGGAATGATTAAAGCAAGCAAAGTCTTTATTAATTATAAATGATTTATACTATAATACATGCTTTGCATCGCCTGACGTGAGTAAACAAATCATCTAACGTGAGATTCAAACACCATTGCTAGACTGCAATTTATGTGCTTGTGAATCTGTATGTATTGTAATGGTTTACTTATAGTATGCTTGCAATATGAACTGAGGAGACGTCTGATGAAAAAAGTAGCAACTGACATTTTAAAGTTTTTTTTGGCCCGCATTAGCGTTGTCAACAAGGGGGCAATTTCACCCAGTTTTCAACATGAGATAATGACAAAAAACATCTGGCTCCAGTTATCACAGTTCTCTCCCAGCTTTGGCAGTCATATACAGATGCACACACACACGCACACACACACACACGCACGCACGCACGCACGCACACACACACACACACACACACACACACACACACACACACTCACACACACTCACACACATACACCCACACCACCCTGTCAGTGTCTGGCTATGGTGTCTTTTGCCACTCCACTCCTCCGGTTTCCAAACTCATGTTTCTGGTAAAGGGCCATTTTAGTTCCAGCTCAGGCCTGTGGCGGAAAGCATCTCCCTGAGGAAAATAAGCATGACTCACTCCAGTGAAGACATCTGCCCTTTGAAAGAGAGCAAGGCTGTTTGAACAGCTGTCAGAGCACACCGTGCGTCTCAGACCTTCCCTGATAAAACAGAGGCAAGTCTGGAAGGGAAAACTGACAGAAGAAAGACACTAAATGGACAGAGGGAGACGTCCACCCGCTATGATACATAAGGCAGATGGGAACAGGTCCCCTACCTGTTTGTTATGTCAGCTGACAAGGAGCTCCGAGAGGAACTGCAGCACTTGGTCACTTGTGCTCAGAAGTGGAGACTGTGCCAAAAATATGCATTTACTGTTCATGCTGGGCATTCTCTGCAAGTCAAACCCTTGGCAACACTAGTTAGGTCTGAAATAAGGTCCAATGGGACATCTCCAAGACAGACAAGTCGTAAGTTAGAAAAAATTGTGGAAAATCAAAGTTATGGCATGTCATCAAAAAAAGCAAAAAGCTGCAGCATTATTTCAGTCTTTATGCATAAATACTTCAACAAAGTATAAACATAATACGTTACATAATAGTTACACATTATTTATTCTTGTAGGTATATTTGTCCTCTGCATTTTATATTTAAGGATAGATAGTATTGGGCAGCCACAGTACAGCACCCATGGACTCCAGTTCTAATGTCAATGCCTTGCTTAAGGGAAGTGGCAGAAGGAAACCAACACAGACACTGGTAGATAATAATTTTAATAATGAAGATAACTTAAATATAAAAAAAATGTTTTTATGTTGCAGTTCATACTTCACTCCGTATTTGCATTGCCACTGCTACTGCAGTATGCAAACTGTAGACACACTCTTACACCCCAAGAAGATTTCAAGCTTAACACTTAAGACTTTTGGTCCTGAAGTGACTGTCTGTTACCCAGTCAAGAGGAACAAGTGTATGTCAGACTAAGAAAAGTGCTGGGAGCTCAATTGCATTAAAGCTCTTAGTTTGCCTGAGCTCCAATCTAATTGGATAAAGCTGGAAAAGCAGCTTCCAATGTGCACAAATCCATTTTTTCCCAAACTTTTTTTTTTTTGGAGGAGATATGGCATGTTCTATTCCACCCCGTCTTTTGTCCTTGTCAACATTTCCCAAATGAGATTCCCAAAAATCAGGAGGTGAGGGGAGCATGCATGCACGAGTGCACAGAGCAAACATTGTCAGACAGACACACCTCTCACACCAGCATGCTGGCTGGCATCTCTTCTTTCCTGTCCTTATTAAAATTCCATATTGAGATTCCTTCCTGCCACTCCGCCTCCCTGGCCCTGTCACTCAGCCACCAACTGCCGACAAAATCAGCAAGTTTCAACAAAGACACACACATATGCATAGAGGCACACAATCCAAACTTTTCTTAAGACAACTCGTCTCTGCTCCCGCCCTTTATGTGTGGGATGAAAGTTTCTTTTAGGTGATATGTATGAGAGCGAGTATCAGCGTCTCTCCTTCCTGCCTTCGCCCCTCTCCATCTCTGTCCCCCCCCCTTCTCATTGTCATTATTTTCGATGGTGTCCCCCTCTGATCTGCCGAGTCTTTGGGTGCTCTCTTTCCTGTCTCTCTCTCTCTGTCTTCCTCTGGTCCTTTTCATCTGTCAGGCGCTCCCCTTGGCGACCGCCACTGAGGGGGTTTGATTTCCCATCATGCCTAGCATTGCCTCTCTGACTCCGGTTCCCTTTCTCCCTCCTTCTCCCTCGCAGGCGAGTGCCCCCGCGTCGTTGGGCAATTATCCCCGGGAGTAATGAGGAGCGTCTCTCCCTCCACGGCGCGCTGACTGACACCTCTCCCACTCATTTGTCAACAAATCAGACGGCTGGTGTGGGCGGCCATATTGAGATGAGGGTTATCGTTGGGAAGCTCAGGCTTAGGCGCATCGCCGCATCTCTCTCTCTCTCTCTCTCTCTCTCTCTCTCTCTCCCTCTCTACCTCCCTCTTTTTTTTTCTCCATCCTCCTCCATCCGTTCCTCTCTGTCTCTGCCACCTCGTTATCGCTGACAGGATGTCATTCGTTCCAACTCTCACTCCTCCTATGTCAACCCTCCATACGCTCCGATGTATTTGTGTTCCTCAGCCTCCAAGAAAAGCCTGACTTCCAATAGGCCTAATGGTCATATGTGACTAATGATCACTAAGCTGAACAAGTGACACTATTCAATTCATCTGTGTCAAAGTCAGTCACAGCCAGTTGCTGTAAACACTTTGCCCAACTAGACGATAAAGACTAGAGTGCAAAAGGGAAAATATTTCCACATACGTCTTGACTCACAAAGGCTCATTTCAATTTGTCACCTTTAGTTGTTGCAGCTGTAGAGGATTTGTAAATCTCATTTGAACTATCACGTCAGGTTGAGAAAGGTCTTTGATGTGCCAATTAAGCTCGATATATTTCACTGCATACTCTAAAGATGTGTGATGAGTGATTGTGTGTTTAAATAGCTGACCATGCATCAGATGTGTGTTTCTGTGAATCAAGTGTGTACTCACTGTGCTCTTTGCGCTCCTCTGGGCTCGATGAAGCTTCCCCGTCAGACAGCAGACCGGACATGGAGAACAGCTTCCTCCCTGAGTCCTCCCCAGTTTTGAGGGAGCCTCCCGGGGAGCCAAAGTCAAACTCCTTCCCCTCCACCTCCGAGAAGCAGCTTTTCAGCCTCTTCGCAGGGGTGAAAGCCGAGTGGTAACCAACTGTCTCCCTCTCCTCTTGTGGCGAGGAGAAAGGTCGGAAGGCACCCACTCCGCTGTGGTTGAGCATGCCCAGGGTGGAGCAGTCCAGATTTGGTGCGGTAAACTGGGGGTGCAGGTGGAGCAGGGAGGCTGGGAAGTCTCGGGTGGGGAAGGTGCCTGACATGGGGCCCTGGCGCTGATACATGGAGGTGAAAGTGTAGGAGGCGGAGGGGAATGGAAGGTGGAGGTCTTTCTCCATGGAGCCAGGGACACCGAAGGGTCTGGGCGTCTGGCAGGGGACGGAGGCATCTCGGCCGGCCTCAGCGGTAGAGGCGAGGACCATTAGGGCGGGGGAAGCCAGAGGAGCTGGCAGGTAGGAGGGGCTGTCCATCTTGAAGGGGCGGTGGAGGTCCATTCACCTCCCTGTCAGTGGTGACGAAGAGAGGGAGAGGACAAACACAGGTGGAGGAGAGTGTTGATCTGCAGAATTAAAGGTTGAGTGAGATAAAAAGAAAAGAGACATTTTAAAAAGCTCTATTTAAGTTATTTTATCTTCTAAAGAAATTCTTTATTAACACCTCTGTTGAATTATAATTATTCTTTTGAGCTGCCTTGAAATAATGAGTTTGATTTGAGCTGAGAAAATTAATTCTTTGATTTTGGTAAGTCTTCAAGGGCAATTGTTTGATGATTCCTATCGCCAAAATCCTCACAGTGTTCATCTCTTCATTTTGTAAAACACACCCAGTTGCAGCTCTGGAAGTATTTTTGCAATTACACTTTTGTACTAATCTCAGTAGAAAAGGGTTGGAGGAGGCCTACTGTGCCTGTAAATCATTACGACGGAATAAATTGCCAATAAAACACACACGTAGCCGAAGTCTGCAAGAGATAAATTGAACAGTGAGGTAAGCAAATAGATTTGGGGGAAAAAACACCCCAACACGTTAATAAAAAGGACGATTTCTTTTTTTTTCTTAATTATCTCAATCAATAAATACATGTAAATCATGCGGATTGTTCCCAATAAAATTAAATCGGTGGTGGGTCTTTTCAAATACAATAAAATAATAACAACAACAATAATGATTAAAAAAAACTGCAGAACATGTTTTCCCCCCTTAATTGTGAAACGACAATCTACAAAAACGTTTAAGGATCAACTGAATTAAATGAGTTAAAAGTTGAATAATTATATATTACAAATGGGAAGAAAAAAGAAAAAAAAGAAAAAATTCACCAAAAATCGTTTTCACTGTCTTCTAAACTTATATTAGTTCTTTTAAAAAAGGCCTTAATGGGAAACTAAAGTTTGGGCCCAGTTATTCCACATTACACATATCTGAACTGCGTCAGTCTTTTCGCACTTTATGAACCAAAAACATCCGTTTTTTAATTTCCAGGGGTGAGTATGAAAGTTTGCGCACTCGTGAGAGACTTTACTTTTAAAATGTATCCTAGGCTACATTTTGCAATTAAATGACGATTTAGCGACGCTACCACTTTTTACTCACATGTAAAAAAGAACAAGGCATAACATGCTCTCAAAGTCTTTACATTGCAGGTTTCACAACCGGGAGCAGTTTTCCACCGAGAGCGCATAAGTTCCCTCACTTCAGAAAAAAAACCCACCACAAAGCCTCACACTCGACAGAACACATGGCAATCAAATAACCAATTAAACCAATTAAAACAAATGAAGCTGTAATCACTAATGCTATCACGCAGCACCAGCCGGTACCTACCGTGATGAAGTACTCGAAGCGAGATTTATTTTGCAGTCAAGCAACTCTCTCTCTCTCCTTTTCTTTCAATTTATAATTTCAGGGACGCCGCACTTTCTCCTGGTCGCGCAGGAAAAAGAGAGAGTGGGGAGAAAAAGACATGCAGCTGTTAGCAGCGCCGGCTTTTCCAGTCCTCCAGATGCTGCGAGTGTTAGAGAGTTGAGTTAAAGCTGAGATGTGTGTAGTCTGGAGAGGTGTAGTCGCTGCGTTTCTGGGCAGGATCAGGGCATCAGTGAGTGGACTGGCTGCGGGTCGGTCCTCCTCTGTATGGTCTCTCCTTCATGCGCTCCGTGTGACAATCCCCCCCTCTCTCTCCCTCTTTCCCTGCCCTCTTTTCTGAAGCCTCTTCCCCCCTCTCCCCTGTTCGCTCCCCTTGAGACGCGCTGCCTGTGATGGACAGTGTCTTTGCTCTTTTCTTAAGATGTGTTAAAGTGAAATAGAGTCAAAGGAAAAACAAAGAAACAAGAAAACTTTGTGCCATAGAAGTGCCAGATGACATAACTATCAATATAGAATTACAAAAGTGTATTTGTGATTAGAAACTGTACTTTTCTTATAATGATCACTCTCATTAACCTATAATGATACATGTTTAACAATTATAAGAATAGTAAACCTGTAAATACCTTCAAATTTGGAAGATCAACTCCAACAGTTATATTAGAGATTGGAACACATTGAGTCATTTCACAATGAGAATTATCAATTCAGCGGATTAGGTGGAATATAGAAGTTAACCAACTCAACTCATCACTTTCCCTGAGTGTGTGTTGGTGTCACTGCTTTGTTATTGTGAATGGCAGATGATGGAGTCCTCTCCTCCATACTGTAGCTCACCAAGACTGTACAGTCTTCAGCCTGTGTGATTGACACTTAGGAACATTCCCTTTTGATGAGAGACAATACAAACCAATGGCGTTATTTGTCACAGATAATCTGCTTTCAACTCCAACACATTATAGACGGTGTAATATCTACATAATTCATATCTGATTTCAAGCACATTGTCAGAAAGCACAGCTCAGAGCGCCACAAATCAGCCCAAATCACTCTTAATTTGTTTTTATCGGCATTGGTATTGCTTAAAGACTTTTTGAAATAATGTAATTGAAATAATTCCTTATTCCCCCGAGCCAATCCAGAGGCTTTACACTGCTAATCTAATGTGACACGCAATTTCCGTCTCTCAGACGATTGCTTCCCCTCAGGTCCCTGTCTTTAATGAACAGCCATTTGGCTGTGAGACTGTGTGTGTGTGTGTGTGTGTGTGTGTGTGTGTGTGTGTGTGTGTGTGTGTGTGTGTGTGTGTGTGTGTGTGTGTGTGTGTGTGTGTGTGTGTGTGTGTGTGTGTGTGTGTGTGATCAGAGAGCGAGGGAGAGTCCTGAGATAGGAAATGAGTGAATTGGGAATAGCACAGCCGAGAAGAAGACACAAGGAAGAGGCTTGTAGGGAGACATAGCTGGAAATCAGTGGGTTCACCATGCTAGCTCAGCCTGAAAACACACTGGATCACTGGGATTAAAAAATGAATATTGACTCTCTTGTTCACATTACTTAAGACTGAAGAGAACCATGATTTAGCCTGGACACCTCATCTATCCCTCAAGTCCTGAAAGTGTTCCCTGAGATGGAACTTTCCATGCGTGCCGGTTCTTCTCACACCTAAAGACAGCCGGTTGGTGGAGAGCTGGAGGCCCAGACAGCAGATGCAAACCTTTAAATGGACATATAAACCAGAGTCCAGACTGACTCTGTAACAGTCTTGCCCTCGGACCAATATGGCAGTGTGGAACACATGTCTCCCTTGTGACAAGGCAAGGTCATTACTCCACTGCTGGAGCACCCTCTCCTCTCACACATTGTTTTGGGGTTAGACAGCCGCATGCTGCCACACACACCATCAAAAAGACAGTCAAAGGAGAGACATGACTGAACAAACATCCGGACCAAATTAATAATCAAAGGTAATCTTAATGCCAACAGCACTTGTATTCTCTTCATTCCTCAAAAAAGCTAGAAATATCCTAATTGGCAAACTGATCAGTGGACAGACTCACTGCAGGTGGCTCCATTGACATTATTATTATTATTTCTACACTGTTCCTCCAGTTTGCCCCGTGTGCTAGTGGCTGTAGGTGGTGTGTATAGTGGATGATAGGATGATGGGTATGGGTCCTGCAGGCCCAGTGAAGTGTTAATGATGTCCCCGCTGCCTCAGCCAGGTTATGGCACAGGGGCCGTTAGCCGCCCTGGGTAAACTCTGTGGTTCCCAGAATAAATTGCCACCCGGAGCCACGCAGGCTGGTCAGCCAGCCAATTACAGGCCCGCCCGCTCAGCTGAGGATGATGGGATGCGATGTTAATTGTATGTCTTCATTTTCTGGCAGGAGGTGAGTCACTTGGCTGTCGTCTTGACTGCCGTATACACATGCATGCACACACAGTGCATAACATCTTAATGCATGCCATTTATGCCTTGATTTGGTCTCTTTTTGTGTCTTTGTTGTGTTTATTGGCATAGTCACGTTGAACATGCAGGTATGAAACAAGCAATTTAAATAAGTTTCGCATCTTAGTTTTTTCAGTGCAGTGAAGAGAGGAGATGAAGCAAATGAAATCAAACCAACATGATGAGACTTATTCACTTCTTTTATTAGGATGCCAGAGGTCATCAGTGGAGTCTTTTAACTTTCTCAATGTGTAATTGGACTGGTGAACATTAAATAGTCATGTCTTTATTTTTTACCCCGCTTCATTCCCAGTTTATGTTTTTGGGGCGTAGAGTAAATTAAGTTACTGCTGTAATCATTTCCACAGACCAATTAGTGATAATTGCTGTTTGCTATGAAACTCGCAACCCCATATTACTGCAGATTACCTTCGAAATTCATACAATGTTCCCTAATCAAAAGCAAAAAAGAAAACTGTGGTTTCACCTGCTGGTACAGCTGAAGACAGATGTGACAAATTCAAAATTTCAGCTGTTTTAACAAGTGTAGAGACAACAGAGTGTCCGAGCAGGAGCTTCAAGTAGAAGTGGTGGAGATGAGGAGTATTCTGTTCTTTGGAGTCAGTTGGGTAGTAGTTGTGCGGCAGAGTGCTACACTCTCCTCAGTATATCAACATAGAGACTGTCTGGTAGCAGTGCTATGGAGAGAGAGGTTAGCTACTATATTAACATAGGGAGAGACAGCGCCAGAGCACAGCAGTCTGCCAAAGACTGAGCAGTGGAAGTGAGACAGAGAGAGAGGCCATCGACCAGACAGCTACAAGATGGAGTGGAAGGGAACGTGTGAGAGATGAGCTGTCGAACATGTGACAATGTGTGTGTGCGTGTGAGTGAAAGTGGAAGTATGTGTGTGTATGTGTGTGTGTGACAGCTCCCCAAAGCAGCCAGTGAGCGTGAATGTGAGGAGGAATACAGAGAGGTGCATTATGGTCTCAATCATTGATCGCTTCCTCCCAAGAGGGCTGGTGACTGCCCCCATCAAACACACACACACACACACATACACACACAAACACACACACGTATCCATATCCTGTACGTTTTCACATTCACAGCACACCCTTGTTGACAGGCCAAAACTGTTTGTTTGTACTCAACTTTATCTCTACACTGCTGAAGTTAAATTCCCTGAACTGGATGCAGTTTTAACAGAACTCTGTGGATTTAAGTGATTTTACAAGAGGCAAAATATTCAATAAGGAGAAAGAACAGGCAGCACAGAGTGCATGGCTTCAGGGAACCTACTTTACATATTGTCAACAAAGAAAAAGACCTAACCATCAATGTGTTCCTAAATATTTTCAGACTCCTCAACCTTATGTGTTGCACTCATCTACACTTCCCATTGCTTCATACCGAAGACATGAATTTTGTGTCATTTAAAAATGAAAAAAGCTAATACACTGCATGAAACTCTTGTTTCTTGCACTGCTGTAACGTGTGTATTTCCCCTCTTAATAGTTTTGGACAACAATGGAGTTCAATAAAAGAGAGGAAAAAACTTCAGTATAGGCTTTAGCTACACAGATTATACTTGGCAGTTGGACACATTTTTTGTTGATTTTGTTCTTAACATCGGGTTTGTTGACAACAGCAAAAATATGAAATACCACCAGTATTATTCTTTAAGATGTGTATTCAGTGTGTGTTTGTAAGACAGATACAGGAGCAAAAAACAGCAGAAACCTGTACACCGATTTTTTTCTTTAGCTCACATCCATCCTCTTTAGCAATATGCTCACCAAGAGGCGGACGGTAAAAAGCACTGACAGCCAGTGTCCCCAACCCACCACCACAAACACACATAAACACAACACTACCCACCACCAAACATCACACCCTTTCCCCTCCCCTCGCTCTCCACCTCACCCATCCAGCCAGCCGGGGCCCTCGTCCTCTCTCCTCTCTCACCGCCACGAGGTGACACTAATGTGACACTCTGGAAAATAATTACCAACAAACGCACTGCTGACTGCAAACAGCTCGCTCCCCTCAGTGGACTGTCACTAGTCATTAGTCTGAACCCTGGGAGAGGACAGGACCACGAGATGGGGGTGGAGGAGGTGGTGGATGATGACGAGGACCATACCATATGTAGAAGGAGGAAATAAAGTGGAGGAAAGGAGGCTTGACAGGTGAGATAAGAATAATTTGCTTTACATTTGTAAAACATGTAAAACAGTTTTGTGAGCTTGCATGTCTGGATTTGTTGCTGCTGATACTTCTGGCCCAGTCTTCATCATTGGCCCCCTCTGGTGGTTCACATTATATTATCTGTGGTACAGAAGCAACGCCTGGGCCACTTTGTCCAGGAACCAATGTACTGAGAGTGCTAACACAGTCTCAGTATATTGGTTCCTGTAGTGTTGGATGAGTCCCTCTGATTTCCATCAGATGGAGCTTGGTTGGAAGGGTTTAAAGGAGAAGTGGGAACTGGACTGAAACTCAGGAGACGCTGATACTAAATCCAACACTTGGGGGTAAGAGAACAGAAAAATATTTCCAGGTAAGCAAAGAGGTAAAATGAAGAAAAGGCGCTCATCCTGAAAACTGTTCAAGGTGGCAGCAATTCCAACACAATTATCCAAATGCCACAGGGTACATCAATTTTTTGAGCACCAACCCCCCTTCTCAAGAGCGTTATTTGAGTTGCCTTGGGGGGCAGCCGTGCCAGTGAGAGATTAAAATTTTTTAGAGCTCCCACAATGGCCAATATTAAAATGTCTCAATACATCTGCCTGGCTATCTTGATTGGTAACTTAACCCATGACTCCTGAGCAAAAAACGGCCTGTTCTCTGAGCTATTGTCAGCCGGCTGGGGTTTAATTCTTGTATGATTCAGGCTAATGAGCTGGTAATAGGTCCTGTGTGTGTGGATGGGGAGGATATTACTGTGTAGTGGAGAGAGGAGGAGGAGAAGAAGGAGGAGGGCAGAGACGGGGTGGAGGGTTCTCATTGTTCAATAATCAGGGTACAAGGTTTAATCTGTGACCAAGAAACTGTTTCCTCGCTTGCTGAAACTCTTCAAAAATACAGCCAGGGTTTTCATTGATAGTCAGTTTCCACATAAACAGACAGATTTGACTGAAATAAGTGTCCACACTTCTCAATTTCAGGCGAGAAAGCGGGAGACAAGGAGTTAGAGAGAAAGTGAAAGTGTGTCTGCCTGTGTGTCATTCAGCCAATGGCTTTATCCAGCCTTATCCTGAACCATGAAACCATAGTGCATGACACCCTTCTATGCTCTGCACAGATATGGCTATTCACTGTTAGCACAGAGATTTGACAAGCCAGACTGCTCTCACTCAACAGCCTGGGTCAAATGGATGACTGTCACAATCTTTTTATCTTCCACCCCCCCTCCTTCTCTTTTCCTCTTCGCACACCCTCCTTTTCACTCCCCACTTTCCCTCAATCTCCCAACTTTGCCTGTTCAAATTGACAAATTCAACCAGCTACAAAAGAATAAATGAAAGAGGGAGAGGAGACCTCTGAAGGGGATAATCTTTGCAGAGGGAAAGATCTGGTCGACTGGGAGACAGTAAGATGAACACATTCATCTGAGTTTGCTGTTATTCATAATGTAAACATTCAGATGTACATGCTTTTCAATATGATAAAGACAGTGTCAAAGAAAAGCGTAGCATAGAGTAATTATGCTGTAAAAAGTGGAATTGGAAAAGTTAAGGAAAAATAGTCAAAATAATACATTGAGTTGATAATGAAACACATTGTATTGCCTACTTTCCATTCCATCATTATATTCAAGTAGAACTTCAGTTTCAGTTGAAGGTTTATCATCAAAGTGGTGGTGTGCTGTGAGTGATATATTATAATGTTTTACATTATTAGATTGTTAATACTACTGATCAACGTGTCATTAGCATTTTACTGTTGCACTTGCTCAAGGTAGAGCTAACTAATTAAACTATATATGTTATGTTTTTTTTCTGTTAAAACGCATCATATTCTATAACATCATGTTTTTCAATATTTTCTTATGAAATGTCCTAGAACAGTAATATCAAGGAGGATAAAAGCTTAATACTCAAGTAGTACCTTACTATTCTATAAATGTTTTCGCAATATTTTCAACCACTACATGCTTTTTGTGTTTATTGATGATTTACGCATATAGTATGAATACTGTTTTTTCTCACTTGCCTCTGTAATGCGTGTCTGGCTGTGCATGATAATCATACAAATATGTGTTAATTTCAACTGGAATTTTTCCCAGGCTATCATTTAAATCCCTGCATAGCAAACCTTGTACTACAATTCCCTTGTCTTTACCTCCTCTGCTGTGGTGTCACCTCTGTGTGTGTCTATCTACCTTCAAGCCCCATGAGGCCCTTTCATGCAGCTTGTGGTTTTGTGTGTGTCAAATTTCTAATCACCACACAGTCTCCTGCCCCTCCACGCACGCACGCACGCACGCACGCACGCACGCACGCACGCACGCACGCACGCACGCACGCACACAGACACACACACACACACACACACACACACACACACACACACACACACACACAGTCTATCGGTGTTCAGTCAGGTAAAGGTCTCATAGTCGTGCTCTGTGAGTGGCCTCTGCTCAAACAGATCAATAGACACTGGCACGTCTCTCCACCAACCAAGAGAAAACAATTAA